>NC_136423.1:153603097-154203097 GCF_052625555.1 Lactuca saligna
TGAAGGTTTGAGCGGAAACATTAATGACAACGTGTTTGACCAAACATTGGTCAATATGACATAAGCAATTTAATCTAAGGGTGGAAAATGTATAAGTGAATAAGAAACAGGGACATACTAGACTTACCAAATGAGTAATCTGCCTTAGACCTTCCAGCCCTTTTTCTCTCCGGTTGTCTTCTACAACTCCGACAGGTTGCTAAAAAAGGCCGCAAAAAAGAAATTGATGTGCTAGGGTTGGAACGGAACAATATGCACGCCTATAAACGAGAACACAAATGACTAGGTCAAATATATTACTTTATTTCCTTAATTGCAAGATTTAAATTAACTGATTTCCTTAACTAAAAGTACAAAATGTCCACAATACCCTTTAATGATTTATTATTTCTTGAATTCTCATTGGTGCATATAGGCACACAATACTTGCTAAAAACATTTGAACCTAGCTCTCTCTCTCTCTCTCTCTGTATATATATATATATATATATATATATATATATATATATATATATATATATATATATATATTCAATAAAGACCATTATTAATCAAGTAACCAATGAACCAATCCAAAGCGTCGAAATTTAAAACAATCAACGGAAAAAGAATGTGTTGTAGACTTTTACAATGGACGCATATGCTGATATGAGGTCTATTTTTTTTATAGAAAAAATTTAATAAATATATCAAAATTCGTATTTTTTGTACTTTTTAAATATATATTCATATTATGTAAAAAAATGATATTTCAGTTAAAATTCACATTGTGAACATGTTCAGATTCATATTGTGAACCTGTTCAGATTCACATTATGAACCTTCTTAGATTCATAGTGTGCATAATAGTAAGTCAGATTTACAGTGTGAATCTGAACTAATCAGACTTTTTTACATTGTGAATGTTAAAATTGAAATATTTATAGTTTAAATTCACAGTGTGAATCTACATAGATCGAGGTTTTATTTTTACTTTATTATTTTTTTGTTAACATTCTCGGATTCACAGTGTGCTTAATAGTAAGTCAGATTCACAATGTGAATATGAACTGTTTGAGCTTTTAACATTTTGAATGTTAAAAATTGAAATATTTACAGTTTAGATTCACAATGTAAATCAACACTATTCTAAGGTTTTTTTAATTATTATTATCGGTGTTGATGTTTATTAATAGAGTAGAAAAAATTAATATTTTGTGTATAATTTTTTTTTGATAAAAATAAATTTAAATACTGAAAAAACTAACAAAATGAAGTGGATTTTTTTTTTCGAAAAAAAAGTTTATTTTTTATATATCAACATGGATCTCTATGGAAAGAGGACGTAAAATCAAGAATAATGGTATATTCGTTTTTTTTTTTTTTGATAAAATATTTGGCCTAAAAAATTTTTTAAACGAAAAAAAGAGGTGAGTTTATGGAGGTGGATTTTTTGGTATAATCCGGTATGTGCATCCAATGTAAAAGTGTACATCTATTTCCTTGGCTGTTGATCATTATATTTCCGATACTCACGATTGGTTCATTGGTTCCTTGTTAATTATGGTTCTCTATTGAACCTCACCCTATATATATATATATATATATATATATATATATATATATATATATATATATATATATATATATACACACACACACACACATGAGATCGTTTAATCGAGAACATTTTTCCCGCGAGAACATTTGAGAACAAAAGCTACATTTTAATTTTCCAATGTGGCATAACTGTAAATAATTTAACAATTGGTTCCAAACATATCACATTTAAAAAATAAGGGGGTATAATCGTAAAAAGGAATATAAGCTAATTCCAAACGTACATCGTCGGAATCCTCGATTTACGAAAACAAAAACCCTCATTTCTCTCAATAGAAAACCCTCGTTTCTTTCTAACATTTCATCAATTTTCAAAATATTTTCAACGAAAACGAAGAAATGTCGTCAAAAACAGAGAAAACGCCATCAAAAGCTTCATCGAAAGGTATCACAACGCATATTTGACGTTTTTTTAGCTAAATATCACTCGATTTCATGATTATCAAGTTTTTTTTGATGAATATCATTCGATTTTCGAGTTTTCCTACTGTTAGTTTCATCAATACACAAGAAATCGACATTATTCAATTTTTTTTTTGAAATCAAACCCTAGTTTCGATGTCGAACAATTTACTAAAGTTTTCAGTTAAATAACACTCACTTTTACTAATATTAACGTTTAATTTCTCGATTTAGTATTCTGTTATTCATGTACTGTGTAAATAAAGTCGATTTGAATTTGTAGATGTTACTAAATCGTTTGATAAAAAACATTCCAGAAAGAGGATAGATAAAAAATGCATGAAGGTGATAAACCGTTTGACTGTGTTCAATCATATATGATTTGCGGATGAATTTTTACTTATAATGAGCGTTTGCAATCATATATGATTTTTAGATGTTATAATCTCGAAAATGATTGAATCACATGTGATTATAATTATACATAAAACAAAGATTTAATCACATTTGATCACAATATATGCAAACAATATATTATTTATTTGTCATGACTTTTAATAATCATATATGATTTTTTTTTATAATACATCTATTTATACATCTCAAAAACAAATAAAGAGCAGCCAAAACCTAAAGAAACGAGTACTTAAAAATTTACAAAAGCAACATCAAGAAGACCAACTCAAAATGGTAACAGTTAAATCATTTAATAATCAATTCTCATTCGTATATTTTATGTGTACAATTAAATATGATTTTTTAATTATATTTGTATTTTTTTTTCAGAAAAAACAAAGAAAAGCCTACACAGAAAAAACCTACTAAAAGCAAAACAACAAGAAGATCACTGGACATCAGAGAAAATGAAGCTCAAAGAAATATACGAAAAAGAAATCCTGAAGCAATTTTATACAGTACATCTAAATGAAGAGTTTGTAGAAGAAGGGATAAATCAGGAGGTAAAACTAATTATAGCAGTTATACAAAAAAAAACTTCTCATTATTTAATAGTCTTAATGTTTAATAATATATATTGCTAATATAAACTTTAAATTAATTATAATTTAGGATTATGAACAAATGATTTTGATGAAGATTAGGAAGATCAATATGTTGATTGAAAATGGAATCAATAAATTCCCAACAATTGTAAGATTGAATCATTTGAAAAGTATGATCGATGATTTTTTTAATGATGAAGATCAAAATGCTGAAGAAGACAATAGAAACGATGATGATGATGATGTTCAAGATGATGAAGATAATGACAATGTTAAAGGTTGAGAGAACAGTGTTATTGTGGGAAGAGGTTTCATGTGAAGGTTAAGATGGAAATTGTAACACTCCAAATCAGGTATACTTTGAAACCCTTGAAGAAATCAAATTTTAGTATAATAGTCCCTTAAGTACGTTGGGCGTACTTATGAGTACGCTTAGCATATATGCATGGATAATCGTGGAGGGGCAGCACGTACGCTGGGCGTACGTGCCGGATGACTAAACCCTAATTTTTAGACTTGAGGCCTATTTAAACGCCATTAAGCCCCATTGACTAAACCTTAGAGACTCTCCATAGCCTTAGAATGTCCTTCTACTCTAGAGAGAGCTTGTGAGACCATTTTGTGTAACATCCTGTTTTGAATCATCCGTGATTTAGGGTTCGTGGGCTGCAGTCCGGGCATGAGGAAGCCTCAGAGCAGCGATGAGTTGCCAGAAGCGTAGGGCTTCTCGTCACCTTTGCGTGGATATGAGGTTCGCAGGAAACATATTTATGACAGGGGAGCTATGATAGTTTGAAGATTGGGCAAGATAAGTACCTAAGTTGAGAAATGTGGCAGTGGAGTACGCTGGGCGTACGTATGCATACACTTAGCATACTCATGCACGTGACTTTTAAGCGGAGCCACCTAGTACGCTGGGCGTACTAGGCACAGAAGGAAAACCCTAATTAAGGATTGTCCCTATATAAAGAATGAGATGGCCTCATTCCTGGCCACCATCCTCAGTCAATAAACCCTCTAAAACCCTAATCCTTTCTTCATGGAGCTTGTGAGTGCATTTGTGAGCCTTAAGTGACTTTGTGTGTTCTTGGAGTGAAGAAAAAGCTTTGGAGAAGGAGTGAGAGTCCAGGCCCTTGGATCTGAGCATATCTATATTGGAAGCTTCATATTGATGTATAAGGCTTCAAGCTTTCTCACTCTTTTGATGTGTGCATCCTAATAGAGTATTTTAGGGTTTTGTCCCAAAGGTGGAGGGTTTATGAGATATTGAACTCAAGAGACTATGATCAACCCTTTTTAGTACAATTAGTGGTGTAGTGTCATAAAAATGCAATATTGGAAGTTAGAATCGAGTCATGCATAAGATATGAGCTTTATGAGAAAAAAAGATGAGTGTTTTGAGTGTTTGTGATCAAATCAGCCATGTAAAGGCTTGAAGTCATTAACTTTATGGAGTAGGAGATATTAGGGAGTCCAGATCTAGGAAATGAGCTAAGGTCTTAACGGGTTAAGACTAAGGGAATGAAATAAAGCAAAACTGAGCGTACGCCCAATGTAAGTTCCAGTTCGAGTCATGCATGCGTGTGTACGCTGAGCGTACCAAGAGAGGTATGCCTCGCGTAACTTCTCTGTGGGCTTTTGGGCTAGATCTTATGATGAGCCTTAAGGGTTGGGCCTGAATCTTTGGGCTTGTGTATTAGAGACTGTAAGCATAGAAATATTATAGTTGTACCTTGGGCCCTTGAGTTGGGCTTGTCACTTGGACTTGAGAGTTGGGCCTCGGGAGAGCCCATTTATTATTCGGCCTTGGTGGGCCCAATGGTTCTTGGGTTATTTATGGGCTGGTTAGTGGTCTACCTTTGGACCTAGTGAATGAGGGTTGGGACTTAGTTCCTAATTTGAGATATTTGTAAATTTGACACAAAGTTTGTGGTCGGTGCGTAGCAACAACATTTATATGAGTTGTTCATCATCCGAGGTGAGTCTTATGACTATACTTACCATTAGTGGTATCCTTGTGTGACTGAGATGTCTTATGTGTTTATATTGTGTACTATGATATCCTTCATTATGTCTATGTGATTTATGCTATGTATTATTATGTGTTTACTGAGTTATTGGATCGGAGAGTCCCACTGAGACACACTGACAGATTGGTCTTACAATGTTATGGCCTCGAGTGGCTAATGAGTTATGTGTGGTATTTTAAGGAAATCACTATGCTTCGTGCTTACCGTGTTATGTGTTATGTGTTTTAGGTTTTTCTTAGGATCGTAGGAAGACACCGGCTTGATTGTACACACCACAGAAGGAGTTATGTTTTGAGGATCCTGGATTATTATTAAGTAATTATGGGGTTGTGTTTTGTAAATTAAATAAATGAGATTTTTTTTGTGAAATGTGTTATGAAAATTATGTGGTTTTAAATGAAATGTTTGTGTGAAAATTTATGGTGTTACAAGTTGGTATCAGAGCCTTGGTTTGAGGGATTCAGATTCACCTTCGGGTATATCTGGAATCAAACTGAGGATTTGAGAAATTTTTTCAAAAGAAATGATTTTTCTAAAACGATTAAGAGTTTCTAAGAGAAAAACGAAAAGAAGCAGTGTGTACAATCAGCCAGACCCCGAACGATGATTTCCCAAAATACCCTTACTTATTGTGTTATGAATTACTAGTGAGATATTAGTGATGCATGCTAGAAGATAGGCTATGTACTTCATATTTAGGGCTAGAGTTGCCTGATTTGTGATGCCTTGGCCTAGGAATTTTGTTATCTGTGATGTGTTTTGAGTATGTGTGGAGTAAGAGTATCCAACAGGAATCTTTTAGAGAGAGAGAGAAAGAGATTTGAGTAGCAGAGTAATCTAGAAGAGATACCTAGACGAGCATCGGAGGAGACTACTGAGAGAGTAGTTAGATACCCATGAGGGGTAGAGTTGCTTGAGTTTGGTGATACCTTTTGATGTGTGTAGATCAAGTGGAGTTGTAACCTAGAGTGGTTTTATGTGTTGGTAGAGATTATTCGATGCCCTAATGCTGCTTGCTTTGTGGTTTGTGGAATCCTTGATGATGGGAGTTAGCTACCAAGTGAATATGACGATATTCAGGAGGTAGATGGTTGGCATCGTAAGGAGTTCTCCAGCAGATGATGTCAGAGAAGTGAGAGAAACTAGGAAGAGCCTAGGGAGTGACCTTAGTCAGATGAGTACGCTGATAGAGGAGAGTATTCACTGGGGATCGACCAGGTTTAACGGGATTGGTGATCGAGAAGGTTGAGCAGCTACTTAGGAATTCTGGGACAATCTGCGTGGAAAGTATGGGTAGATGTGACAAGTAGTATGGGCCCGTACTACTGAAAGTAGAGGACTCGTACTCGAAACATGGAGAGTTCCAGAGGTTCTAAGTAGCAGATTGAGAGGAGATAACATGGTTCAGGTACCATAATTCATAGCAGATTGAGAGGTGATCACATGGTTCGAGTACCATGATTTGTGATGGTTAGTGCTTCTAGTTTTACTAGTTATCCCATTGGGATTGGTTAGAATGAGATCATATATGATGGAGTGTGAGGCCAGAGGGCCATGTCGAGCGAGTTTTAATGGAGCATACCTTGAGAGGGAAATCGAGTTAGTTTTCGAGAGATTTTATTGGTGAGATGTCAGTTGGAGTCGCAAGACTTAGGGATGAGTAGAGATGATGTTTATTTAAAGATCGCGGTCTTGGTTGAGCAATCGACCGATAGATGAGGCGTCACCTTCTGTAGCAAAAGTTGCACCATCCCCCATTTCCCGAGGGAAATAAAAAAAGATAATGAGCTTTTGGTTTCAGAGTTTGGAGGTAAACCCTATGGGGTAGCATAGGGTTTCAACCTTTTGACCAGAGTATTTGTGTAGTATGTTGGTTGTGAGGTATTTTTATACCATGAGAGAATCATTAGTGGGACTGAGATGACAAAGAGCAAGGAGGTGCCTTATTGAGGGAGGCATACTTTTTGCAGCAATTTCAGGTGGTTAAGAGGTGTATATCGGGGCAGTCACCCTCGTTGTCTACGTTGTGTATCGACTGTGAGAATAGGGAACCGGTCGAGGAGTTAGAGACGAGGTGCGTGATAATGTATTATTTTGAGATTGAGGGTTAGATCTAATTCAGAACAGTTGAGGTATCCGACGGTGTGTCAGTTTGAGGTTTCGAGATGACTAGAGGCAGTCAGATTGGGAGGATTCGGAGATTCATGTCTGAGTTACGGGATATTTTGTAACACTCGTAGATCCGGACTAGTCAATTTAGAGACGATAAGCATCAAAAATGATTTTTTGATGGAAGATTATTTAGAAGGATTAATCTTAACCAAGTTTTAGTATATGTCACAATTTTTCCATGCATATAAAGAACGCCGAAATCCGAGTTATAACGAAGAAGTTATGACCTGTCGAAGTTTTGCGACAGAACCGGTACGACACAACGTGACGTAAATAGTGAATTTACGTTAGAGCGATATTTATCCAAAACAATCTAAATGAGAATTGAAGATCTCATCGATAGTAGTCCAACGATAAAAAGACAGACGAAAACGGAGGTCAGATGAAGGAGTTATGAGTTTATAACGGAGTTTTCCTGTCCCGACCTACTAAAAATAATATATAAGTAATATAATTATAATATATTAAAAATAAAATCAAAATTAGCCAATGGAGTCTAAACGAGAGTTGTAGAGCATAATCTCACCTTCACGTCGATATATAGAATGTCGAAAACAGAGTTCATATGCGAAAGTTATGAATTTTTGAAGTTCGGGGCGCGAAACCCCAAAACTGTTAGAGACCACGATGTGGCAAGCAGTGCCACGACGTGGCAAGTCTCCTGACACCTCCAGGAGTTCCCCAGATGCAACTTGCGATGACGCATGCAGTGACGACCAAGCCCACGATGTGGCAAAAGGTTCCACGACGTGGCAAGGGTCAGTTTTGCCCTATAAATAGATTTGAAGGGCCAGCCGAGTTTGGTTGCTCATTCTCTCATTTCTCACCCATATTACCTCAATTTACGTGCAAAGAAGTACCCCCGAAGCCCCAGTATCAACCCCGAGACCCGAAGCAAGTTCCGAAACCCGAAGATCCCGAGAAGAAAAGAGTTTCCGAGTTGAAGCTCTGCTCGCGAGAAACCCGGTGTGTGAAGTGATCCCGATTTCACCGAAGAATATCTACTTGAAGAGCCGTAGCGCTGTCCGATCATTTTCTGATCAAGTGAGTGTATAGTTCCTTTCATAAACACGATTATAATACAAGTATTTTTTGAATGTATTAAGTATATGTTTTGGGTGAGTGTGTGGTCACTTTCTTCTAACACATAAATATTAAGTATTTGTTATGAAATACATGCTATGTGTTTATATATTGTTTGTTTCTTTGAGATGAGTATGGAATGGATGAACTATATAGGTTTTAATGAGTTAAACTGTATGTATATTTTGTATCTACGAATATGTTGGGTAGGACATGGGTAGATGAGATCCGTGAGTATGGATCAAATCAAGAGGTTAGTTTTAGATCTGTGAGTATAGATTAGATCAAGAGATTGGATTTAGATCCGAGAATATGGAATAGGAAAAGAGATGAAGTTGTTATTAATCCGGGAGTATGGATTAAGACATAGTAAATTGTCCCTAGTTCGGGAGTATGGATTGGGCACAGTTTAGATCCGACAGTATGGATCAAAACAAGATTTAGGTATAGTAAATTTTCCCTAGTCCGGGAGTATGGATTGGGCACAGTTTTAGATCCGGGAGTATGGATCAGACCAATAGGTAAACTTGTTATTAATCCGAGAGTATGGATTAAGACATAGTTAATTGTACCTAGTCCGGGAGTATGGATTGGGCACAGTTTTAGATCCAGGAGTATGGATCAGACCAATAGGTAAACTTGTTATTAATCCGGGAGTATGGATTAAGACATAGTTAATTGTCCCTAATCCGGGAGTATGGATTGGGCACAGTTTTAGATCTGGGAGTATGGATCAGACCAAGAGATTAGTTTATATCCGGGAGTATGGATTAGACCAAGAGGATAGTTTTAGGTCCGAGAGTATGGATCGGGTGGAGAGATTAGTTTAGATCCGTGAGTAGGGATAAGATAAAGAGGAAAAGTTTAGATACGAGAGTTTAGATCGTGGCATTGTGAGGATCGATGGGGTGGGATAAGAGTTGCTTTTATATGGTGAAATTATATAATTTTGGATGTTCTATATATATATATATATATATATATATATATATATATTTATATGATATAACATTACGGGATGAAAACCCTATATGCTCACCAGGCTCCCAAGCCTGACCCACTCAGTTTAATTGTATCACAGGTATCGATACGAAGCTGCTTTGCACTGAGAGATTAAAGGAGATGTAAATCACTAGAGTAAATGAATGTATGTTCTGTTTATGCTTATGTGTCTGTATCGGAACATGACATCTTGAGGTTTTATTATTTAATGAAAATATATTCTCTTTGAGAAATGTTTTGATACGTTTTTATCATATCTTGTTTTGGGAACAAATTCCGCAACCGTTTTCTTTAAACGATTACTCCGATTTATAAAACAAAGCATAAACAAATCGGTCTTTTCTGGCCAAGAAATTGGGGATGTCACATATTTGGAGTTGCTTGGTTTCCATCGGGAAGATCATTGAGTGTTTACGTGGTACGTTCCAAGAGTCAAGTGTGATGTACCTGGCGAAACAGTCTATAGAGTAAATTGTTGGTATGCTGACTAGTGATGGTTCGAACCCGGAGTGGGGGAGAACTAGGTATACAATTGAGAAGATCAGCAATTCGTTCAAGTGTGGTTATAGAACTGATTATGGAGATATACGGCGTGGGCACACGAGACTTGGGTTATTGGTGGATGAGGCAAGGTGCAAGGCGAGATGATGTATGGGTATGTGCTTTGGAAGGGATGAATGAATCCACGGCAAGTGGCCGTTGGTCAGAGAATTTATCAGGGCTAGGGATTTTTCGGGTTTGCAAATGTTGAGTTCGAGGCGGTTGGGTCGGCGAGCTCAGGGCAATAGATGAGATTTACGGGTATAGGTATAGATTGTGATCTATACTCCAAGAAGGCCATCAGTTGATTTGTCAACCAATTTCAGATTCGGTATGAATAGTTTCATATAGGTGGTGATAAATAAAGGGTGGAGCTTCAGAGTTTCGTCAACATGTTTTCAGACATTAGCGAGTTCTCTGGGTTTCAATTTGAGAAATGGGAGTATTTCGAGGTTTCGAGTTGCATAAGTGGAAGATCGGTGGCTGAGGCAAGACATCGTGAGACATTGTGATGGTGTATTGAGGTACCCGAGTATGATACCCTAAATTTTGGTCATGTTAGGACTTCGAGTGATGTTACTCCAGTGGGAATCCATTAGTTAATTATGGTCAGAGTGAGACTATCTAAGTGTGTATCTGTGCTGAGACTAGTGCCTTGCCTGCGAGAACTTACATCAGGAGTGGTGGTGCTTAAGCTGGGTGGGTGTAAGCACCTATCCATGTTGAGCTGTGGAGCATGAGTTGGTGAACTCAGTGTAACGATGACTTGAAGATGAGGTTATGGGGTGATAAGGGAGAAAGTAGATCTGAGTGGGAGTAATCGCTTGGGATTATCATGAGAAACCATGGAGTGAGCCTACGGTGAGTCAGTGAGCGAGAGAGTGTTGGAAGACTACGGGGAGCCGTAGCATCCATGAGTCAGTGGGAGAGAGTGTCGTGATACTACAGGGAGCCATAGTATACATTGGTTAGATAGAGAGTGTTGTGATACTATGGGGAGCCGTAGCATTCACGAGTCAGTGAGAGGGTGTCGCAAGTCTGCGGGGAGCCATAACATTCATGAGTAAGTAAAGGATCATCTTAAGACTACGGGGAAAACCGTAACACTCAGTAGTCTATAAGGGTGAATACTATTCTTCCGGGAGCTGTAGTATTCACTACTCTGAGTATGACTCAAAGGAGTTCTTGGGCTTGGGCAGCTTTACCAACCGAGTCTCCGGGAGGCTGGTTTCCAAAACAGGGGCGAGACTGGGGTCTCCGTGATGATTGAGAATCATTATATCCCGGATTGAGAAGGGATTTTCGTAATCGAGAGTAATTAGAGTGATGGTGTGTGTGTGTAAATTCGCGGATCTTGGATCATGAGTTGAGTACCAGATTGGAAATAAGTGGTTCCAATTCTACTGTTGAATCACACTCTCAAGCTTGAGTCAGGATTCGTTCGTGTGTCAAGTAGGCAAGATGAAGTTTCAGATTCGTAGATGGGTTTCATTTTGAAGGGTATGGATCTCCATCAGATGTCTTAGACCGGAGTGGGTCAGTTTCGTTGGTATGGGAAGAACCGCAAGAAACATGAAACCGGTGGGTGGTAGACGACAGAGGTTGAAGGTGAGGCGATTTCTGATGGGGTTGTAGTATTCTCTTAGAGTAAGGCGAACTTCGTAACTTATGTTTCACGATGAGCCGAGATAGTTATTGTGAGAAGGAAGTTGGTGAGACATTTTTTGGTATGCAATGAGTAACCTTTGGAGGTTCATCTAATGGGTTGGGAGCTAGCCTGGTGCTTAGTGTTGAAAGGGATATTTGAAATGAAGATGGGGTTTATGTCCTTAGATGTTAGAGGATACTTCCAATTGAGCATGATCTTTTTCTGGTGTTTGAGGTTAGAGTTTTGGGGATCATTCTTTCCAATGAGTTCTGTTAGTTGTTCACGCGGTAGATCCTTAAGGGAGTTATGATCTTTTCGTTCCTTTTGAGTTACGATTGGGATCATTTACAGAATCAAAGTTAGTAGAGTGTTCTTACAGTATGTTAGTCGATGAAAGATTACCATGATGATGTTTTTGCGAGGGTGGTCTGGCAAGGAGATAGACCATCAGGGTTTTAACGTTCTGGAGAGTCAGAACGAGTACCGCATCGATCAAAGGGTCTGTCCTTTTTCAGGGTCGGGAGTTTCTTGTAAGATATGTTTTAAATGAATAAATATGTACTTTTAGTTTTTTTAGATAATTAGTATGCTTTTTAGAAATATAAATACATATTTAGATATATATATATATATATATATATATATATATATATATATATATATATATATATATATATCAATTAAAAGCGTGTTTATATGCAAAAACAAAAATATTTATGCTTATGAAAACATAAAAATACATATTAATACCTCTAAATATGCAAAATACATATTTATATTTCTAAAATACATTAATTGTTCTAAAAACATATATATATATATATATATATATATATATATATATATATATATATATATATATATATAAATATAAATGTCTTTTTGTTTTTTGTTTTTTTAGAAGTATACATATATTTTTAGAAATATTCTTATGCCTTTCAGAAGTATATATATATATATATATATATATATATATATATATATATATATTTTCTAAAGTATAGATATATTTTTAGAAGTACAGATATGTATTTCTACATTATAGAGAGGTATAAAAATATTTTTTAGGAGTATAACTATATTTTTAAGAAATATAAATAGGCATCTTTATGTATTTAAAAGTATAGATACATTTTTTCAAAGCATAAATCCGTATTTTTACGTTTATAGAAGTATAAATATTTTTTTGACATATAAACACACTTTTGATTGATATATTTCTAAATTCGTAACAATACATATTTATACTTCTAAAACTAATTAATATTTCAAAAAAAAAAAAAAATATAAAAATACATAGGGAAATTGAGATATTCTAAAAAAATAGAATATCCTCATCGTTCGTGTAATTTACACTTTTTTTAAATATAACCAATTGTTTTTTTTGAAAACTAAAATTTTGGTCCGAAATGGGTCCTTCCGAACCCGAAAACCTACCGAAGTCCAATATTGTAGCCCAATGCTATATATATGGGTCCTAAACACTGTAACACTCGCAGATCTGGACTAGTCAGTTTAGAGACAATAAACATTAAAAATGAGTTTTTGATGGAAGATTATTTAGAAAGATTAACTTTTCCAAGTGGTAGTGTATATTACAAGGGTTCCGTACATATAAAGAACGCCGAAATCCGAGTTATAACGAAGAAGTTATGACCCGTCGAAGTTTTTCAGCAAAACCGACACGGTACCGAGAGACATAAATAGTGAATTTACGGAATACTTTTTATCCATAGAAATCTCAACAAAATTGGTAGTATACGTTAAACCGAGAACATATAAAAAAAGAACGCCGAAATCTGACTTCGTATGAGGAAGTTATGAATTTTCTAAGACTTGGCATAGTAGTGCACGGCCCGGAACTTGAATTTTAGATCGAGCGGTTTTTGGCCTATGTAACCTAAATGAGAGTTGAAGATCTCATTAATAGGAACTCAACAGTAAAAAAATAGACGAAAACGAAGTCCGTAGGTAGAAGTTATGAATTTTACGCAGACATTTAACAATATAATTTCCTCCCAATGTTAAATTTAAGATCGGTCGAGAATTAGACGACGAAGTCTAAATGAAAGTTCTAGATATTGTTTTTACCTACACTTGGATATAAAGAATGTCGAGAGTAGAGCTCATATGTTAAAGATATCGACGAAACTTGGTTCATACTCTTCGAGCGCAATAAATTCGATATAGTTTTGTAAATCTGAGATAGAATGTGAATTAGCTGACATCGTCTAAATGAAAGTTGTAGTACTCGTAATATAAAGAACATCAAAAATGGAGTTTGTATGAACGAGTTACAAATTATAATAGCATATTTATGTATTAAAATAAAATGTAAATCATATATACATACACACATATATATACAAATTTATATATCATTAGAAATGTATCGACGATGCGGTTATTATAAGACTAGTGTTGAGTACTTTCGACATTATTTTAGTACAAATATCGTTAAATCTATTTAAAATAGTGTTGTAAAGGGGTATTTAGGAGTTTATATAACTATAAGGTCATTAAGGTGGAACAAATGGCTGCAGTGTATAATAAATAGTATGTTTGTTTTTAACATCTGCAGACTACTGTAGTAAACTGAAATTTAAATAAACTAACTTTATAATCTGAAAATAATTCTCAACGCCAAAATTTTATAATTCTACTCTTAAAACATTGAAAGAATAATAAAAAGAACATGTAAAAAAACAAAAATATAAAATTAAAAAAAAAACTTAAAAAATATAAAAGAAGCTATTAGTTTTATTCTAGAAAGAAAAACTACTTTTAAAAAACATAAAAAAAGAGAATAATAAAAAAAATTAAGAAAATATTGCAAACGATGTTTACAAAGTTCGTAAAAAATTACATACGTTAAAAAAGATGCAATTGAAACTGAAAATATTATTAATAGAAACGATAAAAAAATTTAAAAAAATTAAAAAAATCGAAGTTTTTTTTTAAAGAAAAATCAAGTTAAAAAAATTTGTGGAAACTCTAAAAGGAAATTGTAACAAATTCGTAAATAAAAATTTAAGAAAATTGAAGTTAAAAAAAAAAATAATAAGTTATACCAAAATTCTAAAAAAACATTTGAAAAAAATAAAAGCTGAAGAGGTTAGAAGGTACAAGTCAAGTGCTGCTGCCACGCAGCACACGCGCAAATGTTTTGTAGTCTGAAGTCTTCCAAAAAACAAACTGCTGCGAGAGGAAAGTGCTGCACGTGTGCTGCACCGCATAGCAGTAAGTGGTTTGAAGATGTTTTTTTAAAAAAACAAATGACACCTAAGTAATTATGGAGGATAGTTTTTGTAAATTCAATTACTATAAATAAGAGGCTTGGGCTCTCATATTTATTGCACCATTCTCTTGATTCAAGAGTCTTTCTCTTCTTATCCTTCCGAGCATTTCGGTCCCTCGTGATTCGACTGCTGTTTCTGTAGTTTTAATATAGTAAGGTGAACGCTGAAGCGCTGCACGAATCTTTCTTAGAAAGATTCAGCGACGAAGTTCTGCCCCTGCAGAGCCCGACTCCTAGCTAAAACCCCCTTGTAAGTAAGTTATGCTTACCCTATTTTAATATACTTTATATTTAAAATTAGTATTGTTATTATGAACTTATAATAAATATCTGAGCTATTATTATATAAGTGTCGTTATAATATTTTTTTTAACTAGTCACGGTACGACGAATCTGGTTTAAAGGGCCGCATAGGGTTGTTGGATTTCAGATGTGCTATATGCCAAAATGGTCCTGCCCTCCGGTGTTTTATGTCTGGCCCCTGTCTGTACATAGTGGTTAAAAAGTATTGTTTAAATGCTCATATAATAATTATAAGACTAATAATTAGTCACGGTAAATATTAGACTAAAATCTAGTAGTAATAATACTAGGTTTCATCAAAGGAAATTATTTTAAAGTAAACGAAGCGCTGTCCGAGTACCGAGTCACCACCTTATCAAGTGAGTGCATGGTCCCTTTCATCTTACACATAGATATGAAATATTTTATATAAACTACATGCTATGTGTGCATATTATCTGTATAATTGCTATCTATGCTGGATGAACGATTTTATAGAAGTTTTATATGATTTAAACTGTATATTTATTTATATCTACATAATATGTTGGGTAAAACATGGGTAGATGAAGTATGAGTTGGATGATGAGTTGAGAGGTGATATAGACCATGAGGTAATGGTGAGAGGTGGACGATGTGAGAAGCCTTGTTCCCAAATGCTTACCTCGTTATCTAGCTGAGTATGGATGACAACCACGGACTATTCTAGACAGTCCAGTGGAACACTAGCAGACTTGCAAGCTGTAGGTATTGTGAATGATGTGTTCACCTGGTGTACTCTAAACCTTGGCGATCATGCAGACTTGATGCCTAAACCCTGGTGACCATGCAGACTTAGTGCCTAAACCTTGGCGATCATGCATACTTGATGCCTAAACCCTGGTGACCATGTAGACTTGGTGCCTAAACCCTGACGACTATGCAGACTTAATGCCTGTTTTGTAAACCGTGGTAATGATGGACTTCGTGCTGATTCCTTAGGAATAAATGAACGAGGAATAGCTGATTCTTAAGGTATATCCTTAAGAGTAAAGAAGATAACGGGGATGGGTAATTGGGTTGACTGTTTGATGATTAAACATAATAATTGGGCTGAAAACCCTGTGTACTCACCAGGTTTCCCAACTTGACCCACTTAGTTTATTTATATCACAGGTGTTGATAGGAAGTCACATTACACTGAGAGATTAAGGAGATATAAATTACTAGTGACAATGAATGTAACTTCTGTTTATGCTTATGATTCTGTATTGACGATGACATCCCAAATGTTTTAAAATGAATAAAAATACTTTTCTTCAGAAATGCTTTGATAAAGTAATTGTCATGTTTTACTGGGAACAAATTCCGCAACATTTTTATTAAAAGAGGTACTCTGATTTTTATAAAGCATAAACAAAATCGGTCTTTTCTGGCCGTGAAAATGTGGATGTCACAATGTCTAGCCTGTGATTTAGTATGGTGTTTAAATTGGGATTCCTAAATAGTATACTTCTACCAAACGGACCCTACCTCCGATATGAGCCTACCTGGTTGTTTCTTACTTGATAGATCATAAAAGTAGTCTCCGAATTAATGATGAATCTAGTCGCAATGAATATTAGACTAAAATCTAGTGGTAGTGATACTAGGTTTCATCAAAGGAAAATAAATTAAGGGAAGCGTTGTTTGAGGTCGGAATCACCACCTTAATAGGTGATTGCATAGTTACTTTCATTTTACACATAGATATGAAGTATTTAATATAAATTACATGCTATGTGTGCATATTGTCTGTATACTTGCCTTCTATGCTGGGTGAAAGATTTTTATACATGTTTTAAATGATTTAAACTATATATGTATTTTATATCTACAAAATGTGTTGGGTAAAACATGGGTAGATGAAATAGTTGCGGTGTGACAAAAACAAAATGATGAGAGGTGATATAGACCATGAGATAAGGGTGAGAGATGAACCATGAGAGAAGCCTTTTACCTAAGTGTTGGCCCTGCCATCTACCAGAGTATGGATGACAACCATGGACTATTCTAGATAGTCTAGTGGAATACTAGCAGGCCCGCAACCTGTAAGTGTTATTTGAACTTTGTATTCACCACCTGTACTCTAAAAACCCATAGACATGTATTGCAAGTAGATTCTCGGAAACGATACTATCGATAAACAAGATAAAACCCCATTGAAATGTATTGCAAGTGGATTCTCGGAAATGATACTGTTGATAAACGAGATAACCTTGGAACCTATGGATTTAGTGCCTGATGAGCAAACCCTGTCAACTATGGATTTAGTACCCGTTGAGAAAACCCTAGAAACTATGGATTAAGTGCATGTTGAGTAAACCTTGGAAATGATGGATTTCGTGCCTATTCCTTAGGAAAGAATGAACGAGGAATAGCTAATTCTGTGGGTAGATCCTTAAGAGTAAATAAGATAATGGGGATGGGTAATTGGGTTAATTGTTTGATGATTAAACATAATAATTATATTATTGTGGGTTGAAAACCCTATGTACTCACCAGGTTTCCCAACCTGACCCACTCGGTTTATTTATATCACAAGTGTTGATATGAAGTCACGTTACACTGAAAGATTAAATAGATATAAATCACTAGTGATAATGAATGTAAGTTCTGTTTATGCTTATGTTTCTGTATTGACGGTGGCATCCCAAATGTTTTAAAACGAATAGAAATGCTTTTCTTCAGAAATGATTTGATAACGTATTTATCATGTTTTTACTGGGAACAAATTCCGCAACATTTTTATTAAAAGAGGTACTCTGATTTTTATAAAGCATAAATAAAATCGGTATTTTCTGGCCGTGAAAATGGGGATGTCACATACACACAACATCTGAAATATGCGTTCCAGAATTAACATATCCGAAACACGATCTGCCTGCATTTCGGACCAAATTTTGATCACAGATTCGTCAAAGCAAGTAAGTTCTACACATTAAGTTACTTTGCATTTGATTTTCTGAAACAATTTGCGTATTCTAGAATTGTCCGAAATGGTTCGGAACATGAAGAACATGTCTGAAATAACTCTGAAATATCTAAAATATCCATTTATATATATATATATATATATATATATATATATATATATATATATATATATATATATATATATATATATATATATATATTTTTCTCTTTGTACGTGTATGAATGTTATCTAAGTACTTTGTCTTTTGCTTCTGATCGATTATAATAGTACAAAATAAGGTGTTGTAGGGGTTCCAAAATGGAAACGTAGGTTGGGAACACGATGAACGTGGTCCGGAACCTGATGATCTATTCCAGAATGATGATCTGAAATAAGTAATATATATATATATATATATATATATATATATATATATATATATATATATATATATATATATATATATATATATATATATATATATTCTAAGAAATGTTTAATAAGCCAGGTTAGTCCAAAGATAAGTTAGCGTGGATATTGTTAAAAAAAGTGGGTTCCACGGACGACGAAGTTGTATTCTATATGAGCTTTCGGAATTGCGTTCAATAAATATAAAATCGAAAAACAATAATTTTATAATTATAATTTATTTTTACGGTAATTTATTAAAATGTTCTTGCAATTTTGTTTTTGCAGATAAAAAACAACGTTGCTGAGTTTCAAAATAAGATAAAAAAATAAACCAACAAAGGCACCCATAAAATTAAGAAATAAATCATAAAGGGTGTTAAAACTTAAATTGAAAGCAGATAAGACTCTGAAAGATGACACTAGAGCAAGTGTTGGCAAACATGTTATGATAGACTAGTTGCATTTTTTTTTTTTTTTTTTTGAATATGTTTCAGGAAGTGTTTTTTTATTATTAAATGCTTTTATGCATATAGGTTTGTAAATAGTATATTAATATAAATTAGGTATATTCTATTTTTTGTCTCCAACATTCGTTAACTCGAACGATGAGGATGAGTTGCCTATCGAGTATGCTATACCACGTCTTGAAGACGAGCAACGACCTCTTGTTGATACGACTGTATTAGAAATGATTTGTGATTATCAACATGCTAAACAATGAATGATAACACTGGAAATCCCATTACTGCTTTCATCGGCTGAGGACTAGAGAAAAGTAACATTATATAACATACAAATGCTCCTCATTACCATATCTGAAGATATACGACAATTTGTGAACACAAAAGACATCATCAAAGAAACATGTAGGACAACTCCAAAAATAGAAGATCGAGTCAAACTGACTGATAATGGTTTCGAACTACAACATACAAAATTTTTTAAGCCAAATTTAAACTTTTTCAACCATGAAACCAAATAGTGTTTGACAAAAATGTTTTCAAAATATTATTCATCAAAGTATCCCAGAAATATAGTCACATGGATGAGGAGCGGTACGGTAAAGCCTTCGCCTTGCCATGATCTCCGGAAGTACTTGAAATAATAAAATGAAACTGTAAGCCCGAGGGCTTAGTGAGCTACCCCCAAAATACCAATACCACACCGATAATACCATATCAATAACAGATAATCAACAACATGCATACTGGGCCTTCAGCTTGAATGAACCGCCCTATAGGGCCTATAGTCTATCTGGATCTACCTCTAGCCTTCGGTATAACTAGACCGCCATACAGGCCTACAGTCTATCCGGACTGCTCATATGGTATGTTGGCCTTCAGTACAAAGCAGGACCGCCTCAATCCAAACATCAAACAAATAACCATCTGCGTATAACTAACATATACTGGCATAACAGATATCAGATATAACTATATCACATATCATCGATCATAGTAATTTCTCATAACCAGAGCACCGACCTAACCAGGTCACTAACATACCAATTCTAACGGATCATAAGAGCATAACAACATACTGTCTATCCTGATACCAATCTAACTAATCATAACCACATGTAGCATACAATAATCAAAATAACAGCTAAAAGGGCCGGCCTTGGTGCCTTAGACCCTATTGATATAGTGAGGATAACTCACCTTGCTAGTAGCTCGGAACTGATACTGCTCACACCTCCAGATATAGCTCCACCCACCTCACCTATACCCATAAGTGGTCCACTCAAATCACTTAAAATACCAAAATGCCCTTGGGAGGTACATGACATCCCACAGTCAAGTCAAGTCACTGGTCAATGGTGAACAGTCCATGTTGACCTATTTGCTGAATATATAACTCTCTCTACCTCGAGTCCCTCTTGATTCCAGAATTTATCAACTTAACTTTCCGAGTCTCTAGCAGACTCGCCGAGTCGAAACGCGACCTAGTGCATGGAGTCCAAACTGACTCGCCGGGTCATCTCTCAGACCTCACCGAGTCCATGTGGGACTAATTTAGACAAAACTCTACATGACTCGCCGATTCCATATGCATACTCTCATGATCACACGATTCTGAACTACCCTTTTGCTCCAATCAGTAGATCTAGGTCCATAGAGTGCATTATCAACGTAAAGTTGCTACCTTTACATATTTGCATGACTCAAATTCCACATCTAAGCTTGAAATGGGACTTTACTCATAAACAAGGGTTCCTTCATGACCCTATTAAGAACTTTTATGAACTTAGGGCTCAAAATAGATTCAGATCTGAAGTTTCAACTTCAGATCTAACTCCCATACCATAATCCCTTCATGAATAGTTAAAGAAAGCCCTAAAATTCACATATGAAAGATTCTAGAAGAAAAGAGGTCAAGGTAATAGCTTGTTACCTCCAAAACATGCCCAAACTGAAATAGACTCTGGATCCACACGAAAACCTTGTTGCTAGCCTCTTGATCTACAAGTTTCCTTCACAAAAAATCCCTTTTTAAAGCTCCAAAACACTCTCCAAGCTCACACTCACGAAAATTAGGGTTTCTGGCTCTCAAGGGGCAATAGAGGACAATAGGAGGCGCGAATGGTCCAATATATATGGTGCAAAACCTTGATATTTAGGGTTTCCACTGCCAGCTCCTACTCATCGAGTCCCCCATACCGAATCGTCGAGTTACTCATTAAATGACGTGTCTTGACCCAATGCTACTCGACGAGTCACAACATCAACTCGTCGAGTAGGCCTTAGAACATGAAATCTAATGGAATAATAATGATAGATGATGGTTGGGATGTTACAATTATCCCCCACTTAACTTAGACTTCATCCTCGAAGTCTGCTGTAGTGAATAACTTCGGGTAATGCTCCTGCATCTCAGCCTCTAGCTCCCTGACCCCCTCCGATGCTCCCATTGAATCTTCTCCAACAGAACCTCTTTGTTGCGCAGGACTTTCACTTTCCTCTCCAAAACGGAAATCAGCCTCTCAATATAGTTTAGGCACTCATCAACCTGAATGTCATCCAATGGCACCACTGCCTCTGGGTCCATAATGCAATTCCGCAATTGTGAAACATGAAAGGTGTTGTGAATCCGACTGAGCTAATCCGAAAATTCCAACCTGTACGCCACCTTTTTAATCCTGGTGATGACCTTGAACGTCCCAATATAGTGGGGACCCAACTTTCCCATTTTTCTGTAGCGAATCATGCCCTTCCAGGGTGAGACCTTCAAGAGTACCATTTCATCAACCTGAAACTCCAAATCCGATCGGCGTCTATCAGCATAATTCTTTTGTCAACTCTGGGAAGTCTGAATTCGCTGCCTGATATGCTGAATCTTTTCGGTATTCCGCAAAACTACCTCCGTCCAACCCATCACTCTGTGTCCAACCTCTCCCCAACAGATCGGGGTTCATTATTTCCGACCATACAACAACTCAAAAGGTGTGGCGCCAATACTGGAATGATAGCTGTTGTTGTAAGCAAACTATGCAAGAGGCAGATGGGAATCCCAACTCCCTCCGAAGTCAATAGTACATGCTCTCAACATATCCTCGTGGTTCTGAATGGTCCGCTCGCTCTGCCCATCGGTCTGAGGATGAAACGTTGTACTAAAGTGCAGCTGCGTACCCAGTTCATCATGGAACTTCTTCCAGAAACGAGAGTTAAACTTGACATCCCAGTCGGAAACGATGGAGACCGGAACTCCATGGTGAGAGACAATCTCGCGGACGTATATGTCAGCCAATTTCTTGGCCGACGAACTCTCCCGAATAGCCAAGAAATGGATACTCTTGGTCAACCAATCAACGATGACCCATATAGCATCGATCTCCTTTGCAGTCCTCGGAAGCTTTGTAACGAAGTCCATAGTGATTTGCTCCCATTTCCACATGAGAATTTCTAGAGGCTGCAACTTACCATGCGGCCTCTGATGCTCGGGCTTGAACATCCTATAGGTCATGCACCTCTCGACATACCAAGCGAGTTCTCGCTTCATACATGGCCACCAGTAACTCAAACTCAGATCACGGTACATCTTGGTGGCCCCTGGGTGTATAGAAAAATGAGACTTATGAGCCTCTTCCATTACTATCTTCCTGACTCCACTAGTCATCGGAACCCAAACCCAACCATATCGGGTCTATAATCCACGACTATCCTGAACAAACTGGGCACTCTCGCCCTTGACCCTTTCCAACTTCCAGTTCGCTGGCCGCATGCCCTCAACCTGGGTATCTCTAATAAAGATCACAAGTGGGGAATCCACCGCTATCCTCATGCACCTTGCTGAGGTAGAAGGCCCTGCTGACTTGCGACTCAAAGCATCCGCAACCACATTCGCTTTACCGAAGTGGTAAAGGATCTTGCAGTCCTTGACTACATGCAGCCACCTGCGCTGCTATATATTCAGGTTCGGCTGATCCATCATGTGCCTCAAACTCTTGTGATCCATGTATATGGTACAACGAACCCCATATAGGTAATGTCTCCAAATATTGAGAGCGAAAACCACCGCTCCTAACTCCAGATCGTGCATAGGGTATCTCGTCTCATGCGGTTTCAGCTGCCGTGATGCATAGTCTATCACTCGTCTTCTCTGCATGAGGACTGCCCCCAAACCTGTGATGGATGCATCACAAAATACTACAAAATCCTCAACTCCCTCGGGGAGTGTCAACACTGACGTGCCGCATAAACACTGCCAGAGGGTCTCAAACGCCCTCTGCTGCTCAGGACCCCACCGGAAGTCTACCCCTTCCTCGTTAGATGAGTGAGGGGTACTACAATCTTGGAGAAATCCTGAATGAATCTCCGATAGTACCCTGCTAATCCCAAGAAACTCCTGATGTATGAGGGAGATTTCAGAATCTCCCACTGCATAACCACCTCAACTTTGGCCGGATCGAACAAAATCCACTCCTGGTTAATAAGGTGCCTAAGGAACTGGACCTCTCGCAATCAAAACTCACACTTCGAGAACTTGGCATAAAGCCGTTTTCACCTCAAAACTCCCAATAGCTCCTTGAGGCTCTCCTCATGCTGCTCTCGGGTCTTGGAATACACCAATATATCATCTATGAACACTACGACCGAGCGATCAAGCATTGGTCTACAGACCCGATTCATCAGATCATGAACACTGCCGGCGCGTTGGTGAGCCCAAATGGCATCACCACGAACTTGTAATGACCATAACGGGTCCGAAATGTGGTCTTCTCCACGTCTTCCTCTCTCACCCTGACCTGGTGATATACGGATCTCAAATCGATCTTGGAAAACCAAGATGCACCCTGCAACTAATCGAAGAGATCATCTATCCTCGGGAGTGGATAACGGTTCTCCACTGTTAACTTGTTCAACTCCCTATAATCAATGCACATCTGACAAAAAGGATCGATGCTCCCCATGGATAACTACTTAGACGAATAAACTGCTTACCTAGCAGCTCCTGCAACTGAGATGACAACTCTTGCATCTCTAGCGGTGCCAAACGATACGACACCTTAGCGATAGGGGCCCCACCTTGCACTAGATTAATCCTAAACTCCACTTGCCTCTTCGGAGGCTCTCCAGGTAACTCCTCTGGAAACACGTCAGCAAACTCTCTAACCACCAGGACCTCTGAAACTGAAGTCTGATCCCTGAACCGAGTATCCACCACACACGCTAACTTACCGAGACATCCATGTTGAATATACTGCCGATCCCTAGCTGCCGAACAAAACCCTGATCCTACTCTGGTGCCCTTACCATACACCACCAATTCTCCCCTACTTGGGGTTCGAACTACTACTCGTTGTCCCTCACAATCGATCATGGCGCTAAATAAACTGAGCCAATCCATCCCCACGATCACACACACTTCCCCCATGGGAATAGGAATCAAATCTATCGGGAAGGATACCCCGAAAATCTCAAACTCATATCCCCGATATACCCAAGAAGCGGAAACTCCGTGTTCGTTGGTGATAGAAACTTGCAACGGACACTCAAGCTCATCTGTCGGCACACTGACCCCCTACTGAAAGTCTAAGATACAAACAACCGACTCGCCCTGAGTTGAATAAAACCAATGTAGGCAAAGAGTTCACTAAAAACGTACCTAAACATACGTACAACAGATAAGCATAACACAAATATGATAACTGAAATAGAGAATAGAAACATACCAGCGACCACATCCGGTGCTGCCTTGGCCTCATCGGCCGTGAGCTGGAAGGAACGCCCCTGAGCCTTTGGATGCTCCGTCTTGACTAGCCTCCCATCTACAATCCTCAACGTAGCTAGTGAGGGAACTTACGCCGACTTGGCGGTGAGCTGCAGAAAGTTGGTGTTGACATGAACAACCTGATGACAGTGATAACATATCCTCATATCTGCCAGAGGGGCAAACTGGCGACAGTCCCTAGCATAGTGCCCCTCCTTGCCACATTTGTGGCACCCACCACCTGCTCGACAAACTCTAGAATGACCCCTACCACACTTTCCACAAGTGCGAATATGCTGACCTTCGGTCCTAGTATTAGCGGTCTTAGACCGCTTAGGTGCTAATTGAGAATGTGCCGGAACCTGACACTGCTCCTTCAGCTGCATCTCTATCTCCAACTCTTGCCACCTCGCAACTTCCTGAAGATCCAGAAGAGTATCACACCGTTGCGTAGCAACAACCTGACATATATCGGTCTTGAGCATACTCAGATAACGTGTCATCTGAGACTGCTCGGTAGTAAACTTCGGGCAAAACATAGCCCTCTATGTGAACATGCGGGTGATCTCTATCACCGACTCTCCATCCTACCTCAATGTCAAAAACTCATGAGCAAGCTACTCCCACTCCACGCGTGGAATGTAGCGGGTGCAGAACATATCCCTGAACTGCTCCCAAGAAATAGCAGCTCTCTGATCATCGGTGTACTACCCAGTCATCAGTCTCCACCAGTCATTGGCCCCAAGCCTCAGCAGGTTCTGGTCACACCCAACCTTCTGGTCAGTAGGACACGATCACGTGAAGAAATAGCCCTCCACGTTAGATAACCACCTTACAACCCTGATCGCATCCTGTGTACCATCAAATGTCATGGGCTTCGTGTTATCGATGTCCCGCTACTGGAAAGCCCGATCGCATCCTGTGTACCATCAAATGCTGGACATGAGTACAGCGTACCATCCGCAGATCGACGGACAAAGTGAGAGGATTATTCTAACTTTGGAAGATATGTTGCAAACCTGTGTGGTAGAATTTGGGAAGGCACGAGATACTCATTTACCCCTTGTCGAGTTTTCCTAGAATAACAAGTATCACACAAGCATAAAGGCTGCTCCATTTGAAGCCCTCTATGGTCGGAAGTGTAGATCCCCTCTATGCTGGGTTGAGGTGGGTGACACTTATTTAGTTAAAGGAGG
This sequence comes from Lactuca saligna, assembly GCF_052625555.1. Classification (NCBI taxonomy): domain Eukaryota; kingdom Viridiplantae; phylum Streptophyta; class Magnoliopsida; order Asterales; family Asteraceae; genus Lactuca; species Lactuca saligna. Next base: position 153,628,907 of record NC_136423.1, read on the forward strand.
AGTTCCTAACAACGCTATTATAGGTCTGGAAATCATATGGAAAACAAAATAGAAAATCGTTCAAATTCATGAACGATTGAAAGCCTCTAGATATCGACAGAAAAGCTACGCAGACAAGCGAAGGAAACCGTTGGAATTCCAGGTGGGTGACCGCGTTCTTTTGAAGGTCTCACCCCTGTAAGGACTTGATGCGCTTTGGAAAGTGTGGAAAGCTAAATCCAAGATATGTATGGGCTTTCGAGATTATCGCTAGAATGGGCCCTGTAGCTTACAAACTCAAACTACCTCGCGAACTTAGTAACGTACATTCTACTTTCCACATCTCGAAGTTGAAAAAGTGTCTATCTGATGAGAATATTGTAATCCCACTCGGCGAGATCGAAATCAGTGAGAGCCTCAATTTAGTGGAAGAACCAGTAGAGATTATGGACCGAGTGGTCAAGCAAACGAAGCAAAGCCGTATCCCGATAATGAAGGTTCGCTGGAATGCCAAGCGGGGACCTGAATTCACTTGGGAGTGCGAGGATCAAATGAAACTTAAATATCCTCATCTTTTTACTTAGTTATTCATAATTGCTTAAAATGTAATTTCGGGACAAAATTACCTCTAGCAGGGGGATGATGTGACAACCCGAAATTTCTATCTTGTAAAAGCCATTCAACCCAATCAAAGTTAGACATGTTTTGCTATCTTTTAGCCTTTTTAAGGGTCTGTTTGAGTGTTCTAAACCTAGTACCTTCAAGGAATGAGTGTTAGGAAGTATCGTATAGAGTTCAGTGTGCATCATACAAGTCGGAAACTCCATCATAAGGAGTTTACGACCGTAAATGAGAGTTTATGGCCGTAAACACCTCCTTGTCCGAGAACTCATCCCTTAAATAAGATATTCCTTCATTCTTCACCACTTTTTCCCACTTTCAACTCAAGAACTCGGATTTTATCTCAACAATCATCAAGTTTTCACCTTGATCTTCCAAAATGTAAGCAATCCTTCCATTTTATTAGTTGTTATCCTTCTTGATCTTGTATCACCCTTTGATTTCATCCATGAAATCATTCTTTCTGGCTAGATCTTCAAGTATTCAACATTATCACCAAGACCACCAAGAACACCTACTTGTTTTTGGGCTGTGAACCCCCTTCCAAGCTTAAAAAACATGAGTACCTCTTCAGTCTTCTAGTTAGGCTTGCTTATTACTGGATTCCTAGCCTTGAAACATCATAAAATACATGAACATCAAGAGTTTACGGTTGTAAACCATAGCATGGTCGTAAACCCTTGTGTTGGTACATGTTTTGGCCTTAAAACTCCTTTATGTCCAAACCTAGGATCGTGAATACTTAATGGATGGTAGATAAGACCATAAAACATCTCTTTTGCAAGTTCTTCCATGTGTGTACGACCGTAAACTACATGATCGTATACTACTTAGGCCGTAAACTCCATTGTGTGGCCGTAAACGCCTTAGATACAATCCTCTGTGATTGTAACACTTCAAAATAAGTGTTTCCTAGTCCCTAAGGTGATCATCTATCATGATTAATTGCTTATACACTAATTATATCCATATATGTATCATTATATGCTTAATAGGATCCGTTTGTGCCCGAGATTTCACTTAGCACTCAGCATCCTCTATCGATTTTTCATTCGTATCACTCACTACAAGTGAGTTTATACCCCTAATTTACCTTTTAAATGATTTTAAATGCATTTATAGAGGGGGGGGGGGGGGATACAAGTTGAAACATTATAGTTATTGTATCAATCGCATGTGATTAATAACTATCAAACATATTGATTTCTTATACTTCAAAATGATGTTCTCAAACAACTATTTCAAAACATTTTATCGAACTCTATTATATGCTAAAACTCTTTACCAAACTCTTTTAAACTTATATATTGTCAAAATCATGTTTATTCAAATATAGTTATATAAATAAGGCTGAAAAGACTTAGGACTGATAACTCGCTTTATTTCCTGTTCCTTGTTTGTTTGTGGACTTAGGGTATCGGTTGTTTGTCCGAATTTCATTTGAACCTTAGTTATATATTATGTATATATGTATAGATATAAAATTTCTTACATTAGTTCAATGCTTTTGGATAACAAAAGTTTACAAACATACTCAATCATTCAAACAATACTACTAGTAAACTATAATAGGTATAGTTTAGAGGTCTACTACTCACTATTTCTAGTATAATGAAACATACAAGAGTCAGTTGAAACATACTATAACGAGAAACAGAAAGAACATACTATAATGAGAAACAAAGAGAACATACTACATACTATACAAAGAGAACATACAATACACTAGAACAGAGAGAACGTACTATACAAATACAATAATACTATAACATTAATGTGAGCCACTACTTCATGGCATGGCATCATACTGTTGTGTCACGTTTTGTAACCAGAGTCTCCTAGAGAGAGAGCGTGACTTTGTGTATAGATCTATACTAGATTGACCATCCTACACCTTGCTGTTAGCTAAAGTGGTACCTGCAGGTCTACGGGTGACAAATGTCATAACATTTTGACGTCTTCGAGCGTCGTGTTTTCTACTAGTTGATCAAGCATGGTTACAATCATATCACATTATAGCTTAATAAACAATTGGTTTAAGGTAGTTAGTAAAATAATAGTTACTATATACAATACTACAGTATATTATTATTTTCCCATTGCATTTACTTTGTGATCTTCTCACATAAACGATAATATAAAACTATATTTTGGTAATGATAGTCATACTTGGGAAAAACATTCACTTTTACAAACATACAACATTCAAAACATTCGGGCCTTGGTAGAAGGATACATTTATAGTAGAAAATATAGGATTTTCTAGCAGATACAAACATTTACAAACACTTTTTTCAAACTTATACAACATTTGACACTAAATACTTATGAACTCACCAGCTTAAATGTTGATCCTCTCTTTCAAAATAACTTGTATTCTCGGGTCACCAGTAGACAGGTACCGATGACAGGTTTTGAGAAGACGGAGAACTTTCAAGACTCGTCTTATTTTGATTATTCATTTTTGGTGTCTTATTATTATTTCATAGAACACACTTGTATTGCATTATACTATTAACGCAATGGATGATGTTGTTGCTTGTTTACTATTATGCATTGTTATGATATTGTATAGGACCTCCTTCGCCCCCAATGTTTCCGCCAATTTGGTTTGGGGGTGTGACAGATTGGTATCAGAGCATTGTTTATAGTGAATTAAGTTTATCAACCCATAAAAGATATATAAACTATAAACACATCGAGATTAAAATACTCTGACCAGGATTTTATACTTTTAAATAATAAAATATTTAACCAAAGTATACATACCTGCATTCATACTAAAATCAGTTTCACTAGGAAAGATAAAAAAGTATTGCGATTGTTTGACAACACAAGTAGGCTTAGAGACATATAATCAGATCTGGGAGTGATATAGCCTGATCAACTATATTTTTCCGGGAAGTGATTAGCATGTGCCTAATAATGGTTGTGGTGTTGCAACAAGTATAAAACTTACCAACACTACTACAAAAAAAACTTTAGAATATAACATAAACTGAAAATACTATAGGAGTATTTTGTGTTACTATAATTACTTATTTGAGAACTAAAAAGGGTTTTACTAGTAGGTCAATAGTTGCTGAGTGCATACACAAAGGTTATATGTGAATAATGTGTCATAGACTTTGAATCTGTGATCTCTGCATTGTTTCCTGTTCCTTGTATGGTTGTGGATTTAGAGTTAGTGTTACTTATTCGAAGGTCTATTTCTGTTTCGGTTACATCTTGTGTTTGGTACACCATCCAAGAGTCAGGGATGGTTTGTACTTGGTTGAGCCGGTTTGAGATATGGTTAGTGGCAACACGATTTGGTGATAGTTCGAACACTATGTCGGGCAGAATTAGGTATTTTTCTTGTTGGATCATCGATCTGTTCGAGTTTGTGGTGTTGGAAGAATGGTTCAAATGGATATGCGATGTGGATATGCAGCATTCAGGTACAAGATTTGGTGAAATCAGTGGTATAGAGTAAGTGGCTTGGAGGTATGTGTTCAAGAGATATACAAGTTTTCTCGTTGCAGGAAGTAGTTGGTCAAGGAGCTCGTCGTAGTCATTGGTTCCTTTTTTGGGATGCCAATGAGTAGATGAGAAGGCACTCGAATCATTCAGGTTTAGTATCAGTTGTTGAGGAACTTGTCAGCTCGTTATATGGATTGCTATTTACAGTCTAGATAGGGAAGTTGTCGATCGTTAAATTAGTTTCAGAGGTTTATATGTCCAGTTCCGCATGGATTTTGGTTCGCTGGATTAGGTGTCAATATGTTCTCGATCATTGGTCTTTTCATACATCATCAAAGCAGAGATTTTTTGGAAGCTTTGGGCGTGTATTCTAGTAAGTTCATCAGATATTGTCGTGAGGGGTATGTGACTGGTCAAGATAACAATGGAGCAGTTGATTTGAATTATATGCATATTTTTTTGGGTTATAGTTTTTGAATAGGAACAAGAGTACAACCATTTGTCCTATTCTTGGGGTCGTGTGCAACCATGTTTTCATTGGACTTTGTGTTAGTGGAAGCTTGTTCTATGAAAGGAATTGTGTGTTGTAAGAGACCATGGCATTGTTGCGCTCGAATAGCATTGAGAGGGATGATGTTTGGGTTCCTACAAGGTAGTGGGTTGATGGTTGAGTATATTTAGACACGATAGTCATTTGGTTGTGGCTATTACGTCTCAGATCATTAGTCATTGGCATGGTTAGATGCATGTCAGGGTTATTGGGAGTCGGGAAACTTGGTAACCAACTGGTTTAGATAAAGTAAGCAATTAAGGTTTGTTGGGAGTATCATTCAGGCATCAAAAAGTCTCTTGCGGAGTGTTTGCATTATAAATTATGTTGGTTTGCGAGCTATTATTAGGGGTTTGGTTACCAAGGTTGGGTATCAATTGTAAAGGTCTCGGGTTATTTTCAAGATGGGGTTACACCTGAGCTGATAAGGGTTGGATGCAACGTGAAAATTCTTGGATCGATTATCTCTGCTCGTAAGAACATCGGTTGGTAATGGCGTATCAGGGAGTCAAGGGTTTATTTAAGGTTTTCGGTACGTCTTCTGGATTTGGAATTGGTTGAATTCGCGATCGAAATGGTTTGAGTATTTTTTCAGCATGTTTTGATGGTATCCCTAGTATGGACTAGGGGTATGTTGGACAAATGGATGATCATCAGTCTTACGGTAAGGTTTCTAAGAACATAATTATGGGTTCCCGGTTTTGGGAAGTATAGTGATGAGGATGGCTTGTGATTATAGTACTGAGAACACCGGTTTGTGTGATTTTCTATGGAAGTTGGGTTATGCAGATAGGGAGAGAAAGAAAAGTGTTGTGTTGGGCATTTTCAAGTTATTGGGTTGCTTTTTGGCAACTAGGGGTTTCTGAGTAGTCTCTCGAGTTTTATTTATAAGAGGTATTGATTTCGAAATGGTTAGAGGGAGCTTATAGAATATGTTGCTATTGTTTTAGTAATTGTAACCGAGATGGATTTCGAGGATGAAATCAAATTTAAGTTGGGGAGAATTGTAACATCCTGTTTCCTGTTATTTATAGGCCATGGGACGGAAGTGAATCGTGTAAGGATTTGGGCCTTAAGGAGGCAAATCTTAGTCATTGTGGAAGGGGTAATGTTAGTTAAGAGATTTTACCCATTAATTGTGTTTTGCGACGTAGGGTAGAAATAGATAAGTCATAGGTTGGATTCTTGCATGAAATATGGATTTTCGTTCGAGAAGTTTGTAGTCCAAGATATTTAGATGATATTGTAGGGATCTTCAATACCTTTCTGTGGATATAAAGAACATTTAAAATGGAGTTGGAATGAAGAAGTTACTACCGTTTAAAGATAGGCGATTTCTGGGTCAGTCGCGTACACAGGGCATACGTGGAGTACACAGTACGTATTAGGGTATCCTTAGTATGCTAAGCTTACTTAACACATACGCTGGCTGTACTAGGTCATCCCGAGTATGTTGGGTGTAAATTGAGTACACAGGGCATACATGATCAGCGCCTAAACCCTATTTTCATGGTTTAAGCCCTATTTAAGCTCCTTAACTACCTTAAACCCATTCCATTCTCAGCCTCCACCTCTCCAACACCCTCTCTTGAAACCCTAACCCAAGATTTACCCTTGTGAGCAAAAGAAGGTATTTTTAAGTGATTTGAATTGTTCTTGATGCACCTTGGAGAATAAGGAGCTTATTGAAGAATTGTTAGTTGAATTGGAGCTTGTAGATCCAGACTTTGTTAACCTTGATCTTTCTTCTAGAAGTATAAAGTTTGAATCTTGATGATGATATTATTAGATGTAGTTAGTTTTGGGTTTTATGAGCTTTTGGTCACTTTAAGTGGATAAAGTTTAGATCTTAAAAGCTTGTGGCCTTATAAAGTTGGAAACTTTATCCATCTAAACATCATTTTGATTTAGATCTGAAGGTTAGAGACTTGGACCTAATGGATTAAGTTGAAAAGGTGCACTTTTTCGGTCCCTTTGAGACTTAACGACTAGATCTTGTTTGTTAGGACCATTCTAATGGATAAAGTTGGAAATGTTATCCATTATGGAGCTTTTATGAACCATAAAAATATGATATTGAGTGTTGTATGTAACCCATGCATGTGTTAGATGGTCTTATTGGGTTAAGAGCATAGGGTTTTGGACATTAAGAACTTAATAGCCATGCGAAGTCATAAAGTTGGAAATTTTAATAGCCATGCGAAGTCATAAAGTTGGAAGCTTAATAGCCGTGTGCGGCCGTACACACGTGTGTTGCCGCACACACGTGTGTAGCTGCACACACATACAAACTGATCTAACATATACCACCACACCATACTCTATCAACCTACTAAGATCTATACAAAAGAATGCCTAGCCCAAAGCAGAAAAATATAGGCTTTCAAATCCCCCCTTGGTTTGAGGTTAGCATATACTTGGTATTCAGTCTTCGGGTTTCTTAAATAGCTTCAGATCAGACTTTCCCATGGATACCATCCAAAGTTTCCCATTAATGATTGTGGCGACCATTCCTGTAAATTCTTTGGCAGCAACCTCCTTGACATCTTTTCGACAAATGATTTGGTGACGAGACAGAGTACGGATATCTCTTTCCCTGAATCTGAGAAGATCCTTAGCACTAATTAGCCTTAGAACTTGTTCTCTATCTTTTAATTTGATGGCAGCAGTGGTAGTTTCATCATCAAACACCTAGAATTCCATATTGTCAAGGTATCCCTCATGAAAATGTTGAGGGAGAGGAATTTCCTTTAGTTGTTTTGTTGCTGGCCATAGTATGATCTTCATGGGCTGGCTTGATTCAGGATCAATAATATCCTTATCTTTTTCTATAAAGGGCTTTCACAATCTTCCTCTTTGGGAAGTTTTCCTTAACCTGCCTTTCAAGAAATCTTTTAAAATTTGTCGCGCTTGGATCTTTTGAAGGATTATGAAATGGGGCTCTTGAAAGTTTAGCAAGATCAACTTTTGTCCATGAGTTGAAATCATGAATACTTTTGTAAACTCAGGGATTCCAGAGTTTCTTTTTACGACCCACATGTTCGACTCAGGATCAAAAGCCGACATTCTGATTTCGGATCGATCTCCAAAATCGTCACCAAACTTTCTTTTTTTGAGGCCCGTTACACTCAGCTCATGATCTTTTGCTTTGCGATTTTCATTTGAGTTTTTCATGAAAAGTAATCCTTCACTTTTGTTGGCAGTGACGGTCCTTTTCCCTTGCTTGATCGTAATGCGGGATCTGCTATTTTCAGGGTCTTTATCAAACCGATTAACAACGGTAGTTTTCCTTGGAGGAGGTGGATCAACTGGAAAATCGCCTTCTGTGGATTAGGTGGGAACCATGGGAGGATCTACAATTCCGAGAGGCTGCTAAAACAAAGCTTTGACTTTGTCACCAAAAGCATCATACAGGATATTCTTCAATCCGTAGTAAAAAGCTGTTAGAGAACCAAGATTTGTCTGCAGATCCGTAATCTGTTTCGTCTTCAGTTCATCTCTTTCTCTGAGCTCAGTGATATAAGACTCGTGTTGATCCAACAAGATGTTCTTTTCTATAACTTCTTGTCTTAGAATACCGATTTCTTCACGAAGTTTTGACACTGAAGTCATATCATCACCTGAATGTTCTTCCTTGAAAGATATGCCTTTTCCCTGGGAGGAAGAAATTGGACTGTTCTAAGCTAGGTGCTTGGCCAACCTGATAGAGGGTTCATCCAGTGAGAGCCTTGAAGGAGAATACTCTGGAATAGAGGATGAACCACCTGCTTCATACATTGTGCTTCGGCCTTCTTCTAACACTATTGGTGGAGTAGAGACGGTAGTGGTGGTAACAGTAGATGAGACTGGTGGTGCTTGGCTTATAGTAGACACTTCCTGCCTTGGATCTAATCGTCTTCTTTTCAAGGGAGACAGGGAGGTTTGGGGTTGTTTCGATTCACTTTAAAGTGGAGCAGAAGTAGAGACATTTGATTCAAAGGGAGGAATCTCTAAAACCACATCTCGTAGACTTGAAGAGACCTCCTTAGGTTTTGAAGAGGAGAGAAAAATTTTGAGAGCATTAACCTCTTCCCTAATCTTGGTTGCTGGTTGAATCCCGGAAGTGGACCAAACTCATCATCATCATCAAGATTAAGTTTAATACTCGAGGGGATATCATCGCTGATCCCAGTAAAATCAAGCTCTTTCAGGAAATCATCGTCACCACTGAAGTCCTCATCTCCTCCCTCTCGATCAAAATTTCCTTCAACATGTAGGTGGTCATGTTCCTCAGCCACAACTACTACAGTTAAAACATGAACTTCTTCATTTTCAGGCTCTGAAATTGAATCACAACATCCTCAGTTTTTGCTGGATTAGAAAGATTGTCTGATTCCGATTGATCACTATCGTCAGCAAATATTCCAAATTTTATCAAAGGAAATTTCCCTTTGATTACAAATTTTCCATCTCTTTTCTGTTTCATTAAGCCAAAAGCCCTTGGACCGACAAACTTGAGATCTAGTGTCTCATTTCCTCTTTCGATCTCGAGATGCATGACATTAAAGTTTATCTGAAGAAACCTTGGGTACATCTAGAACTTTTCCCTCTTGTTTCCTTCAATATTGAGAATCAATTCATGCAAAATAAATTTTGAAAAATTAAATTCAATCCCTGACGCCAAGGCTGCAATAGCTGCTATGTTGAAGAGAGAAATCTCGTTGGCACCTGATCTCCTTCCGGAAATACAGCTCACAAACACATGAGCTAAGTACTTCCAGCAAAGAGGTAGTAATTTCTTGATGGTAGGAGGAAATGATCCTTCATAACCCATATGGTCCAGGACTTCTTGGGTTTGTTGCAGATCAATTTCCATGGAGAATTCAGGTCTGTCATTGATGTGCAACGATTCTCGAATGACATGTTCTGTGATCAGGATCTTCTTGCCTTATACAGTTGCCTCAAGATATTTCTCTTCTTTGTCATCTTTCTTAACAATTGCGCTTCTCCAAAATTCCTTGAACAAGCTTTGATAAATCACCGGACCAGTCATGAAAGCAGAAACCAGGCATCATTTTCTTAAATCTTCAATGATGAATTTGAGATCATTGCGAGCAGCCGGAGGATCTTCTAGAAAAATGGCTAAATTGTGCACCTTTGCAAACTCAAGGTCTCCCATGTTGATATGAAAAACACAAGTATTCATTAGAGCATTTAAAAACAAGATATTTTCAATTATTTAAAAAAAATTATTAATCTTAGGTATACAGCCATACACCAATATCCAGCCACACACAGAGTGTGCAGCCGCAAATAATGTATAACCATACAAGAATTCCAACTGTTCATGGCCAGCCGCACACGAGGATGTGTCCAACCACACACGTAATCAATTACACAAAGAATGTGTGCAGCCGAACACGTCACCAGCCTCACACAGGGGGTGTGCAGCCGCACACGGTTCAGTCGCACACAGGGTTGTGCAACCGCACACGGTTCAGCCGCACACAGCGTGTGCGGCCGCACACACACAGTCGGAAACGTAACCCTCTATTAACCACCATTTCATGATTGATCTTGCACGAGAATCATATTGAGGGTGTCGTTTTTGCAGTTCTTTCAGTTACAAAGCTTCAATTTCTAGAAAAAAATGGATTTGGAGGGTTTTTTAGAGAGAGAAAGAGAGAGAGAGCCATGTAAGTTGATCTTAAAAAAAGGCCAAATTGTGACATGAAGAAATCACACTTGGGCTTCTTTTTGCCATCAAAATCACAAGCCCAATACTAAAAAATTTTAAAAAATAAATCATTTCGAGGATTAAATAAAATAAAAATTTATCAATCCTAAAAAATTAAAAATAAAAATAGAAATAAAATAAAATAAAATAAAATAAAATAAAATAAAATAAAATAAAAAGGATAATAAAACATTTAATTTTAAACTAAATTTAATCCTCTATCTTGAAATTGTTTAACCTTTTGTGATGTGGGATCAAAGTTGTTAGACAGTCGTTTTCAATTTATCAATACCTCCCCTTTCATGAATTGATCTGGTCGATCGCCAATATTGTGGTCCACTTAAGCACGAAAAATTATGACAAAAGTTTGGACATGCTATAAGTGACAAGACAAGTTGATCCTATGTTCCTACATAAAACTTCCTAAGGACCATTCATTTGACGATGACCAAGGATATTGTTGTCCACCTAAGTTAAGTAGTGAGATCTACAGGTAATCTAGAATTGTTCAATTTTAGATGTACTAGAACATGTTTCCCGCTTCCTGATATACCCCAATAATCAAGAACATCCGAGATACTCCTTAATTTAGGTGAGCAAACTATTATTCATAGAGAGAATAGATTTAGATTATAATTAATTATAGTTTTAGAGGGATTGAGAAGTAAAAGGTTGCATGTGCTGTGTACTAGGTCAGATTGTTAATCACACAAAGGAGACAACATATGGCTAATAGATAAGAAGAATTTCATAGATATAAGATGCAGAGAAATAGATTTGCATATGTTGCAGTCTAGGTCGGATCTCTTCCAATCACTTAGAGGAGGCAACATATGACTAATAGTAAGAAAGAAAGAAAATAATTTTCTACATACCTACTTTATCGGAATTCCCCAATCGCTACGTCAATACCGGAATTAAGGATATAATCCTTACATCGAGGAAAAGTAAAACCACAGTTCTAGATACGGGTTTTTTAGTGTGACTGGTGGATTCTCATGTATATCTCCCTGCTCAACCTATCCAAGCATCGTATTGTCAGGCTAAACGGATCTATCTAGGTCAAGATTTATCAAGTCATTTGATTTCTTAAGTTCATCTTTGCCTAGTCAAGCCCATTAAATTATTCGTGCCTACCAGCGTATCGAACACAAAGCCTAGACAATTCAGCTTTGGTACGTTACATAGATCCAGATTCACTGTTATCACCTTTTGATATCACTTCCCAACACATAATTACACTAAAAGATTTTTGATTTTTTCATTTTTCTAATGTTTTTTTTTTATTTTTTAATTTTTGTTTGGATTTTTTGATTTTCTAATTTTTGTTTGGTTTTTTGTTTATTTCTCCCCCTAAATTTGTGCATGGAAGAGAATAAAAATAAAATGCACTAATTTAAACTAACCTAAACAAAAATTAATCCTCAAAACGAATCATTTTTAAAAAGTTGACCAACACATCTAATCGAGCTTTGTTAAACGGCTTGGTGAACATATCCGCCACATTATTATCAGAGCGAACATGTTCTAGCCAAATGAGCGAGTGCTCATAACATTCTATGATAAAATGAATTTTGATGTCGATGTGCTTGGTTTTTGAGTGCTTGACCGGATTTTTAGCAATTTGGATCGCAACATCATTATCACAGAATATAGGGGTTTCTTGAAAATTCAAACGTAATCCAACAGCTGATGTTGGATCCATATGACTTGAGAACAACAGGCAGGCGTAGCTACATATTCTGCTTATGCTGTTGAGGTCGAAACAGTATGCTGCTTCTTGCATTGCTAAGACACCAACCTATCTCAATGAAATTGACATCCGCCTGAAGTCGATTTCCTGTCAAGCTCGCAACCACCATAATTGTTGTCTGCAAAAGCGAAAAGGTCAAATTCAGAATTTTTCGGATACCAAAGACCCAATTTCGGGCTGCCTTTGATAAACTGAAAAATCCTTTTAACAACAGTAAGATGAGATAGTTTAGGATTAGCCTGTTAGCGCACGTATTGACAGACCACAAACGTGATGTCTGGGTAACTCACGGTTAGATACATCAGCGATCCAATCATCTTTCGATAGTACATTTGATCTACAGATTCTCCTTCAAGATCAGGAGTTAATAGTGGTCTCTCCGCCATGGGTGTCGAAGCAGTTTTAGTGTCTCTGAACCCGAACTTCTCGAGCATATCGTCCACATATTTGGCTTGATTAATAAGGATCCCGACTGAACACTATTTGACCTAAATTGGTCATCTCCCCCAATGTACTCATCTCGAACCGCTTTTTCATGACGTCCTCGAATTCTTTGCAAAGCTGAGGACTCATCGAACCAAAGATGATATCGTCCACGTATATTTGGACAAGAATCTGGTCTGAACCGACATGCTTGATGAATAGGGTCTGATCGATGGTGTTGCGGGAGTAGCCATGGTTGAGCAAGTGCTGTGTGAGTGTAGCATACCAGGATCTAGGAGCTTTATGCAATCCATACAAATCCTTGTCTAACTTGTAGACATGATTAGGAAGTTTGGAGTTAACAAACCCAGGGGGTTGGTCAACATAGATCTCCTCCTTCACCTTGCCATACAAGAAAGCTGTCTTGACGTCCATTTGATATACAGTGAAGTTCATGTGAGAAGCATAAGCAAGGAAGATATGAATAGCCTCCAAGTGCGCGACCGGAGCAGAAACTTCTGTATAATCAAGGCCCTCTACTTTTCTGAACCCACAGATGACCAATCTCGCCTTATTTCTTACAATTACATCCGAATCATGTTGCTTGTTCCGAAACACCCATCTAGTGTCGAGAGATTTCTTGCCTTTAGGGAGCTCCACCAACTTCCAAACCCCAAGCCTTTCGAATTGATTAAGCTCGTCATGCATGACGTTAACCCAGCCGGGCTCATTCAAAGCCATTTCGACATTCTCGGGCTCTATTTGAGAAATAAAGCAAGAATAGAGACATATGTTGACGTCTCCACTCTGACTTATCATTCGAACACCGTCGCTCAGCTGGCCTGAAATATTTAGGGCCTGAATCTTATCTTCCCAACTAAATGATTGGGCCACCATTGCCAAGTTAGCAGTCTGATTGCCTGAAGACGATCCCTTGTTAACATAGGTCACCGATACCATGGTTCGATTAGAATTCTCTCTTCGATCTGGCTTTGGACATTCCCTTTCAAAATGCCCAGGCTCATGACAGTTGTAACATCGCAGTTTTCCTTTATTAAATCCCACTTTCTTGTCAGAATTTACACTACAATTGTTCTTTCCTGTTTTCTTGGAGAACTGCTTTGCCCTGAAAACCACCATGGCCATTTGCCATGTAATGTCCATCTCTTCCACATCCTCAGGATGGATCTCGTCTAGGTAAGCAAATGAGAGTTATGGGCAGAGTTCTTCGGCCACAAAAGCATTGTAGCAGTTTACTAAACCAGTGGCGAGAGCCAGATTGTCTTCCTTTTCGTTTGAAGATGAAGCTTGAGTACTGATTCCATGAGATTGAACTGAAGCAGCTGTGGATGAACCAACACTAGAACCAACATGATGAGTTAATGTTTGAGATTGAGGGACTTGAATTTGTTGCATTTGAGGTATAGCGTAAGATATGGGCTGATGATTGACATAGGTTTGAACTTGAGGAACATGAACTTGAGGGGCTTGATGAGTAGTAAAGCTTGAGAAAGCAGTGTTGTTGCTGTTTTGAATTCCAAGATTAAATGTGGAGTATAGATTGACATGGTTAATCTCTCTTTGTTTATCATCAAGATCACAAGCCTTGATGATTGCCATTGTTTCGGCCAAACTCAATCGGTTCAAGTCTTTAGTCTTTTTAATCACTAAGACATTCATATCCCAAGATTTTGGTAGAGAATTTAGCAGCTTTTTGTTGATCTCTGATCTTGTAACCATCACACCAGCAAAGCTCATTTCTGTGGTGAGTGTGATAAACCTTTGCCATTGATTTTTGAAGTGTTTCTCCCAAGTCATAATTAAATATATTGAACTTCTGGCGCAACATGTCTTGGCGACTTTGTTTCATGTCTTTGTTGCCTTCATAGACTTCTATCAGTGCTTCCCACAAAGCCTTTTGCTGATGTATACTCACAAAATCCTTGAGCAATTTCTAGAGATAATGCCATGGTAAGTGTAGCAAGTGCCTTTTCTTGTTCCTCGACTCTTTCAAAATCATTATAAGTGTAGTTTTCAACTTGTTTGTCAGTTATGGTGACATCTTCCAATGTTGTTGTGATACAGATCGGACCTCTCAAAATACTTCTCCAAATTTTAAAATCCTTCATCTTGATATATTTTTCGATTCGATATTTCCATTCAGGAAATCCTTCTGCTGACAACAATCGGGGAATTCAAGTAGTGGTGCCCATAATAGCATCCAAATCAAGATGAGCAGACATGCTTTGAGATTCCATGTTTTATAAACTAGCAAAAACTTTGTTAATTTAGATGAATGTAACCGCACACACAATAACCACACACACAGACCGCACACACTGACCGCACACACTGGGCGCACACTCTAACCGCACACCTGACCGCACACTCTAACCGTACACCTTCAAAAACCTTCAATCGTACACCTTCAAACTTCAACCGCACACACAAAAATACCAGATTTTGAATGTTTTCTGATTTCAAACTTGTTAAAACTAGTGATTAGCAGCAGTTTCTTGATCAAAGAATATAAATGCACTTCAAAAATAGCAAAAATTTCTCAACTGCACACTCTAAAATCCTTCAAATTGATACTTAATTGGCTCTGATACCAATTGTAAGTCCCAAAATTGATGGATCCAAATCAGTAATCAATGAAATATCAACAAACAAGAGGAGTGTAGAAGGAGTAGAAGAAGAATAACATCAAGCATGCACACATCTATTACTCATAAAAGTCAGGTACACCTTGAAACACACATACAGACGTCACATCACTGACACAAAGACACAACCCTTTTATACTATCCATACAAACTTATCTAACATATACCACCACACCATACTCTATCAACCTACCAAGATCTATACAAAAGAATGCCTAGCCAAAACCACAAAAATACAACCTTTCACTTCTCTAGTTGGGTCATGTATAGGAAGGGCAAACTAGTCTTGTACCCTTAGTAAGTTAAATGATGAATTGGACATTCGTTTATGGGGTTAAAATCCTGATTATTAATTAGAACTGATTTTGGGTTATGATAAATGTGAGGAGCCGTAGTAGCAGCAATTCGAGTGTGTATTTCAGAAATCTTCAGTTGAGGTGTCTTCTCACAATACTAGTGGGTCGAAGGGACCAATGTAGGCTCACTGATTTTGTATGTGTAGGATGTATGTGATTATATGATTATTACTAATTTGATGGTATGAATTATGCATGGACGCAATCTGAGCTTGGAGTTATTATGGACTCAGGGCTGATACGGACCCGATAGAGCTACTTGTTGTTATATGGAGTTGATATGGACTTAGGGGTTGATACAAACCTGAAATGACCACATGCTTTTATATTTAGGTGTTTTTTTTGTGTATGGTATTTTGGGGAACTCTCTAAGTATTGTACTTACGGTTTAAGTTTGTGTTTTAGTTACTTCTGGATCAGAAGAGAAGGGCCCAACCTGATCGCAACACATTCACCCATGTTCAACATTTTTATGATTTTTGGATTGTACTCTGATAACTATTTTCACATTGACATACTTTTGTTTGGTTGATATGGATATTTGATGGTTCTGATTGACTTAAAATTAAAAGTTATACTTATGAATTTTTGGATGTTACAAGTTGGTATCAGAGCCTTGGTTTGATGCAATCGTGCACACTTTCAGGCATGCTAGAACTCAAACTAAGGAAATGATATTTTTTTAAAAAGAAACATTCTATTTCTAAAGAGTTTTTCACCAAGTAAAATGATGCATGCAATCAACGAAGTTCAAGTAAGTGATTCCCAAAATACCCATACCTATGTGTTATGATTAGTATTCCTGATATTTGAATTGCATGCTAGAATAGGGCTAAGGATACCTTCAGGAATTGTATGATAGAATTGTTTGATTTGTGTGATTCCTTATAGCATAAGGTATTTGGATGCTATGTATTACATGGAATTGATATCGGCTCAGTTAATTGCAAACTGTATACTTTAGAAGTCGTATACGATTAAGACCATATAACCCTATAATGATCGATTTAGCCACATTTCGTGTTCCTTTTTGGTTGTGGAATTAGGGTGGAATCATTATTTGACAGTCTATGTGATCCTATTTTGAGTATAATTTGCATGCATAAGGAAAATGACAATGTTGATTGAGATTCTTTCTATTGTAGAGGCGGTCAAATGGAGAATTCCTAGGAGAGCCTAGTTAATGCCATAGTAGATTCTGTATGTAGTATAACATAGGATTGGTATATGGATTTTGTGTGGTGACTTATAGGATTCATGATGGTTCTTAAGGAGGGTACATATATGTGTGGAAGGTAGTATTGTAACCGTACTACTGGAAGCGCATGATTTGTACTCGAGACAAGGACATACTTGGAGATTCTTAGGAGACCTGCATAGTGAGAGTTCCATCGAGTGTTATGCTGATCATTTATCTGTGTATATTTTAGTTTGAGTGTAGTGGTGATCACTCGAGGATCTATTTTTGGTTCTGGTTCTGGCTCGGGAACAAAACAAATTGATGAGAAGCTACGCGAGTTCATTGCGGCTGAGGTCAATAGTGGTATCTTGGATGATACTCCTGTGATGTTTGGTACCATAAAGGAGGGGATTATGGAACTTCTGGAGGAACTTATCGGGCTTTTTTGAGCCAATATTGTTGTGGGTTGGTTAGGAGCACGAACTCCCTCGTTTCGGGAGTTCAAGGCTTGTGGAGCTCCAAAGTTCTTCGAAGCAAAGGACCCCATCGCTAGATGATGTTGGATCACTAACATGCAGAATGCTCAACGAACGAGTTTTTTTCCCTTAGGGAGCAAAGGTTAGGTTTGCATCTCTCCTACTGAGAGACTGAACACATGACTGGTGGCCCAAGACTTTTGATTCACATTCAAGGGGCCAACAAGGTCGGAGTCATTATGGAAAGTGTGACAAGCCGCACATTGGTGCATGTCGATTAGTGGGATCGGGTTGTTATAGATGTGGCCAGACCAGTCATATGGGTGGGGATTTCCCTCAGAGTACATTGATATATTTTTACTACAACAAACAGCCCATAAAAGCCCGATTTTCCAAGTTTTTCAGGAAGGGAAGTGGTGACGCCTGCACCTGCCACCTTGAGGATTACTGATTGCGTCTAAGGAAAGGCGAAGACACTTGTGGTGAAGAGCAGGGCATTTTAGTTGGCTACCGATGAGGCTCACGCAACACTGTACGTGGGTATCGGTATGTAGTTTTATTATATCTTTTATTGCTTTCCTTATTTATGCTGATATTGTATCTGATCATGTATAGGGACTTTCTTAGTCAACGGTATGACTGCTCATGTTCTATTTGATTCGAGTGCTACTTGATCCTTTGTATATATTGCACTTAACAAGAAGTTTAATGATGCTCTCGGGACTCTGGATTATCCGTTGGAGGTTAAGATTGTTGATGCTGTTTCGTGAGTGCTTTGAGGGTTATGTTGCATAAGGTTTCTAAGTCCATAACTATGTTTGGTATGAACTTGACCTGATTTAGCATGGTCCATTTGGATTGCATGGCATCGTAAAAATTAGATAGACAAAATGAGAGAAAGGACACTTATGATTTGTTAATATATTATAAACTCTAATATATTTTTATGAAATCATATTATTTAATTCGTATTGATCAAGAATTAATTTGGAATTAATTTTTGTGATAAAAACAGACTAATTAAATATATGGGGATTGATTTGGTAAATCATTCATTCTTATATAGTGGGCTCACGATCCATGATTCATTAGATTGGGCTAGAACCCATAGGGTACTCCATGGATGCTCCATGGAGGTTAAAACCCATGGATCATGGAGGAAATGAAAAGTCATGCACATTAGGGTTTACATGGTGTAATCCTACGTGTGACACAATATATAAAGGGCCCCATGGCAAGTAAAATCGGCACTGAGACATAAGGGTGAGGGACACCTGAATTTTGTGCACAAGTGTTCTTCTCTCAAGTTATTCCAAGAGTTGTGGTGTTGTGTGAAGCTTTTGAGGCATCACATTTGGAGTGCTAGACTCACAAGGTCTTAAGGAATCCAAGCTACAAGAAAGGTATGTCATTCTACTATTTTTTTTTGTAATACATATACCTTATTATATGCTAGTTAGAATGAAAGCCTTGGAAAATGAAAGTTTGCATGTATAATAGAGAAAACATAGATCCAAGGTTTCTAGGGTTGCATGTACACCACAGGAGTGTTAGAATGCTCAAAACCCATCAGTGGTATCAAAGCCTAGGCTTGTTTTCAATTAAAATTGATGCAAACTGCTTAAAAATTGATATTAATGCTCACTGTGCAGTGAACTCGCCGAGTCCATAGGGGGACTCGTTGAGTCCATGTGAAATCTCATCCAACTCGTCGAGTTGGTTCATGCACTCGACGAGTCGGGGGCCCTGAGTGTAGAATTTCGAGTTTTATTCCTCGAATCGGACTAGAATCAATACCCTAAATTGTTTTTAGATTGTGAAACCTGTTTTTGATGTGATAATGATTGTGCTCATCCAATTTTAATGATAATTGTCAAAGTTTCAAGTTTTATATTAAGTTCATATGATACTTGAAAGTTTTTGATTTGAATTATGCATGCTAATGAGTTTTTTAGATGATAGAAATTAATTGACATGTTTGTTAGTGTAATTGTTGATCTACACGCTTTTTAATGAACTCCATAACTTGTCCTCAAGTTATGGAATTCCAAAAGTCTGTTCCATTAAAATCATTAAAACTCATAAGTTATAGAAATGGAAGGTTTTGAATAGTTTCAAAACTTGCCGTGAATTTTTGGAATTTCTTAAGTCACTTTAGAAAACTTTAATTCCAAGCCCTATAATTTTAAAAGTTTAAAATTCAACACTTATACTATTATAGTATTATAAGTTAATAGTATATATATATATATATATATATATATATATATATATATATATATATATATATATATATATATATATATATATATATATATAAGATCAAGTCAATCTTACCGTTAGCAGACCTCATTCACGAAGTCGGTCTATAAGGTGGGGTGGGGGGTGGGGGGGAGGGGATAAGGTTGTTGCCTATAAATGGCTGCTTAATGGGTATCCACTCTCACCCATCACTTCCTTGACTGGTGTAGGGTCGTTAGCCAAACGGGTAGGACAAAGACTATAATTCTCATTAAAAGTATACTGATAAACATAAAGTAATTAAAACTTTTATAGATTCCCAATCTTAGTTAATTTAGGAAAATGCGAAATTGATGCTAACCCATGAAATTACACTTTGCACCTTGCTAAAGTCGTTAGTGGAGCATGTGTGGGTAACTGACACACTAACTTAGACTTAACATGGATGGAAAAGGGTGGATTAAGGTTTATCATAGATCAATGGAGCATGTGTGGTTAACCGACATAGTAACTTAGACACCTTGTTTGTGATCCTCGGTATCCCAGTCACAATCTTGAAGGGCATAATCGAGATTTAAACTTGTCATTGAATTGTTCAACGAGTCACAAAAGATATAGGAGTTTCAATCTAATTAAAACCTAATAATATATTTTGGTTTTCAAGGTGGAAATTGATAAATCGTCATTTACGTACCTTCAAATATTTTGTAGCTTGAATTATGGCATCCCTTTTCCAAGCTATAAAATATTGTGTTGGGTCCTAGCCTTAATATTTCATTTGGGTGTCTTATTAAGGATTCTATATCTAAACTAAACTTGTCTTTCTTCCTTTTTCAGATGTCTTCCAACAACGCTACTTCTGGCTTAAACCCTACCAACTCATTCTCTCTCATGAACCTTTGTAGGAGAGTCATCTTTGATGGAACTAATTTCAATGATTGGATTAGGAACATAAGGATGGTCACTCGTTATGAGGACAAGGAGCTTAAGGTCATCGATGAGTCGTCTACTACTCCCGAGGAGATTGCTGTGTATACTAGCCATGAGAAGGATGCCACTAAGGTGTCTTGTATCATGTTGGCTACCATGGCAGCAGGACTCCAGAAATCCTATGAAGATTTAAACCCTTATGAAATGCTCCTTGACCTGATGGAAAGATACCATTAGAGTGCTCGTCAGGAAAGGTATGAAATCATCACCTCCATGATAACAACAAAAATGAAGGATGGAGAGTCTATCACTGGCCACCTGCAGAAAATGCAAAGATTCGTGGACCAGTTGCTTACCTTGAATGTTAACTTTGATGAGGAGTTAGCAATAGACATTATTGTACACTCCTTACCCTCTTGTTATGATCAGTTTCGTATGACTTATCATATGAACAAAGAGGAAGTCACGCTTAGCAAACTTCAAGGACTTTTGAGGACTGTTAAAAGTAGTCTCAAAGGTAAGAATGTTGTTCCCACTCCTACTACCGCCCATGTCCTGGCAATCGGGAAAGGTAAAGGGAAGAAGAGGAAAACCCCTTCAAAGGGTACTAAGGGAAAGTCTCTTGATGGCTCCTTTTCGAGTGGAACCAAGGGTGGTTCTTGTCACACCCCCAAACCAGACGGCGGAAACGTCCGGGGGTGGAGGACTTCATTTGTAGTATCACAACACATGCATCATAGTAATCAAAGTACAAAAAACCATTGAATTTATAAAAAAATTATAAATAGTTATATGTGTTCAATCACTGTATATTGACAGCAAAATAGTTATAGCAAAAGACAAAAAAATATGACTCAAAACAGCTCCATCTTCTCAAAATCTTGGGGAGTACCTGCTTATTGATTCCATGAGAATACAAGTAATTTGAAAAGAGAGTATCAACATAAAGTTGAGTGAGTGCATAAGTATTTTTGTCTGAAAGTATGTTTTTTGTTCTTTGAATATGTAAACTGTTCCAGAAAATCTTATGTTTTCTATTGTATATGAAAAGTAGTTTTAATTCCATAAAACCGTTCTATTTGTAAACCGTTGTTCTGTGTTTGTATCCTTTTTGTAAAACACTTAAAAGTGAGTGTGCCTGGCTCCACCAGCTGTTATTGTAAATTGTAATGTAATATTGTAACTGTATCTCTGTAAACTAGTACTTTAAAAATGTACTCATATTTAGTTAATTATACACTAATGTATTGTTAATATCTTTTAATGAGTTATTATAACCATACTATGACTAGATGGCCTGAAACAAATGCTTTGAAGGAATTTAAATTGTTGATAACAATTATCACCCATAGGTGTGTATGCCCGACTGTAGCCAGCAACCCAAGTGAGGAGTTGTTAATCCCAATATAGATCTATACACACTTGTTTCGATCCCCGACTTCAGATTCTGGTTATAATATCAAGACTTTAACTATTTTGTTTAAATGAATAAACAGCCTGAACGTATTATCTCATAAAAAGCATATAAACGTTACGTGTATAATGAAAACCCAATCATTCTGAAATAAATTATTGATAGTAGGTTCCTTGTTTAGTATACTAGAAATGTAGTAGTAGTGTACCCTTATTTAGTTTTGAATCAAACCCTTGTTTTTTTATGATAGTATAAACCCATGTTCTTGTAAAACAGTGTACTCTAGTATGCTATATTTGTGAGTTAATGTTCTTGAATCATAAATTATACTTATTATAATTTATATGTACTTTTTGTATTGACACTAACTGTTCATGAATGCAACCCTTTGCTCTACATGTTACAAAGGGTATTGAAACTGAAAGAAATAGCATTTACATTTATATACATACACAAATATATATAACTAAAATTGAAACGACATTTGGACAAATAACCGATACTCTAAATCCACATCCAAACAAGGAAAAGGAAATAAAGCGAGTTATCAGTCCTAAGCCCTTTAAATCTTATTTATATAAATGTGAATATATAAATATGATTTTTAGCGAAAATATAAGTTTGTAAAAGAGTTTTAACATTTTGAAATACTTTTGATGACTTGATGTCATTTTATCACAATTTCAAACCATTTAATTTGAAGATATTTTGAAATCCATTTTGTAAGGTAGTTTGAAACCATTTGTTTAATAACACAAAATTCCTTGTGTTAGACTTGTATTCCCCCCCCCCCCCCCTCCCCCTTAAAACTGTAAAAACTATGAAAATATGGGGGGTATGAACTCACCTTTTGGAGGGTGATTCAAATGATGATTTGGTATAGGATGTTTAGTTCCACAAGTGAAATCCCGTAGCAAAACAAGTCCTATATAGTAATTTATGTAACATATATGCATCCAATTAGCTAATATAATCATTGTAATGATTGGAAACTGAACTAATTTGTAAGTATAACTTACAAATTGGAGTGTTAGAAGCTAATTTGGAATTTGATAGGTGTTCACAGCCAGGAGGTGAAGGGTTCACGACCCTAGTTTGAAGGGTTCACGACCCAATGTTCTTGAATGATTGAAGAACACTTGATGATCCTAGACCAGTTTGTAAGAAGATTCGAAATTTTTTAGGTGGCTGTTCTTCGCATGTTCTTCATGTTCTTCGTGAAGACTAGTGAAATCAAATGATTTTTAGCCTAGTATAAGAAGATTGAAGGGTGTTCCTGAATTGATAACAAGATCAAGTAAAGATACTTGATATATATTATGAAGAACTAGTGATTATTGCTTGAATAAGAAGAGAAAGGATGAATATAATATGTTCTTGAGGAGAGAGGTTGTTCTTCGTGTTCTTGGCTGATGATACTTGAGAGAAAAAGACTTGGAATGGTGTTTCAAAGTGTAGAAAGTGAAGAAAAATCGGTTGAAATGCTTATATATGCGAGGGTTCTCGGCCCGGCGAGTTCACAACATCGGTTCACGGCCGAAGGCGGTTCGTGGTTTACAGCCTCGGTTCACGGACGAAGGCATTCACGGTCTGGGGTTCACGACTCGCACGTTCACAGCTCTCATTTGCGGTCTGAAGAGAAAGAAGAGAAGAAGGGTGCGAAAGTTCTTAGTTTTTAAGCATTTCTCTTCTAATTTCAAACAAAATTATTTAAGGATTTTTAACTAACAAAGGTTATTATTTTAACCTTAATAAAAAACCAAAACAATAAAGAAGACTTTAGTTGACCCAAGTTTGACTTTGGTTGACTAGGGTTGACTTTAGAAGGAGAAAATAATAGAGTGTCACAGTTCTGTCACTCCCTCTTCCAACCCAAAGGATGCATAATGCTTCTATTGTCAGGAAAAGGGGCACATGAAGTGAAGCTGCCTGAAGTACTTGCAGGATGTTAAGGATGGGAAAGTTAAACCCACCCATGCAGGTATTTACACTATATTGTCTAATAACTCACCACATACTAATTCTTGGGTCCTTGATACAGGGTGTGGAATTCACATCTGTTTTGATTTGCATGGCCTAAAAAGAAGTGAGGTTGTGGAGAATGGGAAGATAAACTTAATCAAGGGTAATAGGAAAGCTTCACCTGTCACCAATATTGGAGTTTATTCTTTATTTCTTAGTAGTGGGTTAATATTATATTTGAATAAATGCTATTACCCGTCAAAAATTGCAAGAAATATTATTTATTTTCATGGTTTCTGCAAACAAGGATTTACTTTGTCATTTGATAATGAATGTGGTGGTATTAATGCTTTTTATAATGGTGTTTTTATTTTTTGATTTTAAAGCATTACCTTGTGATGGTGTATATGAAACTGTGTCGGTTGTAGACAACTTAGGACATAATGTGTTGCATATTGATTCTTCTACTAGGTTGGATAAGGCATCCTTGTGGCATTCTCGTCTTGGACATGTCAACAAGAAGCCCATAGGCCAACTCCTAAAGGCTGGGAGTCTTGGAGTCATTTGACTTAAAGTCATATGATAGTTGCAAATCTTGTTTACTTGGAAAAATGAATAAGTCATCCTTCACTGGTACTTGTGCTAGGGGTGAAGGTTTGTTTGATCTCATACATTTTGATGTGTGTGGGCCCTTCAGAACTACCACAAGGGATGCTAACTGCTTTAATGTGACTTTTACTGATGATTACAGTAGATATGGTTATTTCTACTTAATCAATCATAAATCAAAAACCTTTGATAAATTCAAAGAGTTTAAACAAGAAGTGGAGAATCAGTTCGGTAGGACGATAAAGATGCTTCGATCCGATCGAGGTGGTGTGTATCTTAGTATCGAGTTCTTTGACGATCTTAAGGAATGTGGAATTGTTTCACAATTGACACCTCCTAGGACACCACAAATTAATGATGTGACTAAGAGGCAAAATTGAACCATGTTATACATGGTTCATTCCATGATGAGCCGAGCTTCATTACCAATCTCATTCTGAGGGTATGCCTTTGAGACTGCCGCCCATATCCTTAATCTAGTCCTTACCAAAAAGGTTGCCAAAACACCTCACGACAAGTGGAATGGGAAAGTTCCCACTTTAGACCACATCAAGATTTGGGGTTGCGGGGCTTTCATGAGGCGCGAGACTCACGATAAGCTCGAACCTCGAAGTGAGCGGTGTATTTTCGTCGGCTACACACAAAAATCCTTTGGTTATCTCTTCTACAGATCGAGTGACAATGTTTTCTTCGTGGCAAGGAGAGGAGTCTTTCGTGAGGGAGGGTTCATAAGCCAAGGAAACAGTAGGAGGCAAATTGATCTTAAAGAAATTCAAGAGTCAAGTAGTGAGGGAACCTCAAACACTAGTAATCAACATGAGTAGGAAACTCCTATTGAGCCGATTGATGAGTTCGTACCTCTGAGGTGTTCCACAAGAGTTAGGAACACACCTGATGATTATTATGGTTTCCATATTACTATAGAAGGTGATGCATTTATCAGTGATAGTACAATGATAAATTTAGATGAACCTAAGAACTTTAAGGAAGCCATGGTAGGCCCTGAATCTGCCAAATGGAAAGAGGCTATAGACAACGAGATTCAGTCTATGTATGATAATCAAGTTTGGAACTTGGTTGACAATGTACCGAGTCGTAAGATAGTCGGGTGCAAATGGATCTTCAAGAACAAGACCGACATGGATGGGAATGTACACACTTATAAAGCACTATTGGTTGTGAAGGGCTTTACTCAAACTCTAGGAGTTGACTATGCTGAGACCTTCTCACCAGTAGTGATGATTAAGTTTATTAGGGTTATGCTAGCGATTACTGCATTTCATGATAATGGAATATGGCAAATAGATGTCAAAACCACTTTCCTTAATGGAACGTTGGCTGAGGTTGTTTACATGAGTCAACTAGAGGGTTTTGTCGATGCAAAGTACCAAAATAAAGTGTGTAAGCTTGAGAAATCTATCTATAGATTAAAACAAACATCTTGCAGATGGAATCTTTGTTTCGATGAGAAAGTCAAGGAATCTGGCTTTTCGACGAGCGAGGATGAGTCCTGTGTATATGTTAAGGCTAGTGGGAGTATAGTTAGATTTTTGGTATTGTATGTGGATGACATAATACTCATAGGAAATGAAATCCCAACCTTGCAGGAGGTTAAGTCCTAGCTTGGGAAGTGTTTCGCTATGAAGGACCTTGGAGAAGCTGCCTATATCCTAGGGATAATGATATTGAGAGACAGGAGTAAAAGACTAATTGGACTTAGTAAAAATACCTACTTGGATAAGGTGCTTAATAGGTTCAGCATAGAGGATTCCAAGAAAGGTGACTTACTGATCCAGAGTAATGCCAAACTAAGTAAGACTCAGAGCTCGAGTACAGAGGCTGAGATAGCTGAAATGAGTCGAGTACTGTATGCTTCCGTTGTAGGCTCGATCATGTATGCTATGACATTTACTCGCCCTGATGTGGCCTTTGCTTTGAGCATGGTCAAATGATATCAAGGGGATCCTAGCAAGGCTCACTAGACTGCGGTAAAGAACATTCTCAAGTACCTGCGAAGGACTAAGGATTGGGTCCTTACCCTTTGTGGGAGTGATGACTTGAGAGTAGTGGGATATAGTGATGCTGGCTTTCTGACTGAGAGGGATAATTTACACTGTCAATCGGGCTGAGTCTTTACCCTAAATGGAGGAGCAATTACTTGGAAAAGTTCGAAGCAGGAGACAGTAGCTGGTTCTACTTGCGAATCAGAGTATATAGCAGTGAGCGAGGTGGTGAAGGGGGATATATGGATGAAGAACTTAATTGGAGACCTTGGAGTTGAACCAGCTATAAAGGAGCCTATGGAGATGTTTGTGATAACGAGAGTGCAGTTGCCTTAGCCAAGGAACGAAGGGCTCATGGCAGATCCAAACACATTTACAAAAAATACCACTTTATTCGACATCGAATTGAAGGACTCCTTGTGGCAAGTAGGGTATCATCGGATGAGAACCCAACAGATCCTCTCATGAAGGGATTGTGCAGGATTAAGCATTTACAGCATGCACAACACATTGGGCTGAAGGATGATATTAGTTTTAGTAGTTAGATAGCATTCGAAACTTGTAATATTTGAAATGTAATTGACATTTGATGTTTAAAAAAAAGGTGTTTTTATTTAATAGTATGGTATTGACTTGTGTGAATCATTTACTATTATTTCATTTTGCATGTTTTGACTTCCAGAATAATTATGTTATCGTATATCATATTATTCAAAACTATCCACAGTCAATCATACTTTGGAAGCAAGTATTGAAATAAGACTGTCATGAATTGGGTTAGTAGATTTTTATGAATTGTATTAGACATAACAATTGTCGTAGCAACACTCATGAGTGCTCATAAGTTCTGAATAGTAGAATTAATCCACGCTCAGTTGTGTCACTTCATGGAATTTATCTCGAGTAACCGTGAGATGGTAATATCATATAAGTATTCAAACCAAGACATATGAGTTGTTGACTATGAGTTGTTGTACATTGATAGTATGAAAATGCATCAGTAACTTGATGTTATAAAATATGTTGTTGTGTACAATTTGATTATTAGTTAGTACAAGCATATGAGTCGAAGTTTATCTATTCCTTTTAGTCCTTAGAGGATTAAAAGTGATATCTTGGGCCTCTTGACGATTTTGTTTTGACCTATGTACCAGGACCAATCAGAACTTAATTGATGTGTTCGATTAAGTTCTATGTCAAACAAATCGAAAATCGGGAAACAAACTGCTGGACAATAAGTATAACGTTGTTCCATGTATTTGTCTGGCTGATATCTCGAATAGAGGATTATATGGTTACTTATCTTAAATGACGCATCATGTTAGTTCCGCGAGACTTTGAAAGAGCTACGATTGCTGGTTGGATCCTGAAGTTGTACTTGTAGCTATATTTATTAGACTTATCCAAGTGGGAGACTGTTGGATAAGGTGTATAAGTCCATAACTATATTTGGTATGTACTTTACCCGATTTGGCATGGTCTATTTGGGTTGCATGGCATCGTAACAATTGGATAGACAAAATGAGAAATGGGACACTTATAATTTGTTAAAATATTATAAGCTCTAATATATTAATATGAAATCATATTATTTAATTAGTATTGATCAAGAATTAATTTGGAATTAATGTTGTGATCAAAAGAGACTAATTAAATATATGGGGATTGATTTGATAAATTATTCATTCTTATATAGTGGGCTTATGATCCTTGATTCATTAGATTGGGCTAGGACCCGTAGGGTCCTCCATGGATGCTCCATGGAGGGTGCTCCATGGTGTAACCCTACATGTGACACACTTTGTAAAGGACCTCATAGCAAGTAAAATCGGCCACTAAGACATAAGGGTGAGGGCTAGCTGAATTTTATGCACAAGTGTTCTTCTCTCAAGTTATTCCAAAAGTTGTGGTGTTGTGTGAAGCATTTGAGGCATCACATTTGGGGTACTAGGCTCAAAAGGTATTAAGGAATCCAAACTACAAGAAAGGTATGTCATTCTACTCGTTATGGTCATTACGAGTTTGTGGTGATGCCTTTCAGGCTCACCAATGCACATGCAACGTTCATGGATCTCATGAACCGGGTATGTAGACTGATGTTGGATCGGTTTGTTCTCGTTTGTATTGATGATATTCTGGTTTACTCCAAGACCAAGGAGCAACACAAGGATCATTTACGGGAGGTATTGGAGACCCTAAGGAGGGAGATATTGTATGCCAAGTTCTCCAAATGCGAGTTTTGGCTGTGTGAGGTGCAGTCCTTGGGGCATATTGTCAACCAGAAGGGTATATTGGTCGATCTGACCATGACCAAGGTCGTAATGCGGTGGGAGGTTCCGAAAACCCCATTTGAGATTCGGAGTTTTGTAGGTCTCGCGGGGTATTATCAGAGATTTATCCATGATTTCTCTAAGATTGATGTGCCATTGACCCGCTTGACGAAGAAGAATGTTGCTTTTCGGTGGGGCCCCGATCAACAGTTCGCTTTTGAGACGATATGACAGAGATTATGTGAGGCCCTGATTCTCACGCTACCCGATGGCATGGATGATTTTGTAGTCTATTGTGATTCGTGTATCTCGGGTTTGGGAGATGTACTCATGTAGAGGGGACATATGATTGCTTGCGCTTCGAGGTAGCTGAAGCCTTGTGAGGCGAATTATCCTATGCATGAAGTGGAGCCAGGGGCTGGGGTTTTTTCCCTCAGGATTTGTAGGAACTATCTGTATGGGGTCAGGTGTACTATTTACACTGACCACAAGAGCTTGAGGTATCTAATAGATCAGCCGAATTTTAATATGAGGCAGCAGAGATGATTGGATGTGGTAAAGGATTATGATTGTGAGATCCTGTACCACCTTGCTAAGGCTAATGTTGTGGCTGATGTCCTGAGCTATAAGGTTGTGAGTGCTCCTATAAGGGATATATGTCTAAGGATGGTTATTATTTCGCCTCTGTTGGATATGATCAAGAAGGCTTAGGTGGAAAGATTTAAAAAGGAAAATTGGATGGTAGAACAGATCAAGGGGCAGATTCCTTTATTTGTCAGAGATGGCCAGGGCTTGTTGACTCAATATGACAGAGTTTGGGTTTCAACTACTTGTGGGGTGAGGTAGACAGTACTAGAGGAGGCTCAAAAGTCGACGTTTACGATCCATCCAGGGACCACAAAGATGTATAGGGATTTGAAGTTAACTTATTGGTGACCATGTAAGAAAAGGGAGATAACATGGCTTGTGGAATGGTGCCTAACTTGCCGGAAAGTCAAAGCTGAGCATCTGCGACCTCATGACAAGATGTAGCTATTACTCATTCCGATATGGAAATAGAAGGAGATCCCATGGATTTTATCACAAAGCTGCCAAGGACAACACACATAGTAGATTTTATCTAGTTCAATGTTGATAGATTAACCAAGAATACATTTCATTATGATTGCTGAAAGTATAACTGTTGAGAAGTTGGCTAGCATTTACATTCGGGAGGTGGTGGTTCGGCACGAGGTGCCAGTATCAGTGGTTTTAGACGAAGATGTTCGTTTCACCTCCAGGTTTTAGAGGAAGTTTCATGAGGAGTTAGATACTCAGTTGTAT
Organism: Lactuca saligna; assembly: GCF_052625555.1. NCBI lineage: Eukaryota > Viridiplantae > Streptophyta > Magnoliopsida > Asterales > Asteraceae > Lactuca > Lactuca saligna. Next base: position 153,658,841 of record NC_136423.1, read on the forward strand.
TTCATCACAACATACCACCCCCATATAGATGGACAGAGTGAGAGGATGATCCAGATGCTCAAAGATATGCTACGGGCATACGTGTTAGATTTTGGAGGGAGTTGGCATACTTACCTTCTACCAACAAGTTCTCCTACAACGATATTTATGATGTCAGTATTGATCGACCACATTTCGAGATGTTGTATGAGAGAAGCTGTAGGACCCTGGTTTGTTGGGGTGAGGTCTGGCATCGAGTCATGGGGAGTATCGAAGTAGTGCTCAAGACCACTAAGTTGATTTCAACAAGTGCTTGAAAGATTGCGAGTTATGCAAAGTCGGAAGAAGAGTTACACACATCGTCTTCGTTCCGTCCTTAAGGTTTAGGTGAGGGACTTGGTGCTTCTCAAGGTGTCACCTTGGAAGGGTGTCATCCGATTTTAGAAGCGGGGTAGGATGCACCCCCTATATAGTGGTCCCTTTTGGATTACTGCCCGGGTAGACAAGGTTGCACAACGACTGTATTTTCTAGATGAGCTCAATCAGATCCACAACACTTTCCATGTCGATAAGTTGTGGAAATGTATGGCCGATGATTATGCGGTGATTCCCTTGGATGACATTCATGTCGATGAATGCCTGAATTCTGTGAAGAGGCCGATTGCAATTCTTGTTAGGAAGACCAAGGCTTTGCGCAACAAAGTGGTGAACCTGGTGAAGGTGCCATGGTAGCACTGGAAGGACTCTAAGTGGACATGTGAGCCTGAGGATGAGATGAGGGAGCACTACACATATTTTTTTGAAGCAACTGACTTCAAGGATGAAGTCTGATTCAAGTGGGAGAGAGTTGTACCACCTTTATCCAGGTACCTTTCGTTATTGGCTCTAAGTATAAAATCTTTGCAAAATGAATCTTTACTCGGGGCGTACCTCATGGTACACCACACGTAGTTCATAATGGGTGGAGGAATTTCTTTTGCGTATGTTGGGTGTACGTAAGAGTACACATGATGTACTCACAAAGATTCTAAACTCTAATTTTTAGGGTTTGGACCCATTTAACAAACTTTATGGCCTCAAACCTTTCCTTACCTCTAACCTCCATCCCTCTTAGCCCTCATTTTGAGACCGTAATTCTTGTGTGCAAGTTTTGATGCTTTTTAGTGATATTTTGGTGTTCTTGGTGGTGAAGGAAAACCTTTAAAGTTGTCGTATTGATCTCAAGCTTTTGGATCCAGATTCTTCTCATCTTTGTTCATCTTTAGGAGGTATAAAGTTTAAATCTTGATGCTTGCCTTGCTAGATCTTGTTAGTTTGCAAGTTATGAACTTTTGTCCCCAAAATCTTGGTTTCTTGAGTATTGTCTACTCCATGTCATTTGAGCTATCCTTTCAAGCATTTTGGACTGTTTAGTGTCATAAAAAAACAGGCTTGGTCTTTAGTAATCTTCCATGCAATTGTTATGGATTTTTAAATGGTTATATGAGTTAGGGTTTTGGTTTTGGGTTCCTTATAGCCATGCAAAGGCATAAAGGTTGTAACTTTATAATTTTAGACGTTTATTAGGGTTAGATCTGAAGCTTGTATGTTAAGTCTTAAAGCATTAAGACATTAAAAGAGAGTTTGGACTTCAGGGGATTACATGGGGTGTACTCCTAAGTATGCTGAGCGTAATGGGTTGTGTCCCCGTAACCGTTTCGAGATCAAGCTACATGCCAGGCGTAGTAAGGGGGTACATCGAGCTTACTCTTAGAAAACCTTCTGGGCTATCTTTGGGCCTTGGGCTATTATGGGTTTTGGGCATTATCTAGTTGGGTCATGTATGGGAAGGGCAAACTAGTCTTTTTCCCTTAGTAAGTTAAATGATGATTTGGACCTTCCTTTATGGGTTTAAAGTCCTGATTATTAATTAGAATTTATTTTGGGTTATGATAAGTGTGAGGAGCCGTAGTAGCTGCAATTCGAGTGTGTGTTTCAGAAGTTTTCAGTTTAGGTGTCTTCTCACAATACTAGTGGGTCGAAGGGACCAATGTCGGCTCACTGATTTTGTATGTGTAGGATGTATGCGATTATTACTGATATGATTGTATGAATTATGCATGGAGCCAATCTGGGCTCAGAGTCATTATAGACTCGAGGTCGATAAGGACCCGATGTCTGATATGTACCTCACACAACTACTTGATGTTATATGCGATTGATACAAACCTGAGGGTTGATACATAACCGACCACTACAAGAAAAAGACCCTTTTACGACGCGCAAACCACGACACTCGTTGATTTATGTTACGCAAAAGAGAGTGACATTAAAAAAGTATCATCTCTTCAAAAAATTTAACAATAGAGGACACATATTATTGCGTGCCCTTAAATTAGTGTCTAAACAAAAAAACAAAAACAAAAAAAAAAAAAAAAAAAAAAAAACACGGAGGGCACCTATAATAAAATGTGCGTCGTCTAAGGATGTTGCTTTATAATTTTTAATGGAACGCGCGTTCCATCCTTTAACAGTAGGGGGAAATGAAATTCTGAAAAAATTAAAAACCCCGCCTTCCTTTTTTTTTTTTTTTTTTTCTCCTTTCCCTCTTACCCAAATTATGGACGCCGCCTACTTCTTCCCTCTCACTTCGACCATCGTGACTTGCAATTCCTGGTCATCCGTCGATAAAGGCAACAGTAGACTTGCAATTCCCGGTCATCCGCCTACATATTTGAAGCGCCGATGCAACGTGCCTTTGCTTCCCTTTGTCGAGTCACCTATAGAGCTCCATTCTCCACCTGATTCCCCTTTCCCGCCTCACATAGCCAACTCATCTCTCTTTTCCCTCAAATAGCCGACTCACCTCTTAATACGAGTTTGGTTTTGCCCTATTACTTCGCCTGGCCAGAAAATTAGAAGAAAAAGAAGCCGTCGCCTCAAGAAGAGGCAGGAGACTTCTCGGTGGGTTTTCTTTCTTGGCGTCGACGTTTCCCCCAAAACTTCTTGCCACCTACTGCTTGCTTTGAAGCGCCGATGCAACGTGCCTCGCTGCCTCTGCTTCCTTTTGTCGAGTCACCCTCTATTAAGAGCTCCAGTCGCCATGTCTTATGCTTTTCAAGGTTTGATTTTTATTTCTATACCGAGTTCGTCTAATTCTTTTCTTTCTCTTCGATTTTGTTGCTACTTTTCTCTCTAGACAACGCGTTGGGTGACATATGGAGGTTCAAACTGTTGAACTGGGGAGGGCGAGAGGTGACATATGTTCATACAAATGACATTTTGTCAGCTGCCAATAACCTGTTTGTAGAAATGCCTCAAATAAATATCTTATTCAAGAACTCGTTGTAATGCCTCAAAGAAACATGGCGGGATTTGTTTGACTTTGATTGTAGCCGGTAAGTTTGACCATCTTCTGTAAGAATTCAAACATAGTTCTTTCAGCCTTACAATTATTTTATTGGTTTGTATCTTGTTATATTATGTGATGGATATAAATACCTCTTTCTTCAAATTTCCATCTAAACTAGATTTTCAATATGTCTCCAATCATAATACACATATAATAAGTAAGACTTTGGAGTCTATATTTGTCACTAGGGAAAATGTCTCTTGTTAATCAGTCTTATAGGTTTTGCATGAACATCCTGATGTTTGTTAGATGGTTTGACCTAGCAATCTTTTGGGCAAACTCAAACCTACCTGAATCGAGCCACCAGTTGACTCATCACCCTGGTGAACCATCATCAAAAGTTAAGCTACTTATTAGATCTCCATGATTCCTTTGATTTTTCTGTTACTTATATTATTAAGATTGGGATTTTATTGTACTTTCTATTTCTAAAGTTAACATAATTTCCAAATCTGGGGCGCTCTTTTTAGTTTGCCTCCCCTAAAAAACTATGACACAATTTTTGTGTTCCATTTTTGCCATTTCTTATTTGTCCGGTATTTTAGTGATTAAGTGTGTGTGTGTGTGTTTAGGTATCTTGTTATGAACATTTCCTTTGGTTTACTTGTAGGAGGTGAGCATTCTATGATCTGTTTACTTCAATGCAGAGCTTATGCTATTTGTTTCTTGCAGTGAATCCCATCATTTACCAGGTACTTTCTTTATCGTGTCATCATGTGTAGTCGACTGATTATTTTAATCCTGATTTTCCAGTTGAAATCATGGCATGGATATATTTCATATGGAAGTCTTACAATTTATTGCAAATCATATACTTGAGTTCCATAATCATTTTGCCATTATTCTCCTGAGTTGAATATAATCTAGACATATAGAGTAAGTCATCAATACTATATATGAAGTTTCTGATTATACAAATGCACACCAGGAATTATATGCTCGGATACAGCTTTGATTCACCGGTGGAGGCACGATGATCACATGTGAAGTCACGTGCATTCACCACACCTTGTTAAGGGGTATGATTGTGATTTCTCCTCGAAATCAGACCCTAATGTAAGTCCTCAATTCCCTTCTCATTTCTAGTATTTATGCTGTCTCCTGGCATCACAATTGTCTCTAGTACAACCCCTAGAAATCGACCTTCAATGCTGTGTCTTTACCATTGCAGGTATATTTTTCTCCTTGGCTTCTATATTTGAGTGTTTCCTCTTGTCAAGTTATCTTCTGTGTTTCGCTCTTCACCATAGTTTTCATAATTAAAACCTTTTCTCTAACTTAATTGTTAAAATATTTGATACAAATTGTTAAAATATTTGATACAATTTCCTAAGGATTTTAGTCTAGAAATCCGATCATTTTCCAATCTGATTGTTGGTTTACCTCTCCCACTTGAATATGAAGTTACTTCCATGGATTGACAAAGTTACATTGTTTGATTAATTTGTATTCAGATTAAAGTAAATTGGGTTTGCTGAGATTGCTCCCCTGTTAATCGCACCTTGAAAACTAAATAAAGAACAATATTAGAAATTATGCAAAGGGTATTTTAGGTTATATGATTAGAGAGTACCATGTATTCACAACACATTAAGTGAAGCTCCAAAAGTTATAGCAACTAAGAGGAAAATGATAAATAATGATCTTTTCAATTACTAAGTTGTCAAGAATTATCAATATTATAAATGATAAAGATAACCAAGAAAAGATATATTATTGATATGGTTATAATTCATCTTTTTCCTAGTTTATGCAGTAAAGTTGTTTTTGAAAATTTGAAGTTTGTTGTTGCAGCTAAGGAGCATGTGGTTGGAAGGTACAACACTGGCCTAAAGCTAGGGGGAAATGATCTTGATGTTCATGGTCTATTTAATGAGTAAGCATTAGGATTTTCCACTCAAGTTAAATCTTTTTATTTTGTGATTATAGTTTTAATATTATTAGGAATGTGCAGATATGTTGGGCATTTTCTATCTATTTGGAAGCTGTTGCTATTCTCCCACAGTTGGTTCTGCTGCAGCGAAGGGGAAATGTTGACAATTTGACTGGTCAATATGTTTTCTTTCGTGGGTATTCTCCCTTCTATATTTTGGCATGATATCATTATGAAGCTGGATAACCATGACTGAATTTATGTTCTTTTTTTTCTTCATGATAGAATCTGAAAATGAGATCTTTGAAGAGGTTTTGAGGGGTAAACTCGACTTTTCCTAAGATCCACGACCTAGTATCTCTGAAAGTGCTAAAGATTTGGTTAGGAAAATGCTTATTAAAGATCCCAAAAGACGAATAACAACTCATGGTGTTCTTTGTAAGTCTTGGTTGTTATAAAATTTTCCTATAAGTATTATTTAGGCTTCTTATTGAACATTATTGGCTTCGGAATCAGCAGCAACACAAATTGAATCAGCTCTGGAATGCAGTCGCGGATTGGCTCCGGAAAATTGTCAAAGTACGGAAACACCAAAATGTCAAATTTGTAATAAAATATTATTCAATGGATATTTTTTGTATATGATATTTTGTATGACATTAAATTTTATGAAATGGATTATATATTTTGTATATGATATTTTATTTTCTATTATGAGACATTAAATGCAAAATTAATTTGAAAATTAGTAAATCTATAAAAAATATTTTTTTTAAACATTTAAAATTATGATACGCAAAAATGTGTGTCATCTTCATTTATGATATGGCCTTTCTTGACAGGGACTTTCTTGATACGCATTGCGTGTCATTAACACGCGCGTTGTAAGGTTACGACACGCAAATGCGTGTCGTCTAATTTTATGACAGGGCCTTCCTTGATACGCATTGCATGTCGTAAATGCGCGTCGTAAATGAGCGTCGTGAATGCGCGTCGTCTCTCTTTATGACAGGGCCTTCCTTGACGCGCATTTGCGCATCGTCTGAGCCTTTTACGACGCGCAATGAGCGTCGTAAAAGGCTGTTTTTCTAGTAGTGGACACAACCATGTGTTGTTATACTTATATGTTTTTTGTGTGTGATATTTTAAGGAACTCACTAAGCTTTGTACTTAGGATTTAAGTTTATGTTTCAGGTACTTCCAGATCAAAAGGGAAGTTATAACATCCCAAAATCCAGGACCAAAAATTTCATTTTAATATAACTAAAACAATATTGTAACTTTGTTCACACATAGAAAAACATTTCAAATAAAACATTTATTAGAGATCATTACCAGACATCACACGTTGCGAAAAAAACACGGGTGGATGCACTGCAATTATCCCGAGCTCCTTTACTTGAAAACTGGAGGTACCTGAAACCAAAACTTAAAACCGTAAGCACGATGCTTAGTTAGCTCCCCAAATACCACATACCATACATGTCAGGATACTGCCTAGCATATCTTGGTACTGGCCTACCCGTTCGGTCTCTTTCAACCGGATACTGTCTAGCATATAAGCACATAAATCACATATTGTCATACATAATCATTATCCATACATATCATACATATATCATAATCAATAAAGGTGCTATGTGCCGATACATAGTCTTACCATTATGCCACAGGCCGCCATGTGGTCTCTCTTGCCAAGCCGGGGGCCACCCCTCGATCTTACATACAAGTGCGAAGAGCCACCTCCTGGTCTTCCATGCAAGTATCACAAAGACAACTAGCATACATATTACTCTACATAGCCAATTAGCATACAGTGTGTCAGGATCCACCTCATGGTCTTTCATACATAATGCCTAGGGCTAACCCCCAGGTCTTCCTACCATACATAATAGCATACAGTGTGCTAAGAGCCACCTCCTGGTCTTTCATACATAATGCCTAGGGCTAACCCTGGGTCTTCCTACCATGCATCCACTAAATGGGTCGACATTGGTGCCTTCGACCCATACAAACAGTGAGAAGACTCACCTGAAGCAGCAAACATATAATAAAACCACCGGAGTCCAAGATGGTTGATCAGCTCCTTGAACACCAACATCTCATAAATAATCTCTACTTAGCTCATTCTTTGAGTATCACTTATTAATACTTTATTGTTATTATCTTTATAATAATCGATTTGAATCTAATTTGATGTCTCAATTATTTGATTAGGCTCGTTAAATAAATGATATTTAAATGTCGTAGTCTAATATTACCCAATCGTCATGTGTATTTATAATTTTACTCTCTACCTTGTAATTAATCCGTAAATTTTTCTATGAATGATTAAACCAAATCGTACTTTCATAATTATTTTCCGTTTACTTGAAGTCTTGATAATTATTTTGGCGTAGATTTAATTAGTCCATAGCCCATAGGTAAAGCCTTGTCTACCTTATATGTGATGTTATTTTAACCCAAAATCACTAAACTGAATTATTTTAGTAGTCCATTGATCAGCTCATCTAATTTTAACCTAACTCCCAATATGATGAGAAATAAACAATAGTATACCTCCTAATAACATTGAAATCTCATTGGACCCTTCACTTCCTACTACCGGCATCCTCCTTCCCTTCTGGTGACTTCAGCTACTCTGGCGACACGCACAATGGATACTAATTAACACAAGGACCAACCAACCAAAGCTGCATCTTTGATTCTGCATTTTCCACTACCTTCTTTCCCCTAAAATCGATGTTTCAACAACACCCATGGAGGCGGCGGTGAGGCAACAAAACAAAAATGAAGGCTCGACCATGTCCAGACCCAACCATATTCGAGGTTTCTCTTTAGTTGTTGGGAAGGAATCGACCTGAACCATCCATCAGTTCCTGCTTGCTTGAGTGACAATGTTAATGAACACTATATTCACACACACACACACACATACACAAACACACACACACACAAACACCCTTGACAGATTCCAATGGCTCTCTCTTTTCTCACCCTAAACCCTAAAGTCTCTAATTTAGGATATTTATATCGACGATTTTGGTTGACTTGAATGCCTTTCGGATCGAGTCTTTATAGGTCCGAGAGAGGGAAAAATGGGGAAAAACAACATGCTGCTTCGGCGATGGGAAAACAGAAGAAGACAACAAAGCTCTGAAACTTGGCAAGTCTAGTCCCTAGGATTAGGCATAATGATGGAAACTACCCTAACTTCAACTTAATTTAACTAAAGTGGTTTCTGAAAATAGCAATTTGCGCCCTAGACATGCAAGTATACATTTAATCAAAATAATATAATTTATTTAATTAATCCCTAATAATCCTTATTATTATTATTATTATTATTATTATTATTATTATTATTATTATTATTTATCCGAATAGATAATTACTTGACCATTAGGTTGCAAAATCCTATAATTATATTTTAAATCAATTAAAATGCGTAAGACTCCTAGTTTCAATTAGTTATTCTAATATTTATATTCTTCTAAAAAGTTTACACTGAAATAGAACGTTACAGATGTACCCAACCTGATCGCAATCCATCCACCCGTGTTCAACATTTTTATGATTTTTGGGATTGTACTCTGATAAATATTTTCACTTTGACATCCTTTTGTTGCATTGATATGGATATTTGATGATTATGATCGAGTTAAAAATAAAATTTTTACTTATGAATTTTGGGACGTTACACAACATGCAAGATATCAAACCAATGTTACGTTGGTGCCCAAGAATAAAATTGGAACATGAAGAAAAAAAACACGAGAGAAAATTTGAGATTGAGATTACTAAGTGAACAAAACTTTATTGCTAGAAAACTTAAATTAAATATCCTAAACATAAACCTTATTTTTACTAAGAAAACTAGTATCCTAATCTAACACAAAAAACCTTTAAATGAAACTTTCCTAAAAGACCCTTGGATGAGATTTTGTCCTAGATTCTGAATTAATCCAACATTCTCCCCCTTACTTCAGAATCCTGCACATCTTCATTCCTAGAAACTTCTTCATCTCGTCTTTTTTAAACTCTCACGATTCTTGACCTATCCCAGACACCCAACCTCTATCTCGGTCACATCCAAAGTCTTCTAATACCATGGCATCCTGTTGGACATGTTCATTACCATCTCGACTTTTCTCAGATCAACGACATTTTCCTTGGTCACATCCAAAGCCACTCAATGTGAACTCCAACGCCATAATGTTCACACCGTGTAGTTTCTCTAATCCCTTCCTTTGTGTCAATCACCTTTGTTCAAAGAGGCATCTCCACCGACCAAGAAAACAAAGCCACCCGCTTCACCGTTTCCCGACAACATCACCCATTATTGAACACGTCTCGAAACAAACTATTCTTTGATCGTAACTAACAGCCACGAACCGCCTATGTTCATCACCGGTCACCCCCATTGCCCCGAACGGCACTCCCCGTCTCCACACGACAATAGTTGACCCAAAAACACTTTACTGTCTCCGTCTTCTACTGTAAAATAGTCTCTAAACAACCCCTGCTGTCGCGAACCTTGTGTGATCAAAACTTCAGTTTGTTGCTCCCCACGGAAAGTGTTGTGAAACAACTACGCTTCCACTGTGATGGCAACCCTGCACTCGAAGACTCCTCCCCTTCAAAAGTCGACTCTGAAATCGGCCCTCTTCAACCTTCGCAATATCAAACTAATGTTACTTTGGTGCCCAAGAATAAAATCAGAATAGGAAGAAAAAAAAAAACATGAAAGAAACTTTGAGATTGAGATTACTAAGTAAACAAAAATTTATTGTTAGAAAACTTAATTTAAACATCCTAAACACTATCATTTTTTATACTACGAAAACTAGCATCCTAATCTAACACAAAAATCCTTTAAAATGAAACTTTCCTAAAATACTATTGGATGAGATTTTTTCCCAAATTCTGAATTAATCTAACCACCAACCATATATATGCACAAATTTTGCAATCTCTTATGAGAACTCATCTCCGATTTTAACCATCTTTGCTTTCATATCCTTTTGTGAGGACTTAGTAGGAGTCATCTTTAATCGTTGCCGAATATCCTATATAAAAATCTAATGCCCTATATTCATCAATACTCAATATTAGTAAGTTTGCTATGATTTATTTCCAATGACTTTTATCAAAAAAATTATGCATCCATAAAACCATAAACACACACACACACACTTATGGTTATGTGGTATATAGATGATGGGCAGTGCTTAAATGTTTTGGGTTTGTTCATGTCTTGGAACTTAAGTAAATTTTGGGGTACCTAGTATTAGGAGTGTGCAAGATAAAGGAAAATTGCATTATTTTGCTTTCGTGAAAGGTTTGGGAACATGCATTTGTATGTGGTTTAAATCCAAACCTCATATGATAGGGTCCCAATTGTTGCCTAGCGTTAGACATGACATATAATGATGAATGTGAGACTCACACTGATGTTGATGAGATAAATTGTATTTGTTCACTATATGAAACGATGGAATTAGATGGGACATGGATTCATTACTAACTTCTCTAGGTGGATGTAATTACTATATATCTATATACTGTCATGTCTCGTTTAAAAAAATCTAAGATTATTGCTCTCCAGATGAGTTGATTTCCACTGGCTTCAAACCTAAGAATAAAAAAAAAATGTTTTATTTGTTTAAAATGACAATTGTAGTTAAAAATACACTTCTGATAAAATATTATCTCATAAATTGTATATTTAAAACTAACATTTAGAAGTATATAGATAAACTTCTAGTTAAAGAAGCCAATTTTATTTTATTAAATAAATCTTCGTTTGCTTCATAACTTTCGCATAAATTCTGAAAATAATTATTGATTAGAAAAATAAATAATGGCGAAATAGTGTCTTAGATATTTTCAATCTATGGCCTAATTACTATAAAGATAACGTATAACTGGGTAATCCTATGTACGCAAATTATTGATAAACCTTAATAATTTTTTGTTAGTACATATGTCGATTCTTACAAAAATCATGTCATATATCTGTAATATTACCAAAATACCCCGAATGCTTAATATGATTTATGTGAACAAAGCCATGGATAGAAGCTTGGAAGGTCAGTTATGGCATGCTTGTTGTCGGTTGCATGGTGCCAATGATGAAATTTGAAAGCAAAGATGAAGGGTGGACGTGTCATAAAACACGCTTAATATAATAATAGTTTTTACTTAATTAAAATGTGAAAGCGATTTTGATATTATTACTTTAAGAAACATTATAGTAATGGCTTGGAAAAGCATAAAGAAAGATAATATTTTTTTAGTTAGTAGATGGTATAAATATCTGATCGCCTATATTTTTGTTGATTCGGAGAAGAGAATCTAGAAAAAAAAAAATAATAATATAAACACACGATTTGTTGACTGGAAATAGGGTTTTTTTATTTTTAATATTTAGCGGATGTTTTGGGATACTTAAAGCCATTTATGTTTTTTCTTTAAAATCTTTATAGCTTATTTAGTATAAAAATATAATTTAAAATTTAAATGTTTGGATTATATAATATCAAAACACACAAAAAAAAAAAAGGAAAATTCACATCATTATCATTATAATAAAGCTGGATATTCATTTCCGACATGCCAAAAGGTTGACACATGAAGAGATGCTCGACTAAAAGTCAAGCGATGATGATCACTTGTACCAAATTGTAAACATTGGGTAAGTTCAAGTAACCTTAAACTCAGGTGAGCAGTTAGTTGGCTAATCCACATGATATCATTTCTTGGTAAAAAACCGGTTTGGAATAGAAATTAAGGAGTCCTAATATTTTTCAAATCTTATTGCCTAATCCACATGATATCATTTCTAAAAATCCGGTTCTCTCCTTCTAATCGCTTTACAATCCATGACTTCCAGATCCATTCATCGATTTCGACTAAAAAAATAAAACCGACACACTGTGGAGGCCACATCGAGTGAAAAAAAACTTGAAGTGAGCAATCATCTTTACATTAAATTCCCTATTTGTTGATCAATAATTTGAAAAAATGGCAAGCTGTACCATCTAAAAGATCTATGTCAATCCGTCCTAAGGCCTATGTAGGAGGTAAATCAGGGAACATTAATAATATTAATAAATTGAATAATCAAAAGCAATGAAATAAAAAAGGATGCTAATTGGATTGAAGATGTTAATGAAACTCAAGTAATTAGTTGAAATTCGTATGTTAGGAAGAAATTACTTGAATGATATAAAGTAGGTTGTTAGTTTGATTGTTATGAAGAAATTAGTTGGATGATATAAAGTAGGGTGTGTTTATATGAAATTGATATTGTTAGTTAATTTGTAATACAAAAATTAGTTGTTATAAAGTTGGCAGGATTTGTTGACTGTTATATAGAATGTTACTATTGTTAGTTGAATTTTGTTGAATGTTATAAAGTACATATGTTTAGTTAATTTTTTTTTGAATTTTTTATTAGTTTTTAGCGTAGCGAAGATGAATTTGTTGGTGCTACATTACAAGTTAACGATTTGAAATGAGAATACGTGCTAAAGCATACAAAAGAACAAAACACAGTTTGCAAAAGAAACGACCCTTTGTTGGAAATCGTTTGATGAAGTTAATATACTAGAGTGTGAAAGGTTACTAAAAGCTTATCCAAACCAAAATGGGACTTCTAGTTTAACCAAATATGCAAAAAAAAAGGTGTCAATAAACATGGCTAACATAGAAGATAAAAGTCAAACAAAGTTGAATCTAAATAATGACTCAAATAGGGATGCTAGTGTAACCATATGGAAACATGATGAGTCTAGGATAAAGAAAAACATTATTAAACCTTTTGTGGTCGGCAACTATCATTAAGTTTGTTGAAAATGAGGCGTTTATCGAATTAATCAACACACTAAATGGTCGGGTTGTCTTCCGATCTAGATAAGATGTGCAGGGATCTACCCAAGTTTTACATAGAATAGAGAAAAAAAAAACTCTTAAATTGTTTAGCAATTCAAGGACTACCATACATTTGACAACCCATATTTGATCCTCTTGGCAAAGGGTAAGTTGCATGATGGCCACGACCCATTTTATAGATGAAATTTTGATGATGCATAAGAGAATAATAAACTTTAGAGAGATAGATAGACACAAAGGAGAGGATATGTGACATCCCCTATTTTTTAGAAAAAAAAAAAACTTTTCTTTACACTTTAAAAATCATATTATATTTGTTTGAGGAAAAACTCAAATTAATAAAACATTTTGTGGAAACTAACCTGTTTTATTAAAATATCTTGAGTAAAAAGATGTTTCAAAAATACAAAACCCTAAGGATGTCATAATGAATACAATCCATAAATTGGAGCGTAGAGACTTAAAGGTCTTAAACTCTATACCAGCCTTAACACGGCTATCTGTGATGCATGTATATTGAGTGGGTCAGGTTTGGGAAAACCTGTTAATACCGCTACCTGTGATGCATGTATATTGAGTGGGCCAGGTTTGGAAAAACCTGGTAAGAAACATAGGGTTTCCAATCACAAAATATTCTAATGATAATAACTCATAATTATTAAATCTACAAAACCAACTATTACCAGTGGTATATCATTTAACATAGATATCCATAAAACTGATGAGTTTTTATAGGTTATCAAAAACATGTAAAGTAGAAAATCTTAATACTTAAGTTCACATGCAACCTATAAGGATCTATGTTTTCTCTAATTGTGTCACACCTCCCCTTTCCGACGGCAAAAGCGTCGAGGGGTAATGACAGTACATAGCTTACCTAAATCATAGAGCACAAACTATAATTACATTTTTATTAACAATTGATGTCTATTACATGGGATAAGTAAAACCTATCTATTTTCGAGTTGCTTGTCCTTCCTTGCGTTGATCCTTACTATATCCTAGGAACACATGCGGTTTTGAAAACGTCAACTTGATGTTGGTGAGTTCGCAAGTTTAGATAAATATCTATAAAACTCTTTCTGAAAACTTTTTAGGATTTTTGTTCAAGTGTATTTTTCATTTATCGATTCCTAGGTTTTCCATTTCATAGATTCGAAATCCTTTTCTTTCATATCCCTTAGGATGTATAGTCAATTCTATATTCTCTATATTTCTTCTTTTACTTTTTGGATATTTTATCAGTCTCTATATTTCTTCTTCTACTTTTTGGATATTTTATCAGTCCTAACTTATCAATATATGTCTAGGATATTCTACCAATCCTAAAATTAAATACTTTATAGGATATTTTACTAATCCTAATTTGTTATAATATCATCATAGGATATTTTATTAATCTTAATATATGATAATATTAACTACTTGAAGGCGTCCTTCTAGGTAGTTGGTTCCTTAAGGTTTCCAGGTTGCATTACCATGAGCCCTCATAATTAACGTTGTAGACTAATATTTCCCCTGCATGACGCTTCATCGGACATCAAATAATACTTGTATATAATAAATAAAGTTATCATGTCGGGAATGTAGCTAGAAATCGTAGGTGGAGATGTCAGCCCCATACATATCTATTGAAATGTGTATAATTAACTACATATTTAATGCATATTTCTAATACTTTTAGTTATAACTATGCTTAATATGGAACAAAAGATACTTATTATGTTTAAAACATATTTTGTAGCTGCGAGGACTTGCTCGGGACAAAAAGGGAGCATACAAGGAGCTAGAAGCATGAAACGAGAGCAAAAGTAAAAGAAGAAGAAAAGATGACTGAAGACCACGTCGTGGTGATATGATCACGACGTGGCGAATGGAATATTCGTGACCCTTAACGCTGACTTGGCAGACACGAGAAAAACGCGTAGACCACGTTGTAGTGGCGGTCAATGACGACGTAGTGGTCAGATTTCTTTAATTATAAAACCCATATATTATGTCGGAATTAAGAGAGGCATTTGGTTTTCTGAGGTTAATTACGATTAACAACCTTTAGAAACCCAGAAGAATATCAAAATTCAATTTAAGCTCAAAGATTGAAGAAGATTTAAAAGAATTCAACATCGATCCGGTTTGCTTATTATACTAATGTCTAGCTTATGTTACTTAAATTTAATGTGTTTTTATGCTACAATGAGAGGCTAAACACCTTTTACTTCTGTTTTGGTGAAGATGAACTTGATCCATATGTGTTGATTTCGATATTCAATGAATATATTTGATTTTATTTTTGTTTGATATTTATAAACCCTATCATGTTTAGTTCTAGTTTATATTGCTTATAAACTTCCATGTTTAGTTCTAGTTTATATTGCTTATAAATAAGATTTTGTGTTTTAATTGATCATATTAATTGCATGAATCTATCTCCTAATTTTTTATGATTATTAAATAGTTAGAGATAGGATTAATCACATGTTAGTTTAAATAATTAAAGCTAGTGACTTTGACTGTGTCAGAGAGCATAATTAATGTTAATTAGTGCTTTGTTGCTTAATTTGATCATAGAAGAGTAACTAATATCATTCATAGTCCAATTGTGCTATTATCAATTTGGTGTTTAACTTGTGCATGATCATTGATTTGTCAACCATAAATTGATAGGCCTATATTTGATCATAATAGCTAGATAATTGGTAATCACTATAATCTATCCATTAGAAATCAACCATAGGAGAAAGTGAAATCGGATCTAGGTAGGAGTATTCTTTTAATTCTTGAAGTTACTTTGTTTTTGTTGCTTGCTTACTTCTTAGAAATATAAGCTATTATGGTCTTGAAAAATTAGTAAAAACCCCCCAAATCATAGTCTGTTTCATAGTGTAATTAGTGGTAGTAAATTTATTTAATTGAATTCTGTTCCTGTCATCGACACCGGACTTACCTGACCTATACTATAATCTGACTAGGTACATTGCCTATAGGTGCATAGTTAATAAGTGTTCGTTAAGTTATAAATTTTAAACTAGTAGGTACTTTTGTGCACATCAAAGTTTTTGGTGCCGTTGCCGGGGAACGACTTATTTGGTGTATAATTTAATTGCTTTTAATTATTTGATCCTTTTTGTGGGGTAAAAACTGCAAAAAGTTACTTTGGTTGCATCATTTAATTTTAGTTTTTTTTCTCTAAGATGCAACCACCTCGTGGTCTCGCTTTAGTTAATATATTAGTTTAGTGATTTTTATTCCTTTTACACGTTTTTGTTTTTGGTTTTGTTTTGTTTCAGTGATTTATGACTTGAGGATCTAAAACTACAATTGTTCCTCCACTAGAAGATCTGGAATCCACTTTCCACAACAAGAAAGATAAGAAGGGCGAATCGAGCAATACTTTCAAATCCGAAAAATTCGAACTTTTCAAGAGGACACCTGATAAAAAAAAGTATATGATACGAGCCAGAAACATCTACCGAAGAGATTTCAGAAGAGTATGAGGTAAAGAGCGAGGTTGAAGAGATGGAAGGCATTACAAGAATGATGATGGGCGATTACAAGAAGAGGATACGTGAAGAACATGGATTGGGTCTAGTTCCACCCGAGATACAAGCCGATAGAAGTTTTGAGCTCAAAGGGCACATTTTATCCAAACTGAAGGTCATAGCTTATGTCGGGAAAGAGTATGAAGATGCTTTTAAGCAAATTCATGAGGTCAAAGACATTAGACACTACTTTCATGTTCCTAATGTGCCAAGAGAATCTATGTTACTAAGGATGTTTCCTGTGACTTTTACCGGTGAAGCCAAGGTTTGGTTGAAGTCTCTTGCACTCGGATCCATTACTACATGGGAAACTCTTCGTGATGCTTTTATTTAGAAATTTATTCCACCTTCCAAGATTTCAAAGCTTAAAAGGGAAGATTGCTAACTTTCAACAAGTGGTTGAAGAATCATTGTATGAAGCATAGGAAAAATACAACGGATTGTTTAGAAGTTTCCTCAATAGGATGTTAATGTTCAACAAGAAGTTTCTATTTTCTATGACAAACTCAATGTAACTACTATAAAACTTCTTCACTCGCAAAGGACAATGATGAAGAAGGAGCCGACAACTATAAAAGAATTAATTGAAGAATTTGCAAAGCACTCACGTGAGTACCACAACTCACGAGATGATGTCACTAGAAGAAAAGGAGATGGAGGGAATGGGATTTTGGTTGCAATCATAGCTAAACTAGATACTATGGATATGCGCATGGCAAAATTGGGTCAATCAATCCATGTGATAAGATTTGGGTGTGATAATTGTAGTGGTCTACATTTGACTAAGGATTGTGACTTGGATGAAAATAGGAATAAAAAGGCACAAGTGTTCTACTCAAGTTGTGAGAAGTATGATGAAGATTGGAGGAAGCCCAAGAAGGAGTGGTTTCCATATGAAGAGTACAAGAAGCTAAAGGATGAGAAGTATAGACAAACTGGTAGATGATTCTATCAAAAAGAGCAACCACCACCCGGAAAGAAGAAGGATTTTGAGCCGGTACTTCATAGATATATGGAAACATATGAAAAAATACATGATACTACTGATGTCAATGTGAGAAATCATCAAGATTCCATCAAGAATATAGAGACTCAACTAGGTCAACTTACCACACATGTCAATGAAAGATTACCACCTAAAAATCAAGACCCTAAGTTACAACCTCATGTCATGGCGATATACACTGAAGAAGAGGTTCATTCTGAGCCAATTATGACCCATGAAGCAACTACAATACAACCTAAGTCGTGTTTGGAACAAGAGAATCCCGAAGCAAAAGGATTAAAAAGTGAAGTGCACTCTGATGCTTCACCATGCCGTGGTATCAAGAGAATGATTTTTTTCTTCTTAATTCATTTAATCCTCCTTTTCCATTCCCATCTCAAGTAATCAAACACTCTATGGAACTCGAACAAAGGAAATTTATGGAACAAGTGCTCTCAATCTCGATTAATGCCCTATTCCTCAAATCAATGGATAAAATTCCAAAGTTTTCAACAGATGTTATGACAAATAGAAAGGAGTTGGAAAGAGGTGCAACAATAGTTCTTAATGAGTTGTGTTCAATTGCGATTATCAAAGGATTACCGATCAAGATGGGAGATCCAGGTCAACTCACCTTGCCTTGTGAACTTGGCAACTGTATTTTTGTTAATGCTTTAGCCGATTCGGGGGCAAGCATTAGCCTCATGCCATACTCTTTCTACCAATAACTCAGATTTCCAAAGCTCCAAGACATAAGGACAACCATTCAAATGATGGGTCACTCGACTACATGCCCATGAGGAATCATTGAAGACTTACTAGTGAAAGTGGGAAATTTTTTTCCGGTCGACTTTATGGTTCTTGACATGAAGGAATATGAAGAACATCCAAGTATTTTAAGAAGACCATTTTTGAGTACCGCCAGAGCATAAGTTGACATCCCGGATTCTAAGCTCACACTTTGTGTGGAAGATGAAGCTATTACCATTGAGATGAGTCCAAAAGTGAATAATGAAAAACCAAAAGATTAAGTGTCAAAGGTAGATGATATGGAAGAAGATCTTGATGAGCTTGTTGAAATAGAGAAGATGATGTAAGAAGAGTTGAAGATTTGGGAGGAGCTTATTTTTGAAAAAGTAAAACATTCGAAACCAAGAGCCTCAATTCCTATGACATTTGAGGTGATCTCTTTTACTACACCTAAGGTTCTTTAGAAAGAAGAAATCGATGAAGTGGAAGAGAATTTATAGGAAGAAGTGGAGATAACTAATAAAGACAAGGGTAGGGACATAGAGGAGCCAACTATGGTCCAAATGGAGGTAGACAAGGAAGGAACTAAGGAAGATAACAAGAAGGTAAACAAGGCAAAGAAGCAATGAAAAGGGATAAAGCGTAAACATGAGGAAAATGCCAATAAAAAGAAAAAGCAGAATTTAAAGAACGTGTACAAGAGAAGAGTTCAAGCTTACATGAGAAATTTGAAGGAGGAAAAGGAGAAAAGGGAGATCCCACTCCCAACCGCAAAAATGTATAGTAGGAAGGAGTCTGGGTCACGACTCCTAAAAAACAAGCACTTTTAGGGAGGTAACCTGATTTTTAGAGTTTGAAATTTCTTTTAATTTTGATTTCCTTTTTCTCTTTTAGCTTTATTTTCGTTTTATTTTTCACTTTTAGCTTAACCACTTAATCATGTGTTTCTCTAGTCTTCTACATTTATTTTGTAGCGAGAATGAAAGATACTTGACACGGTGAAAGAGCTTAATGGTTGAAAACTCATGCTAGTTTTGAAAATCATAATTGAAAACCATGTTTTTTTGAGTAAGTGTGGGGTTCCCACATGATGAAGAGAAGTGCATTTTGAAGAATATGTACTGGAAGAGAATATTAGGAATGTTCTTCGAATTGTCTGTGTAACAACCATGATTTTCCAACCAATTTAAACTTTTCAAAAAAACAACCCAAATCCATTAATTATTACAAAAAGGTTTTCAGTTTGTTTATTATCAGAGCATCCCAGAAACATCATTGTAAAAATGAGGAGCGGTACAATCACGCACTACGAGAAAAACAGCATTTTACGACGCGCATTTATGGCACGCATTTACGACGCACAATTATGACACACAATGCGTATCAAGAAAGGCCCTATCATAAGGGAATACGACACGCATTTGCGTGTCGTAGCCTTACGATGCGTGTGTTTATGACACGCAATGTGTATCAAGGAAGCCACTGTCATAAAGGAAGACGACACACATTTTTGCATGTCATAACTTTAAATGTTTTTAAAGTTATATATTTTTGATAGATTTGCTAATTTTCAAATTAAATAACAATTTAAAAGTCTCATAACAAAAAATAAAATACCATAAACAATAAAGATAATTCATTGCATTAATATGTCAAATACAAATAATCATTCTAATAGTAAGTAAACATAACACATTGCTAATATTGCATAATATTAATTATTGAAAACAAAACATGTACATCATTTAAAGAAACCCGTGACTAAATTCTCCTTTGAAAATCTCCTTTGACAATTTTCTTTCTAAGAGAATAACTTGAATGCAAGAACTTTGTGAGGCAGCAGGGCATGGATTGCTAGAGCTGTCAGAACCTGCACAGGGCAAATCAGTAACTTAACATGCTATTATGGACATTAAGTTTGGTCACATGGGGGATCTTTTTAGGCATGGTGAAGGTTACAGCTTCAGGTGTCTTTATGGGCATTTTGGTCACATCGGGTCTTTTTTGGGCATGGTGAAGGTTTCAAATGCAGATGCCTTTATGGGCATTTTAGTCACATCAGGTCTTTTTCCAGGCATTGTGAATTTTTTGGTTTGAGGTTCAAAAAAATAAACAAGGAGTGTTCAACTAGATGGAGTTTTACATATTTGTTTATGTTCAGTTTTATTATAGTTTCACATTCTTATTGTAGCTACACTAGTTGGAGAGGGGGGCTGAACCAACAATACTCATGTATTAATCAAACAAAGATGAAGGAATATGAAAATATGGGTAAGAAAGCAGTTACCTTCCATTGACGTCCTTTCCGATATTCCTTAGAAAGGTAAATTCATTATATAGTCATGGGTGTTGGGTTCGCAATTGGGGCAAATAGATTGGGCAGTTGTGATTCATCAGTTCCAAAAATGGCAACTTGGTTGTGGCAAACTGGATGCCACCTGATTATACACAATTAAAATCAAAATCAAATGTTAATTGGTGGCAAGTGGAGAAAATGATTATTAGAATATTAAGTAAGTGAATAAATTACTTGATGTGATGTTAGGGCATAAAGCAACAAGCATTCTTGTTAGGGTTTCAGGGTATACATTGCACATCATTCCAATACCACAGTTGCTTATGCTAGACCTGTAATTAACAGAAACCTCATATGCTTTTTGTTGTTCATGTATTTTCTGCCATTAAACACAACATCATGACTCATAAGCAAATTAAGAAATACAAATATATACGAAAGATGAGAAGCATTATATCAATTTGCAGGTTTTAACACTACTTAATATACAAGTTTGTAAAAGTAGCACACGATCGCACATACAAGTTTAGACTAACAAGCAAAAAGATGTTTGACGATTTTAGTTAAAAGGATGATGACATAAAGGAGTATAAGTAATCAAACGTAGCAAAAAATTCATGAGCAATTATTTAACTTATAAAAGCAAAGCAAAGCATGTTAGTAAAAAAGTAAAATAAATGATATAAAGAAAGAGAAAATAGTTGCTAGGCGTTCGACTATGATGCGAGATAGCATCCCAATAAGTGTGTCTGTATTTAGACTCCTCTCATGAGCCTCATCCAATATTATGGTTGAGTATCGCTTCAACAAAAAATCATTCTACAACATAAAAGATTATGTCAACAAATTAAATAGAGACTTTGGCTTTTTTTATTTGTTTTTTTGTTGAGGAAGGGTAGGAAACCTTTAATTCTCGAAGTAATATTCCATCAGTCATTCTGAACAACAAGGAGCTCCAGTTTTAATCTGACCATGTTTCACACACAAACTCCCATGATAAATATCATTTATAAGTTATAACATAACAAAACACTACCTCAAATTCTGCTAAAAATATTAATTAATATTATTACCGTTGACAAGCCAACTGAAAGATCTGCAACAAAGTTGTATGATAACTTAAAACTAAATTATATAAATTAACTTACATCTAAGAAACAGCCGCTGCTCCCAACTCTTATGTCTCTCTCACACACACACTACCCCTTTATCTTTCACATACTTGATATGATAGATAACATTTATTTTAAAATGATAACTTATTAATATGTGATTATGTATCCTTCAAAAAGACACAAAATGCATTCGATTAAAGGGTAAAAACTTACTTGTGGAAGGTCTTTGTACCTTAATAGTAACCAAATCCCCATTTTCCTTTAATCTACCCTTATCACAAAGCTTTTGATTATGCTCATATTGTCTTATTGTTTAAATGAAAGTAGGATGCTAAAAAAATTCTTTTTTAATATATATATATATATATATATATATATATATATATATATATATATATATATATATATATATATATATATATATATATATATATATTTGTTTTGAAGGGATGGGATCGAGCACTAACCATGTTGAAAAGTGGAGACAATGAAAAGTGAATATATATATATATATATATATATATATATATATATATATATATATATATATATATATATATATATATATATATATATATATTCACTTACTTTTGTTCTCATCTTTTCAAATTTGTTGTTATCAAGGGGATCTGGACTTGGAGCTTGTTCTTCCTGGATAGGTGACTCATCTGCTTCTTCATCTAAAGTAACTTCAAGAGGAGGAACAAAATCTTCATCTTCAGATGCATCAGAATTATGAATTTCTTGTGTTTCCATATCAAAATATGATCCCTTCATTCCTAAAGAGATTCTTTGTCTCTTTTGATCAGCCTAATCACAAATTAAAAACAGAAATATATCAATTGACAAGCCAAGGGTATATTAGACAACAGGGCATCAATTTGACCAGATCAAGGTAGCCTCAATTTGGTGCTTCATATTTCATAAACCATATCAGTAAGAAGACGGCTGCAACAATGTAGTCTTATACAACTATACGTTTATCGAGTATGAAGGTTTCTGTGCATTAACATTGTTCTTTGACTTAGGAAGCAACTCCGGAGGTTGCAAACAAGGGCAATCACCTTCACAATAATAATCAACAAAAACATTTCATCACTTTTAATAACTAAACAAACAATAGTTAATTACATTTTTGGTCCCCTGATTTTTGAAAATTTGGTCCTTATTTGAGGTTTTTGGTATTTGTTTCAAGAAAATGATTATATTTTTGGGGCCAAAGTTGAAAACAATCAGGTATTACTTGGAACAAGGACCCAAAAAGTTATAAGAACCTCAAAGGATGGCCAAAACTGCAAGAGAAAACTTTAGAGGACCAAATGGGGATCAATTTTAAAAATTATATCACCAATAGATGCTATTTGTAATAGCTTCAGATTTTCTAATTTCTTTGATAAAACCAAACACATAATATGTATTTTAGCCTTTTTTTGCCACTGTTGAATAAATATTCGAAAACATGTTTGAATGAAAGGAGTAGAATTAGAATAAGATATCTTGATATTAGATGAAGGTGCAGGTAAATGGTCTTGGATCATTTCTTTTGATACAAACCCAAAGCCACCTGTCCATCCCTCCGGTGGCTTCACAAATACAAAACTAGGCCCTTTATTTTAATTTATATTTTATAATAAACCCAAAAGTTATTAGGTTTAATTCAATGCAACAAACAGGTGGAAGAAGGACTGATTTGCGAAGAATTAGAACAGGTGGAAGAAGGATGTAACATACCAGAAGGTGTGGGAATGTAGTGGGGAAGAAAGAAGCCAGAAATAGAGTAGACGATGAATCCAAAGGGTCAAAGATGGGGGGTTTTGGAGGCAAACTCGACTGATTTACGTTTCTTGCAGACAACATTTGATAGTACCGATAACGACCCCACTCTAGGGATGCCGTATCTTCCCTCCCTTTAGACGCATTAAAATAAATACATCATAATTTGAAACAAAAAATAAGTCATTGAAAGAAAGTTATTTACATAATTACCTAACATCTGGATTAAGAAGGGAAGAAGCAGAGGGAATATTAGTTCCATGAACGGAATTGGAAGAACCAAGAGCTGAAGGAGCGGGACCGGGACCAGATCCAAGAAGCATAGGTGGTCAAGTATTGTGATTCAGAACTGGTAACCCACTCAGACCTTGAAAACAAACCAGAACAACATCTGGGTTCGATGAGATTGGTTCGGATAGTTATAGAGGCCTATTTCTCTGCCGAACATGAAGCCATACCTAAGAAGGGGATGATTATGAAGAAAAACATCGGGAAAGTTGGTGCGGGTTGGAGGTAGTTGAGGTGGGTATCAGGCGGGGTTTTAGGGTTTGTTCTGATCGATGTAGATTTTAGGAACTTCAAGTATGAAATTATCGATGTTTTACAAACAATGCTTTTAGGGTTTCTTTTGATTGAAGGGATTTTACGTACGAAGAAGAAGAAGGACGAGAGTATCAAGGTGAAGGCGGGGCTTTTTATTTTTTTGGATCTAAAACTGTCGCTTTATATTTTTTTTATGAACTCGCGTTCTCTAAAACCGTCGCTTTTTTATGATAAGTGCCTTCCGTATTTTTAATTTTTTTGTGTTGGACACTGTTTTTAGGGCACGCACAAATGCGTGTCTTCTATCTTTCAAATTTTGCAAAACTGACATTATTATTTAGGGCGTGAACAAATGCGCGTCCTCTATCAGCGAGTGTCATTGTTTGCGTGTCATTAAAGGGTTGTTTTCTAATAGTGACGCGTTCTCCTTGCCATGATCTCCTGAAGTACCTGAAAAAAAAAACTAAAACTATAAGCCCGAAAGCTTAGTGAGTTACCCCAGAATACGAACCACATATAACCATACTCATAACATGTCGCAATACAGATCAGCCATGCATATCGAGTCTACAGGGTGTTTGGTCCGCCAGCACCGAGTCTTCAATCTACCTGGTCCACTCTCTGAGTCTATAGTATGACTGGTCCACCCATACTGGGCCTTCAGTCGGTCTGGTCCACTCTTCGAGCCTCGGTACATTTGGACCGCCCTCTTGGGGCCTTCAGCCTATCCAGACCGCTCGCTGGGCTTACGGTCTATCCGGTCTGCCCTGGGTATGTTGGCCTACAGCACACAAAGTAGGACCTGCCTCAACCCAACCCCAGTCAACAACCATGTGCACATAAAACAGTTAATCACATAACAATCCTCAGCGAAACAAACGGTTCAATCAGATCATACAACATAACAACATCCTAACAAGGATACCGACCTAACCGGTCACTAACATAACATTACCCTATATACCAGGATAACGACCTTAACCAGGTCACTAACATAATACCATCCTAATACCAAGATGCAGATATAGCAACTCAATAACATATTAAACAAATACCTGGATTCCCATCCGATAAAGGGCCGACCTTGGTCAAACTGGTCAAAGTTATCAAAGAACCATTGACATAAATATCCGAATTACCATAATACCCCCCAAAGGTGAAACTGGTCAAAGGCAACCTTCCTGATTGACCCTACTCGCCGAGTCAACCCATTGACTCACCGTGTTCCTAAACTCAGGAAACTCTCATATCATGACTCGAATCGCCGAGTCACCCAATGACTCGTCGAGTTCAACAATCTTCGATTCCTATCCTATCCAACTCACTGTATCACCACTCAACTCACTGATCTGAGTCTTAACCAGAAGAGGTTAGGGGGTTTGCGCTATGTCTCTTCGGGTCCATGACAATCTTCATTAGACTCGCCGAGTTGTTCTTCTAACTTGCCGAGTCCAAGCTTATCATCTTGTGACTCGCCGAGTCCACCCATGCGATTCATCGAGTCTCTTTAGTCCTTCATCCATACAGAGTCTTTTCGAGCCATGCAAGGGCTCCAAACTCTAGATCCATTCTTCTAGGGTAGAACTCTCACGTAAAGTTGCAAACTTTACGTGAAAATAAAGAGCTAAAGGCCCAAATCAATCTAGGGCTAAGGTTTTAATACAATAATTCTCACAAGCATTCCAAGGCCTGATACTTTCCGACTATATGGACCAAAACAAGCCTAGCTTTGAAGTTGCAACCTCAAACCTAGTCCCTAAACCCGAAATGGATTCCAAACATGCTAAAAGGCCCCAAATCATCATCCAAGAATAGATCTAGAAGGGAAGAGCTCAAGGTAACAACTTGTTACCTTAGAAATGTGCCCAAGATGGAGTAGATTCAAGATCTCAACGAATCTATTGATGCTTTACACTTGATCTACAAGTCTCCTTTGCTAGAACCTCCTTCCAAAGCTTTCAAGCTCACTCCAAGGGTTTACACTCAATTTTAGGGTTCACTGGCTCTCAAGGGAAATATGGAGTCTGAGGGGAGGACATAAAGTCCTTTAAATAGGGTGCAAAACCTAAGATTAGGGTTTTCTTTTCCCATAACCAACTCATCAAGTCCAGCTGCCGACTCAGCGAGTTGGTCACTTAACTCGCATCCAAATCCCGCTCCGACTCGACGAGTAACCGCACTTACTTGTCGAGTAGCTCCCTCAACGTACACTTTAGACCCTTCAATCACACTTCTGAAATTTGGGATTTTACAGTCTGAAGCTGAAGAGACATTTGAGGATGCATATTTGGAGTTTGATCCTACATTTCCTCCCATGGAGAAATGAACGAGAGATCATCCCAAAGACCAAATCTTGGTAATCCTAGTTCGGGTGTTTTAACACGAGCACATATTCGAGCCAGTAATGAGGTTTTAAATGTTTATAAGGAAGTATGTGTGTTAATTGTCTTTACTTCAAAAATTGAACCAAAAACAATCAAGAATGCATTAGAATATCTTGATTGGGTTGTTGAGATGCAATATGAGTTGGCTGAATTCGAACGAAACAAATCTTGGAGGCTACATGCATTTTTTCTGATTCGAACATCTTGATTGGGAATTAACCTCCAAGATATGTTTCGTTCAAATTCAACCAACTCATATTGCATCACCACAACCCAATCAAGATGTTCTAATGCATTCTTGATTGTTTTCGGTTCAATTTTTGAAGAAAAGACAATAAACACACATGGTCTTAAATTTTGGTCCTAAATTGAAAAATAAAATGGAAAAAGAGGGTAATGGTGTACGAAACAAAGATATAATAGTCGTAAAAGGTTATTTTAAATATGAAGGAATTAATTATGAAGAAACATTTGCCCCTGTCGCAAGACTTGAGGCTATATGCATTTTTTCTGGCTTATACATCTATCAAATGGATGTTAAGTGCGCATTTCTCAATAATGTTCTTGAAGAGGTGGTATATGTCGAACAATCACCTGGATTCATAAACAATAAGTATCCGGATCACTATTATATTCTTGACAATGCAGTTTATGGGTTAAAACAAGCACCTCGTTCTTGGTATGTGATACTAACCAATTTTTTGAAAATCACTAAATTTAAGAAAGGACCAGTTAATCGCACTCTATTTCGAAAGAAAATGGGGAATCACCTAATTCTTGTTCAAGTTTATGTTGATGACATAATATTTAGTTTTGCTGATCCTTCGTTGTCATATTCTTTTGAGGATCTTATGAAGAGTCAATTTGAAATGAGCGTGACAGGAAAGATCAATCATTTCTTGGGATTAAATATCCGTTAAAACATGGAAGGAATCTTTATCAATCAAGAAATATATACATGAGACTTGCTAGAATGTTTTGGAATGACGAATTCCTCGAAAGCTAAAGTCCCCATGGTAATTGACACTCGCTTAAGTCCTTCATTGGATAAGCTAATTTTTGATCTCAAGACATTTAGGAGCATGTTTGGTTCACTATTGTATTTAATTACAAGTAGACCTGATATTATGTTTTTTGTATGTAATTGTACCAGGTATCAAGAGAATCCCAGAGAGCCTCATCTTACATCGGTGAAGAATATCTTTCATTACCTTCATGACACAACGACTCTTGGATTGTGGTATCCATCGAATATGTGATTCTTTATTCAAGATGGTTTAGAAGCTGATCTAGGAGGTTGCCAATTAGAACAGAAAAGAACAACATGCAAATGTCAATTCTTAGATGGGAAACTTGTGAGTTGGCAGTCGAAAACGCAGACATGTGTATCGATTTTGATAGTTGAGGTTGAATACATTACCGTTGCGGCTTGTACCTCTCAAGTGATCTAGATCTAAAGTCAACTATGTGACTATGCGATTAAGATGAAGAAAATTATACTTTATTGTGAGTTACAAAGTGGAATTCGTATATGTCATAATCCAGTTCAACATTCAAAAACTAAGCGTATTGACCTTCAATACTACTGGATCATCAACTAGATGATACTTTTACAAAATCACTAGATGAAAAACCATTGATAAGAATTTCAAATAGGTTGGGATTTATGGAAGCTTGTTATTATCCTAATTATGCCTAATCTTTCTTGAATGCGAAAATTTTGGGCTAACTTTCACTTGTTGTCAACATTTTTGTTCAGAGGTAACCGTTCCAGTTCAACGTTCGACTAACTTCGCATTCGACTTTGTCTCTGATTAGTTTAGCACATATTAACACCAAGCGAACGAGAAAATCCAGTCTATGGGACAACATTAGTTCGCATGCGACATATTTGTTCTCAACAACAAATAACCAATGTTGTTGATATCCTTTTATTATTTATTTATTTATTATTTTTTTTATAAAAATCAAAAATTCATTTTTTTATTTTTCGTTATAAAATTTAAAAAACCAAAAAGATTTTCTTTATTTTTTCCCTATCAAAATAAAATATCCAAAATATTTTCATTATGTTTGAAATTTATTTTTGCAAAATCAAAAACACAAAAATGTTTTCCTTATTTTTTAGATTGGGGAAGATCGTTATGATAATGTGTTGTTCTCATGCATGCCAAAAGCAAAACTTGATATGGAAGTGGTATGATATGAACCTTTTGTACAAGTTAAGTGTCCCTTGAAGCTTGCTACATCATGTTGTCCACAAGCCTCATAGACTCGTTGTGTACGAAGCCATAATGAAATCTTTCCTACGAATTTTTCTTCCCAATTAGGCTATATTCACAATAATCATAGAGCTACCTTTCTATTCTCATGTTGAGTAAAGAGATTACTGCAAGGTCCAATTATTCGCAGAGGTACAATTATTTTTGTATCCAATCTTTTTTCCCAAAATTTCTCACACATGCGCACACGATGACACATGCCCAAGACATCTCTAGTAAAAGACAAATAGGATATAGGTATGTCACAATTTTGTGTTTATAATCCTAAATCATTTTTCTGTGATGAAGGTGAGACCCAAAAAATCACAACTTTATGAACCGACAGCGAACATTTTATGCTCAAGATTCTAATGAAATTTTTTGTTACATTGTACCATTTTTGATGTCCAAAATCTCATTTTCATTTCCTTTGTGTGTTCTTGAAGGAATATTCTTATCCCAATTCATTTCGTCCTAATATATCAAACTTTTTTCAATGAAATGTGATTTCCGTATGAACATTAGTCTAAATCTTTTGTTATTTAAAAATTTTCCAAAGCTTACTTCATCTTGACTACACTGTTCATACAAGTATTTACATACAAGGATTTGCACTAATGCCAAGATGCAAATTCGTATGCAAATAAAGCCACCTATGAAACTTGTGAAAAGAGGCCCTTCGTTTCTACTCAATGACAATGAGTATATGATTATAAATCATAGGAAACAAACAAGCAATTTGACATCTCTCTTGGTGACGAATGAAGAGTATCTTTGCACATGATCTATTTGCTTTTATATCAAAGTTTATTTGATATCACTATGTGCAAATTGATTCTATATATTCTTTTGGCACACATAAGAACTAAACTCCTCGAGGTCATAGGTATAACCAAATGAGACCTAGATTTCGCATGTCTGAAAAATGATTTCCCTTACCATTCCCAAAAGTGAATGGGCCTTGCCTCCTCATCGACAAATGGTTCTTGTTTCCTGTCGAAATGAATAACGATTCCATTTTCTAAGAAGGAAAAAATATACGTTATATAAGACGATTCAATATTTTCTTGTGGATCAAGACAATAAGTGGTCATCATTATTACACGAGGCACTTGAGGGTGGTGATGGTTAACTAACCCACTTTATATGTGGCTTTCTCTGATTGGAACATTGTTTGAATTTCAATTTGACGTCGTTTATTTAAGGGATAAGTGATCATCCCGTTTCCTTTTTACGTTCCCAAAATTTACGCAAAGAACGTAAGTTTTATTTTCAATTCACTCTCAAATTCTCTCTCGATTGTTCATAATGGCTTCTGGAAACAATGAATTTGATCAATTCAACACCAATGATGAGGAAATTTCTCAACCAACAATGAAGAATCGACACAATAATCTTTGGTTCAACCCATTGATCAAGGATTATACCGATGAACTAAAGATTCTTGCTTAAGTGTTAAATGATTCGGTTCTTACTCATAGGTTAACAAATTTGTTTTCCATTCCTATGAAGTGGTTATCATTGGCTTCTTCTACTGGTGTTTTCAACAAAATGACTGAACTAGTTACGTTTAAGTTGACCTCGAACAAGACCAAACGATTCACGAAGAAGCAGTTTGCCCAAATTTTGAAATGACCATCTGCAGGTGAGTTTGATGAAGTTACAAGTGAATAGGTGACTCGTATGCTTAATGAGCTGAGGGATCAACCTACTCTTTCAATTATTAGTCATTTCAAGAAATTGAATTTGCGTGGAATATTTATTTTTTTCTTTGGAGTTACTCTATGATGTTTAACAGGCAGGAGTTCTTGTTTGGATAAAGTGAAGCTTAAGTTTTATTCGATTATGGTTGGTCTGTATTATGGTGTGAATGTTGATTATGCATCATAACCATGGGTTGACTTTGGTAATTTGATTTCCGATTCAAAGATGACAATAGCAGTTTTGAGTGCTAGGTTTTGGAGCTTTATTTTCAATGTAGTTGATACTCAAGAAGGTATTCCTTTACCTTCTGATGATAAAGTTGCTACATTTGATCCAATGGCAGTTCCTATGTCTCGTATTGATGATCCTATTGAATTTCCTGTGACTTGTCGAATTTCTGATTCGATGCTCAATTTCGTGTCTCACAAAAATGAGTTGTTAATCAAATATAAGGATTCAATGGATTCCACTCCAACAAGGATTCTTCCAAAGAAATTTATTTTTGAAGGAGCAGAGGGATCTTCTAAAGAAGCTAAAGGTACAAAAAAGAAGAAGCAGGCTGCAAATTGTAAAGCAGTTGAGGAGGAAGTGATCAAACAAAATGTGCCTACAAAGTCTGGAAAGGGAGTGCTCAAGAAGAGAAAGAAAAATGTTCCTAAAAAGAAATTATAGAAGCACACATAATCACAACCTACAAAACAATTTGAGAAGCAACTGGAGACACACACTAAGAAAGTTAATGAGAAGATTCCTACTCGTGTTGATGAAACCACCATGCAAGAAGGTGAAATTACTACTAAAAAGGTTGTTTCAAATAAATCTAAGAAACTATAGTTGAAGGTGACTAAACGAGTGGTTATGTTTAAAGAAGTTTTGGCTCCTGATTCTCCAGGCTCAAAGAAGCGAAAAGCATTAGAAGTAGTTCAAATGTTGAAAAAAATTTTAAACCTTCTTTTAAGGATACACAATTGGAGAAAGTTACAGTTGAAATAAATGATGTTAATGAAGAAACAAAAGATGATATAGATGGTTCATTTCGTATTTCACCTACAAAGGATACCTCTGTCCAAATTGACTTTCAAGGAGAAAAGTACTCCTGATGTAAAGGCGAACATATCTGATATGGACGCAAACATCAATTATGGTGAACAACCAAATACCTCACTCCCTGAGAAAACGAAAGTCATACCATCCAAGGTTTCACATTTTGAGTCCAATATAGAGGATGAATAAACTTCAAACATCTATGTGAACTTATCTAATAATGACAAAAATGTTAATATGAGTTATGGGAGAAAAATAATCGAAACTCCAACCAATGGTACTACAACCATGGAAACCACTTCTGTTCGACCACCACTAACACCTTCATCACCTCCTGTTACTTCTACGATTCTTCCTACTTCCACTTGTAGGGTCTCTCCAACTGTTAACGTAGTGATGCAAGACCTAGAGGAAGATGATGTGTCTGATAATGCAATTATTTCAGACAAACAATTCAAAATTCTCAACTCCAAGATGAATTCGATTTTACAATTTTTAAATGATAATGTTGGGAAGTCATTTGTTATTAGTGTTGAGGTCGAATATCTATTAAAAGCTTGAGATTTTCACACATATACTATTATTGAAGATGTTGAAAAGTGAATAGATGAAAATATGGCTACTCATTCTCGTACTTTCGATTACGAACTTACGAAATTACAAGATATTGGTCATGAGCGCCATGGGAATTTTAGGAAGATGGAGATTGATTCTAAAGCATCCAATTAATTGAAGATCAAATTGTTCAATGAGTTATTTTCAAAGGAGGTTAAGAAGCATCATATGTTTTGTGTTTCATTTATAAAAAAGGTTGATCTATAGGTAGGAGCAACAAATCGATTGGTGGAGGATCTCACTTCATTCAATAAAGACTATTATGGTGATTTGAAGTTGAATTCTGGAGCATATGGGAAAATATTTGAGCAGATTAAAAATGTATCTTTCTGGCTTTCAAGACACTTGGTCAAAATTTGGTCTTTCTTCATAATCTTCGATTTCTCAAGAATCTATTTCTTCCATGATTTCGTCTGTTGAGTCAGGTTTCAAAACTGAATTGGCTCTAATACTTGATTTGGCTCTTCACCTACCAACAAAATTCTCCACGTCTTACACACATCTCACATGGGGGAGAAAGGAGGTGGGTGGTTGTTCCATACGAACCACTAAAGATAAAGGTGTAGTTGTGGGAAGTGTTATGTCCAATCAAATTCCTACATCGATTCCGATGAAACCAATTGTGTCAATAGCAACAACCAATACGACAACATCAAATGCTCTTCAATTTATTGTTGATTTGTCAATGTTGCAAAAGAAAGGGACAATTATCGGTGAAGGAGGTTTAAGTAAAGATGTGACTAAACTAGAAACAACATTTGCTTCCAAAGACAAAGTGAAGAGTATATCAGTTGAATTGTCAAAGGAGGAGAAGAAGAAGTTACAAGAAATAGAAATGGAGAAACTGAGATAAATATATAGCATAATGACTCAAAGATTAAATGATCCTCCACGTTTAAACAAAGGTGATCTGAACAAAGCTTGGTGTTACGAAACCATTAAAATAGTTGTGCTTAATAAAGTCGATGAATTCATGAAGAGGAAGAAAAAGAGTTATGGTATAGAAAACTCAACTTTAATCAACTAGAATTTCCAATAAATCATTTGATGTTTGCCTAAAGTCAACTCAAGGTTGCTAAAAGTTTCAAAGATAAAGATGAGTTCCAGAAGTTGAAAATTCGTTTTCATGTAGCTCTTGGAAAAAGCGAAGAGGAGTTTTGGTCAATAGTGAAAATTATACAGGTTATATCGATTGTCCCTGATGTTCTTTTCGAGGGGTTAATGTAGAATTTTTGATAACTGATTGTTCCATCTAACAATGTGGCATTCAATTTTACAATCGCAAAATTTCCATTGATGAATCCCAATGATCTCATCACAATTTTAAATATTTTCTGTGGTGTTGATTCTTCACAAGTTGTTGAGGAAAATCACAATTCATTTGTTATTAGATATGCCCATACCAAGGATTTCATTGATTTCTACTATTTGTATTTGGTTGAAACAAATTTCAATCTTGTGATGACAATCAAAAATCTTCAATGGTACCGAAAGATCAGTTGAAGGGGAAGCTAAACATTGAGAAATTTGAAGATGAGGAAATAGTTCATCAATCCTTTGGTGTTGTTTTCCAATGAACGAATATAAGGGGAAATCTAAAGAAGTTCATTTTTTTTGCATAGATGATATTGAGAGGTACACAAACTCTTATTTTTGAAACATTTTGCTTATTTAGGTTTATGTGTTCTTACTTTCTTTATTTAATCGATTGACTTAAACATAATTCTAAAATTTTTTCATGGATGGCTTTGGGTTGTCAGTATTCCAGAGGTGATCTACAAAGAGCTCTGTTGGGAGTTCTTTACAACAGTTTTCTTCGACAAGGTGTAGATGAACTGGACTAATAGATCAGTTTTCTCTTTTATCCTGGAAGGCATATGTAATGCCCTGTTTGGAATTGTTCTGTGATTCAGGATCCTTGATTGAAATTCTATGATTTGTAGGATTTGGGCCTTTAAAGGGAGCAAGGTTTGGGCTTTATTGAAAGATGTTATTGTTGTTAATGGGATCAAGGCCTATGAATCGTGTGTTTGGAACTGAGGATGGATTGTGGAAAGTTATGTGTTAGGCCGCTTGTGAGGGTTAGGGTTTTAATTTGCACATGTGGTGAGAAAAACATTATTTATATATAAGTGTAGAGCTCTTCAAGAACTTTTCGTTGATATAAAGAACATTGAATTCGGAGTTGAAACGAAGAAGTTATGACTGTTTGAAGTTGGAAAGGATTTTGGGGAAAACTGAGCTCACAAGGTGAGTAGTTGAAGCTCATGATGTGAGAAGTAATTAAACATAAATGTTGATTTAAACTGTGCTCATGACGAGAGCATTAGGAGCTCACACCAGGAGAACTGTCCAGCCCAAGGCCACGAGTTTTAGGATTTTCAACTTATATAAGGGTTAGTTCCGTGTTTTTAGGGAATTTTATGAGCCTCCATCATATCTAGATCACATTGAGAGAAACCCTAATATAACTTTCACCATTTTGAGTCTCCCTTGTCCTATTCCATCCATTTCTGAAGATTTTGGTGATTCGAAGAAGAAAAAGATATTCTTGCTACTTAGATCCAATAAGCAAGTCCCCTCACCACCTTAAATATGATAAATTGGACCAGGATTAGTCCTTAAGTTCCAACCTTTATGTGTTATTCTTCTAGATCTACACTTTTATGCCTTTTTCTTCATGTTGGAGGTGTATTGAGTGGTTGGATTCCATAAAGGTGGCAACTTTATGGATCCATGAGGTCCTTTTGAGGTTTGGTGTGCTAGATCTATAGTTTGATTGATTTTTGATCCTACACATGAGATTTGGATCTAATTTTCACCATTTTGACCTAATCAAGTTCAAGACATGCGTGTCCATAAAGCAAAGATTTTTATGTTGCTTTTGGTGTATGAAAGACCTATAGAAAGTTAGAATGGACGACTTAATGGATTAAGGAGTCAAAACATTATGATTAAGTATAAAATAGGGAGTGTAACGATGTGAGAGTGGTTTTTACATGATCGTGTCGATTGTCTGAGCTGACTATATGACCAAGGAAGGTTCACGTCGTGAGGTCTGCTGATTGAGTTATGCGAGACCGAGTTGACTGATTTGAAGCGATTTGAGTTGGAATTTGGCTGAGTGCATTCTCACGACGTGACCATGGACTAGTCACGACGTGAGTGTCAACTGATGGAAATGTTGACTTTGAGCGTTGACTTTGAGTGTTGAATTTTGGTGGAGTTGACTTTTTGTCAAATTGCTAGTTTTAGAAGGTGGACTAAGGCCATACCTTGTATGGTTTGTTAGGAGGTGTATGGCACCCGTCGTTGGCTGTGAGTTGTTAGCTGTGGATTTTGTCGGTAATGTGAGTTTCCTTCACTGTATATGTGGGTCGAAGGCACCAATGCCAGCTCCCTAGTTCATGATATAACATGTTGATTATCTTTGTGACAACTATCAGTTATACCTGTATTTGCTTGATGACTCTGTGATTCTTTGTTATGATATTATTTAGTAGTGGTACGAGCTGAAATAGACTCGGTATCCGATTAAAATAAACCGAAGGGGACTGCAAGCACCCATATATGCTTGACAGTAACCAGTTGAAATAGATCGAAGGGGATTGTAAGTTCCCATATATACTTGATTGTATATGGTTGAAATAGTCTGATGGGGGATTGGAAGCACCCAAATATGTTTGGCTATATGTTTGTCTGGTGTATGGTACTTTGGGGAACTCAATAATCTTTGTGCTTACAATTTTCAGTTTATGTTTAAGGTACTTCTTTTTCGAAGGGGAAGAGCACGAGATGATTGCGGTGCATACACCACATCGCTACAAATTTTATATTACTCTGATATATTTGGATGTTACTGATACACTTTGATTTACTATGGATTTGATGATGTTGTTTTGGATAATTGGTTTATTAATTCAAAAATTGAAATTTTTAGTCTTAAATGTTGGGACGTTACAAGTTGGTATCAAAGCCTCGGTTTGAGCGATTCGGGTATACTCTTGGGTGTTCCTGAACTCAAACTGAGGATTTGATAAAATTTCTAAAAATATATTTTTTTTTTCTAAAAAGGTTTTATAAAGAAAAGGGGTTGTGATGCATGCAATTAGCCGAACTTAAGTAAGTTTTCCCAAAATACCCAAGCATG
The DNA here is from genome assembly GCF_052625555.1 of Lactuca saligna. Taxonomy (NCBI): domain Eukaryota; kingdom Viridiplantae; phylum Streptophyta; class Magnoliopsida; order Asterales; family Asteraceae; genus Lactuca; species Lactuca saligna. The sequence goes on from NC_136423.1 coordinate 153,695,139, forward strand.
TTTTATGATATGATTTGATTTTTGAATCTATGAATCGCATGCTAGATATGGTTAAAGATCTGCTTAGTATTTTCATGATAGAATGCTAGGATATATGCCTTTATATGATTTTATATGAGCTTGTAGACTTGTATGCTAGTACCGATCATTTAGTGATAGGATGACCTGTTTAGGTTATGCTTGTTCCGATTACTCGATGCTCGAATGTTGCTTGTTTTGTGCTTTTAGGAGTTTCCATTAACCTCAGCTAACTAGTAAGAAAGTATATTAAGTTACATATTGTTGATACTAGATAATTGTAGAAGGTTAGGTTTTAACTCTATTGTGCAACTCTTCTTTGATTCTAATCGTTGTAGTAAGAGACCTTTCATTCGAAGAATTATCCAGTGTCGGCGATATGTAATTGTATTCATGAGCTATTTATAGGATGTTAGGGCGAGTTCCTTATGCAACTGATGACGGGGAGTAGTGTGGTGGTTGTCCCAGGTACATCGGTTTTTTTCAGGGTTTTGGCCTAGGTGGGTCGAGTTGCTTATCGCTTGGATCTCTCGAGTTGTTTAGTTAGATCCATAGCATGTTTCATTTCTCTTAGTTGCGGAAATGTTTAGTGGATATTGGCCTAATATATGATGCCTTTTAGCCTAAGAGGAATTGGATGTTATGCAAGATTTGAAATACTTCTCATTAGGAAGTGAGATTGAGATGTCCTCTGTTTGGCTGTGACTTGGATTGTTGTTGAATGAATGTTTCTTGCTTTGTGCTTTATAGTACTCATGATGATGTGAGTTAACTTTTAAGTGAATATGTTAAGTCACATGTGGCATAGGTTAAATAATCTCAGAGTGATGGATTTGACCCTATTACACAACTCTCATTTGAGTCTAACCATTGTAGGGATGAGTCTTTCACTCAAAGGATTATCTAAGCTTTGATGCATGTGATTATATTCATGAAGTAGTTAACTGTCATTATTAGGAGTTCTTCAGTAGCTGCTGGTAGGGTGAGGTCGGGAACCTATGAGAGCCTAGGATGTGCTGTAGTGGATTGGCCTATGTTGTTTAGCGATGAGTATTTATTTGAGAATGGGTGTATAAGAATGGACATGATAGATGCGGACATGAGTGGTTACTTAGAGGACCTGAGATGATTCTTGAGGAAAGTATGGATAGGTGTGCAGGTTAGTATTGGGCCCATACTACTGGAAGCACAGGATCCATACTTGACTTGAGGAAAATTTAGGGGATTGTAAGGATCTGGTTAAGGAAATGTGGCATGGTTTGGCACAATGATTCATTGTGGTGTGTTTACGCCTTTATCGGTTTATCGGGTATGATCGTCTAGGTTAAGGATGGGTCAGATGATTGTTTGGGCCTTAGTGGCCATGTTTGTTGGGGTTTAACGATATAGAAACATGGAAGGTAGTTGATTCCAAGGTCTAGAGGGCATTGCTCAAGTAGTCACAGTTGAGTTGCGGGTATGAAGAAGGAAGCGAGTGTGATGAACGGCTCGACGATTGAAGCTGAAGATTATATGATTGGCAGATGGATTGGAATGGCACTATCATCAACAACGGTTATATACTTCCAACTTTCCACAATCGGAGGATAAAAAGAGTGGTCATATGATTTTCAAGGTTAGGGTGTAGTGCCTACATGAGTCTAGAAGATTGTGGCTTTCTTGTCGATGGGTATTGCAATGTAAGAATACACAAAAGAGTTTTTGCAACATGGTTGATTTGAGATGGGATCAGGGGTCTGTGTTGGGGTCGAAAGATGTTGTGAGGTGTTGATGTTTTTCTAGGTCTTTCTTGGTGCCGAAGTATATCTGTATGTTTGTTTATTATAAGGTCATTTTGTATCGAAGCTTAAGTGTCTTAGTCCCTTATATTTTTTTTACCAGAATGTGAAGCTTGAAGTGATATATTTGAGCTAACCCACACACCCACGGTCTTAGAAGAGGAAAAGGGAAAGATTGCTTTGTGTTCTTGAGAGATATATGAGAGGATTTTTGTGAGTTTAAAGTGGAAAAATAAGGGTGATGGTGGGTGTTCTCAATCGAGATTAAGAAGAGATAAGAGAGAGAGGAGAACTTGCATAGAAGTATATGATTTTCTAAACATATGGGAGGTTAATTGCATGGATATCCTCCATGCAATAAGGAGATGTCACTAATTTCAAATTAATTCAATTTTTTTATTGAAATCGAGAATGAGTTGAGGAAAGGAAAGAAATTTGGATGTTGGGATCATATTTGATTATCACCCTAATTTGTGTAGACCAAAAATAAAATTTTCGGCCCATGGGGCTCTCATACCCATTTTCGGCCCAAATGAGTAAAAGATGTGGGTTCTCTGCCCATGAAAAACAATTGAATGGTTTTCGGCCTAACAAGGCCCATGAAGAGTGTTAGGGTCCAAAATACTATTGCTTACTAAATATGGGTCTACTAGGGCTCAAATGATGTAACTTAGCCCAAAAGAATCAAATTGAGGGTTTATTGGTCCATTAGGCCCAATAAGAGGATGTTATACCAATAAGAGTTTGACCCGGTAAGTTAGGGTTGCAAGCCCTAAGTTGAGTGAATGTAGTGCATTAAATTAGGTTTAGGGCTTTACGTGTGAGTTTTGATTCGAAAATTTGTTGTTGAATGAATAACATGTATACTATCATACTTAAGGTTACAAGATACATCAAAAGTAATACACATGGGCATAATTTCCTATCCTTAAAATACTAGTCGTCACATCATCCCCCCGTTACATGGAATTTCGTGGCAAAATTCTTTTAAAAGTTGATCTTAAGAGCTAGAGAAAAGGTGGGGGTACTTTTGCATAATTTGATCTTCGCGTTCCCATGTGAATTCTGGTTTGCGTAGCATTCCATCAAACCTTCAAAATAGGAACACGACTTTGTTTCGTACGCTTTACCTCTCTGTCCATGATTTCCACCAGCTCTTCGATGAACAGGAGATTCTCGTTCACCTTGATCTCATCCAGGGGACAATGAGGGTTTCGTCTGATAGGCGCTTTTTTAGATTTGACACATGGAATACTGGGTGTACGTTGTTAAGTTCTGAGGGTAGTTGTAGTCTGTAGGCTACCGGACCAGTCCTAACGAGGACCTTGAATGGCCCGATGTATTGTGGGTTTAGTTTTCCCCACTTCCCAAATCAAATCATCTCTTTCTAGGGAGAGACCTTCAATAATACTCGATCTCCGAGTTGAAATTCCTGAGGCTTTTGCTGTTTATCAGCATAGCTCTTTTGTCGGTCTTGCGATGCTTGGAGTCGTGCCCTGATTTGAACTATTTTCTCCGTTGTTTCCCGAATGATCTCAGGTCCTGTAAGAATACGATTTGGTGTTTTTCCTCTTGCCAACTGAGTGTCTCCCACCTCAGCCCAGCAAAGAGGTGATATGTATTTCCAGCCATACAAAGCTTCCAAATGAGCCACCTTAATACATGTATGATAATTGTTGTTGTACGAGAGCTCGATTAGGGACAAGTGGGTATCCCATGCCTTGCCAAAATCTATTACACGAGCTCAAAGCATATCTTCTAACGTTGAATGATTCGCTCGATTTGGCCGTCGTTCTGGGGGTGGTAGGAAGTACTCATATTGAGTTGAATTCTGAATGCTTTCTGAAGCGACTGCCAAAATCGAGAGGTGAATCTACTATCTCGATCAGAGATAATGGATATCGGCACGCCATGCATCCTTACCACTTCTTTTATGTAGATTTATGTTAACCTTTACATCTTGAATGACTCCTTTATTGGTAGGAAATGGGCGGATTTGGTTAACCGATCGACAATCACCCAGATAGCGTCCAATCCGTCTGTTGTCTTAGGTAATTTGGTTATGAAATCAATGGTAATCCTTTTCTTATTTCCAATCGGGTATTTCTGGAAGTTGTAACAATATCGAGGGCTTCTGATATTCCACTTTAACCTTGGCGCAAGTGAGGCACTTGCTCACGCAAGTAGCAATTTCCGTTTTCGTGTTTGGCCACCAATATTGTTGCTTCAAATCTAAGTACATTTTATCAACACCAGGATGGACTGAATATCTTGTTTTGTGCGCTTCATTCATGACCACGTCTCTGGATCCTCCAAACTTTGGGATCTGGATTTGGTTCATGAGGTAATAATTTCAGTCTTCCTAAGTTCAAGATTCTTTTCCATCCCACATAATGCTTTGGTCGTAACGTTTTTTGGTTTCATGGCCTCCAAATTGAGCATCCCTAATTTTCGTGGATAAGTGGGGTTGGACGGTCAATGTTAGGGTTTTCGTTCGTCGACTCGCATATTCCTTCCTGATTAGGGCATCGTACACCACATTAGCCTTTCCTGGATGGTACTTGATCTTGCGTTTATAGTCATTCAGTAACTCGACCCATCGCTGGAGCCTCATGTTCAGCTCTTTTTGGTTCAGAATAAGTTGGAGGCTTTGATGGTTTGTGAAAATGGTGCACTTAGTACTATAAAGGTAGTGCCTCTAAATTTTTAGGGCGAAGACCACTGATCCCAGCTCGAGATCATGGGTAGTATAGTTTACTTCGTGGGTTTTCAATTGTCTGGACACTTAATCTATTAATTTTCCATGCTACATAAGAACATAACCTAACCCTTTATTCGAAGCGTCACAATACATTACAAAATCTTTAGTTCCCTTTATGAAGGATAGTACCGGAGCAATATAGAGGGCTCACTTCAGGGTTCGAAAAGCAGCTTCTTGTTTGTCAATCTAGTTGAAGGGTACAACTTTTTGGGTTAGAGTGATGAGGGGCTTGGAAATCTTGGAGAAGTTCGGAATAAACCTTCGGTAGTAGCCTCCAAGGCACAAGAATTGTCTGATTTCTATTGGCGTTTTCGGAATCGTCCAGCTGTCAATAGGTTTGGTCTTGGAAGGATCCACATGAATTCCTTCCTCATTGACTACATGACCCAAGAAGTTCACACTGCGAATCCTAAACTCGCATTTGGAGAGTTTCTCATATAGCTTTTTAGCTCTAAGAGTTTTCAAGATCTGACGTAGATGCTAACCATGCTCCTCCTTACTTCAAGAGTATATGAGTATCTCATCAATGAAAACGATTACAAAATTGTCGAGGAATGGGCAACATACTCGATTAATGAGGTCCATAAATGTTGCAGGAGCATTTGTCAGACCGAAGGGCATAACAACGAATTCATGGTCCCGATATCGGGTTTAGAAAGCAATTTTAGGAATATCTTTTTCCCGAACTCATAGCTGATGATAACCAAACCTTAGATCTATTTTATAAAAATAACTGGCTCCTTGGATTTGGTCGAATAGATCATCAATATGAGGGAGTGGATATTGGTTCTTGATAGTGAGCTTGTTCAACTCCTGATAGTCGATGCACATTCTGAAGGATCCGTCCTTATTCTTGACAAACAAGAAAGAAGCTCCCCAGGGTGAGAAGCTCGGCCTGGTGAATCCTTTGTCTAAGAGTTCGCTCAATTGACTAGATAACTCTTGCATTTTGGCGGGAGCTAACCTATCGGGTGATTTGGCAATTGATGTGGGTCTTGGTATTAGGTTAATTGATGTGACTCCCGATATTAGGTTGATTTGAAATTCTAGGGTATTCTTGGAAGGTCTTCGGGAAATACATCCGGAAAGTCACATGCCACTGGGATATCTTTAATGTTTATTTCCACTTTTGTTTTATCCACAACATGGGCGAGGAAGGCATAATTTTTATTGTGCAGACATTTTTTTTGCCTTGATGCACGAGATAAGATGAAGATTTGTGCTAGGTTTATCACCGTAGATTATAAGAGTTTCATGGTTAGGGAGGTGAAGGCGAACGACCCTCTCGTGGCACATAATATCGGTATGGTAGGGGGTTAACCAATCCATGCCTATAATCACATATGAACGTCTAATATCTATTGGCATCAAATTGATTTGAAACGAGTGATTATTTAGTAGGTGTTTGAATTTATTACTCACGAAACCCCGCTCAGCCCCACTATTGAATAAAATGAATGCGTAATTGTTTTTGTGGGGAAACGTACAAGTAACAACCGTCGAGTCTTGAACTTCCTCCCCTTCTCCCAAAGTTAGGATCGTGCCAGATCCTCCTACACCCTGAGTGTTGGTTTTGGGGTAGTTTCACCTAAAATGGCCAGTTCTTCCACATCCATAACAAGTATGACTAGCCCCAGGATGTTAGGGTTGCAAATGCTAAGTATAGTGAATGTATTGAATTGAATTAGGTTTAGGGATTTACGTGTGAGTTTTGATATGAATTGTTGTTGTTGAATGAATAACATGTATAACATCATACTTAAGGTTACAAGATACATCAAAAGTAATTACACATGGAAATAAATTCCTAGCCTTAATATACTAGTTGTGACACCCAGCTCCTCGAAACGAAGACAACATTGTCACTCGATCTATAGAAGAGGTATCCAAAGGACTTCTGCAGATAGCTGATGAAAATACGCCGCTCACTACGAGGTTCAAGCTTGTCATGAGTCTCTCATCTTATGAAATCCTCGCAACCCCAAACCTTGATATATGCCAATGAGGGAGCTTTCCATCTCCATGTCTCGTGAGGTGTTTTGGCAGCCTTCTTTGTCAGGACTAGATTAAGGATATGGGTAGCAATCTCTAAGGCATACCCCCAAAATGAGATAAGTAACGAAGCATGACTCATCATGGAATGAACCATGTCCAACAAGGTTCGATTGCGCCTCTCAGCCACACCATTCAACTGCGATGTCCTAGGTGGTGTCAATTGCAAAAGAATTCCACATTCCTTGAGGTAATCGTGGAATTCAAGACTAAGGTACTCACCACCTCGATCAGATCGGGGCATCTTAATTTTCTTGTCCGACTGATTCTCCACTGCTTTTTTAAACTCTTTGAACTTTCCAAAGGTTTCTGACTTGTGCTTGATTAAGTGGATATACCCATATATGCTACAATCGTCGGTAAAATTCACATACAAGCGGCTTGCATCCCTTGTGGTGGATCCAAAAGGCCTACATACATCGGTATGTATGTGATCCAATAAAACCTCACCCCTTTTGAAAGTGTTGGTGAAGGGTGAATTGGTCATCTTTCCAAGTAAACAAGACTCACACATGTCATCGTCCCTAAGGTCGAATGAATCCAACACTCCATCCTTTTGGAGTTCGGCTATGCGCTTCTTGTTGACATGTCCAAGACGACAATGCCACAAGCATGATTTTTCCAAACTATTGGAAGAATTAATAAGTAACACATCACTTCCAAAGTTGTCTACAACCATCACGGTTACATATATACCATTACAAGATAATGCTTTAAAATAGAAAGAACCATTAAAGAAAGCATTAATATAACCTTTTTCATTATCAAATGAAAATCTAAAACCTTGTTTATACAAACCATCAAAGAAAATAATGTTTTGTGTCATTTCTGACGAGTAACTAAAGTTATTCAAATCTAGACCTAACCCACTACTAAGCACTAAAGAGTAAACACTAATCTTGGTGACAACCGACACTTTCCTATTCCCTATATTCAAGTTTATCTTCCTATGCACCACATCCCTACCTCTTCTTAGACCCTGCAAATCAGAACAAATGTGAAAACCACATCCTGTATCAAGGACCCAAGAAATTGCACGTGATGATTTGTTAGAATGGATAGTATAAATACCTGCGATGGACAACTTTATCTTCCCATCCTTGATATCTTGCAAGTACTTTGGCCAGCTTCGTTTCCAATGCCCTTTCTCGTGGCAGTAGTAGCACTCTGCACCCTTCAGGTTGGAGGAGGCTGTAGTGGGACCAAACTTTGTTTCACTTGAAGAGGTACCATCATGGGAATTTCCCGTATGGTGGCTCTTAGAGGAGCCTTTCTCTTCTTACCATTTCCTTGCCCAATAGCCAAGACGGGGTAACAGCAGGAGTAGATGCAACAAATTTTCCTTTCAGACTACTCTCATCAGTCCTTAGCAGGCCTTGGAGTTTCCTTAGAGTGACCTCCTCCTTGTTCATGTGGTAGGTCATATGAAACTAGTTGTATCGAGGAGGTAAGGAGTGTAGAATAATATCTATGGTCGACTCCTCATCGAAGATAACATTTAACTTCAGCAAGTGGTCCACGCATCTTTGTATTTTCTAAAGGTGGTTCGTGATGGACTCTCCATCCCTCATTTTCGTAGTGATCATCGAAGTGATCATCTCGTACCTTTCCTACGTTGCGCTTTGATGGTACCGATCCATCAAATCTTGATGCATCTCGTAGGGGTAATAGTCCTCATAGCACTTTTGGAGTTCAACAGTTATTGTCGCAAGCAAAATGCAATGAATTTTCGTAGCATCTCACCCATGAGCTTCGAACACAAAAATATCTTTGGGAGTAGCAATGTTAGTGTCAACCTCCTTTAGCTCCTTGTAGAGAACATACTCCTTGTTCTTGTAGCGAGTGACCATTCGTATGTTTTAGATCCAATCATTGAAGTTGGTCCCGTCAAAAATCACCCTCCCACACAAATTCATTAGTGAGAATGAGCCAACAGGGGTTGAACTAGAAGCGTTGGTTTTTGAATCAGACATATGAAAAGAAAAAAAAGTCAAAGTTTGATTAGATAAGAATCCCCAATAAAACACCCAAATGAGAAATTAGGACTAGGACCCAACACAATTATTCACAATTTAGAAGAGGGCTGCTGTAATCTAAAATGCAAATAATTTGAAGGTAAGTAAATGACGATTCACTAATTTCCACCATAAAAACAAAACGTTTTAAGTTTTAAATGAATTTAAATTCCTAGATTCTTTTGAGATTCATTGAACTTTTCAATGGCATGTTTAAATCTCGATATGCCCTTCAAGTTTGTGACTGGGATACCGAGGATCACGAACAAGGTGTGAATAACCATGCAAATGTACATGGTACTCTCGATGTTGCAAATCACCTAGTCAATGTGCCAGTTAGCTACACACGCTCCATTGATCTAATATAAACATCAAGCTACCCTTTGCTACCTTTGGTAGTCCCAAATTAGTGTGCCGGTTAACCACACATGCTCCACTAATGACTTGTCAAGGTTGTAAAGTGTAACTTCACAGAATAGCATCATTTCACATTTTTCCTAAAGTAACTAAGATTGAGAATTTTTTAAAAAATTTAGTTACTTTTTATAATCATTATACTTCTTAATGAGTAATTAGTTGCCATATCCTACCCGTTCAGCTAACGACCCTCCTCCAATAAAGGAAGCAGTGGGTGAGAGTGGACACCCATTAAACTGTCATTTTACAGGCAGCAGCCTTATACCTCCTTATAGATCCGCTTCATGAATGAGGCCTACTAACTGTAAGGCAAGCTTAATCTTATACATATATATTATTAATCTTATAATATTATAATAGTATAAGGGCTGAATTTTAAACTTATAAAATTATAGGGTTTAGAATTTAGATATTTCAAAATTAAGCTTTTAATCAAAAATTTAAATTCCAAAACTTTCTAGATCAAATTACAAATAATTTAATTAAATAATTAATTGGTGATTATCTAAATATTGACCTAATTCAATTTCATGACAAGATAATTCAATCAAATAATTCAAATAATTAAATTGATCATATAAGGCATTAATTATCAAATCAATTGACAATTATCTTCTATTTTGATAAGGATAATCATATCAAAAACATTTTTTGGTAATTATCCAAGTCCAAAATAGGCCAAAATCCTGAAAGATTTGCTCTACAACTCTCCAACTCGCCGAGTCACTGACTGGACTTGTCGAGTTCATCTTACTCGTCGAGTTCATTTGGTGACTCGAAGAGTTCAGCTGTCGGAGGCCAAAAAGTTCAATTTTGCAAGCAATGAATGATCAAACAAAGCATCAAATAAAATAGAAAACATCCTAGGCTCTGATACCACTGATGGGTTTTGAGCATTACATCAATCCTATGGTGCACATGAAAACCCTAAAGCTTTGGATCTAGGTTTGTCTAATTGTACATGCAAATCATCCCAAGCTTGTAAGCCTAATAGTAGCATACAAAAACGAAATCAATAACTAAAACAAGTTTAGATGATTACCTTTCAATTGTAGAAAGAATCTTCAACCATTAAGAGCTTTAGTATAACAAGTGTAATACCTCTAATCGATCACAAACACCAAGGCAAGTTGGATGATCTTTGGAGAGAAGGGAAGGAGGCGCAAAATCGGCTCTATATCTCTACTGTTCAAGGTGTAGTCGATTTATGAATCCCTGGGGTCCTTTATATAGGTGAGATGCTAGGTTTTCAGTCAAAACCCTAATTAGATTTCTTAGGCCTTAAGTAGTCCAAAGGAACCATCCAGAACAAGGCCTTGGACGAATTCAAGGTGGGCTTCCGTCGTTGATTTCGTCCACCCCTTTCTAAGGGATCCTCAGCCTAAAATCCAATTATCTTATAATTACAATTCTAGTCACCTAGGTTCAAAAAATATCTTTTGATCACAAAATTAATTTCTTAATTAATTATTGACTAATATTAATTAACCAATATGATTTCTCTTTTAATATATTATTCATATAATATATTAGAATAAATTAATAAAATCGTCCCTATGGTTTGGTCAAAATTTCACGTTTGGTCCCTAACTTTTTTTTTGCACTCAGTTTGATTTTGTTGTGTTTTTCGCCCCTATAATTTGGTTAAAATTGCACATTTGGTCCCTAACTTTATGTATGTAAAGGACAAAAAATACAACAAAATCAAACCATAGGAACACTCTGAGTGCAAAAAATAAGTTAGGGACCAAACGTGCAATTTTGACCAAACCATAGGGACAATTTCTTTAATTTACTCAATATATTAATAAACCACAATAACCTCTTTCTCCATTGTTCATCCATTCAAGTTGCTTCAGTGGAGGGACCCAAAAGGAAAATGCTACAGCCGGTCAAGTACATACCAAATATAGTTATGGACTTAGACACCTAATCCAACATTGAGGAGGTGGCCAACAAAGAAGGGAGACGCCCAAACCTAGGCATGCTCAACGAGAATATGTATTATTTATTTAAAATTTTGATTCACCAAGTCCAGGCCAAAAACTTCAAAGTTGGAGAATAGGTACTAAGAAAGAACGTGTCTAGCCACATTGATGAATCAAAATTTTAAATAAATAATTATTTTCCGCTTGAAATGGCAATAGATATTATACTTTTTCCTTATAAAGTATTTAGAGTATCATATATCCACATTAAATTTCTATTTATTGATAGTTAGTAAACATTTAATAAAATATCAGATTACATAAAACATATAATTACAAATATATCTTTGATATTTTTGAAATGAACTAAACATTAAATACACTATTTTACTTATTTTCTATTTAATTATCAGTAATATAATAAACATTAAATACACTATTTTACTTATTCGGTATATTTATTTATCATTAATGTTGACGAATCTTATGATTAACAAGTAAAAATATTAAATTTGTTATTTTTTAAAATTTAGGCTTCTTGTATTCTAATTTATCTTTTTCGTTTTAAGTATTCAAAGAGAATTATTAATTACAACACTCATACATAAGGATAAAAGTAATACATATAAAATGTATATCATATACAATATTTGGTCACATTATGACAAACTTGATGAGATTTTTGTAATGACATAGTTTTTGAAAATTATTTTACAATTTTAGTTAAATGTATAATAATTTATAATATTTGTAAAAGCTTAAATCAAAATTTCTTTTATACCAACTAGAGAGAAAAGAATTAATTAATTCTAATTGTTTTAATGATATTAATTAAATCATAAATATATAAGGCTGAGGTTGTAAATTCGAATATCTTTAATTAATTTGTTGCAATTATAAAAATTAATGATGACCTAATTTAAAAAGTCAACAACATTTATTATTGCATTAAAATCTATAGAAATGAAATTATTCTTAAATGTTATAGGATCCTATGAATTAACATTGTCTATATAACATCAAGAAAATGAAAAACTAACAATATATAGACAAACAATTACACACCCACAACACATTGATTTTTTCATCCAATTCATCATACTCGAGAATGAAACAAACATTCATTATGATCTTTCTGCTTTTTGTTTTAGGTCACCTTCACCTTTCTCTTGAGTTTGTTTGTTTGTTTGTTTGTTTGTTTTTAATAGAAAAATGAGAGAAGTAAGAGTGATTAAATGGGAGAAAACACGTACTAAGCTTTTAAAGGAATGAAAAAAAAGGGAATCTAAACATATGTTTTCTACCCTAAAAATCACGTCTAGAAAAAAAATCAGTTTCTTGTCTTCTCTTTTCATTCCAAACTGCAAAAGACTAATTAATTTCTTTTTACCTTCTCTTCCTTTCCCTTTTCGTAAATTTAAAATTCAAATATGTTTATGAATGTCATGAAACAACACTTGTACATGAATTAGTATGCAAACAATTTGAAGTGTTTATATATATATATATATATATATACATACATACATATACATATATATATATATATATATATATATATGTGTGTGTGTGTGTGTGTGTGTATATATATATATATATATATATGTGTGTGTGTGTGTGTATTTGATAGAGAGACTTAAGATTTATCTTTTTTTGAATTTGTGTTACAGGTTTGAATGATGTGACTTCCTATTCACAAGATGCGGTTCCAGAATGTAATAGTTTCTTCGATTGCATTCATCATGATTGTGGAATATTTGGGACTCCTTTTTGCCTCCGTCATCATTGTGTTTGTATAGGTAGGGTTGGAAAAAAGTCTGTACCCCCGCATATGCAATTTAATAAAATTGTATCCAAATAATGTCAAAATACAAATATCGAGTGGAAAAACAAAATTTAATGATTAATATGAAGTTTTTGATTTATGCAACTTGAATCTTATTTATATATGTATTTGTGCATAAACGAACTAATGTTTTATCCTTTATGTGGCATATGATTGTTTTATTGTTGCAACCTATATTCAATGTAGTGATATAACTTTAATGATTGAAACACATTAAATATATGACCATATAAATGAGTTATATATCATAGACATCATGAATGTTGACATATAAATTTGACATTGTATTGTTTACATAGAAATTTCTTTTAATCACAGGTGTTGTGCAATAGTTTATGTGCAAATTAAAAAAATTATTTTGATCAAACATCTTTTGCAATCATTCACATTGTTATATATCTTTGTCAGAAATAGCTATATTGGGTTTTGACATCTTTTAACCAACTTGAAACAAATACTTTTCATGATTTGGCCTAACAATGCCACATCAGGATTCAGGACTACAATTGTTGGGTTTTCTATGCATCAATACAATCTATCTAGATAAAGGAAACAATCAAAGATTTATCTTAGTGTACATTCATGCTAGGATCTAAATTTCATACTAATAGTGCTACCCTATGAAAACATAAAACATAAGGAAGAATATAATATACCTCTTATGTAGCCCTTGATCTCTATGCTTGAGGTCTTTTCCTCCTCGAAGTTTCTTGGATGAGAAGACCCAAACCAGAATCTCTCTAATGGTATCACACCTAATGACACCAAAAAGTGGGATAAAATAATTATGCAACATCCCCAAAATCATAGTAAAAAATTTCTATTTTTTTAAAGCAGAATAAACCATTTTTGCATAAAACAAAAGTCACCAAAAACATTGTTCCACAATCATATCATAAAATCAGAGTATCAAAATCATAGTATATCTCGAAACATAACAAACACTGGAGGATGCGTATTGTCATGATTCGCCATGAACCGATCCTCAAAAGTACCTAAAACGTTTAAATCCACAATTGTCGGTCAAAGCTTAGCGAGTTCTCCAAAATACCCCACCCAACAATACATATACTATACATGCACACCACGCCTACAATACATGGTTGGACCGTCTCCTGAGCCTACAACCTATGGCTGGACCTCACTCTTCTAAGCCTACAATATCAACTGGACCACTCTCCTGAGCCTATATCATGTAGCTGGATCGCTCTCTTTGGGTCTACAGTAATAACTGGACGGCCCAAGTATGTTGGCCTACAACACAAAGTAGGACCGCCTCAACCCAACCACAATATGTCAATATTTGCAAATACCATAACAAGAAAATACGGGTAATCATAACAGATCTACCAATCATAACAAACTGAGAAAACTCACATCACAGACGAGTACACAAAACCGCGGCTCATGCAGAAGTAAATACTGGCACTACGAACCACATATGCATCAATTGGAGGCGAATCCTCAGTCTACATCCTGGAACCTGCTTGTTTGACCAAAAAATTCAACTTGGTCAAAACGTTAACGATCGAGTCATCACACCATGGTCAACACTATGGCCATGTTGTGGTGGCTACACGTCAAAACAGTTGAGATGACACTGGCCACTACATCATGGCAAGTAACTCGTCACGTCGTGGGAAATGGTTCCAACTACTTGATAGATTAAGCTCTTAACCTTAGATCTCTATAGGTCATAAGCCTAGATATGATCCTTCTAAAGGTCTTGAGGGATAAAGTTTCTAACTTCATCCATTAAGTCATCCCAGTAAGTTAAAATCTTTAAACGTAAGTTCTTAATGGATGCACCAAAAGCATGAACACCTAACTAAGTTATTCAATCCTTCTTTTTAACCACCACCATGGTCCAGAAGCCATATAATGTACTCAATGGTCCTATAGTTCACTTAAACTCCAAGAACAAGGAGATTTAGATGAAAATCTCATAAAATGACATAACAATAGATCTAGAGAAGTAATGAGCAAGATAACAACTTTATACCTCCAAATGGTTAAAAAGGTGATGAAGATATTAGATCTAAGTTGGAGCAAAACATAAAAGAAAGAAGAAATGCTCCTTCTTCCTTAACCTTCATAAAATAGGCTCACACACTCAAAACAAATACAAGGACGCTAAGGTTTGGTTGGGATACGATCTCATAGGGTGGAGGCTGCCAAATAAGTCAACCCTAGGAGTTAGTTCCTTTAAATATGGCACTAATCCTGATATATAAGTTTTTAAACCCTAACTGCCACCACGTCGTGGCAAGAAGCTCACCATATTGTCGTGTCACGTGAATGCGCGGCTATTAAATTGGAAATGCCATGTCTTGGTCCCTCCACTACCATGTTGTGACCAACCCAAAATCTTACAAAAAATAGTTTAAATTATTCAAAGTTGAAAGAATCATACGTGGAAAACGGATGTTACAAACTAAGAGAATGGTCAATTTAACAAACTCTAAAAGGGTTAGAAATCTTCCCTATGGAGAGGGGAGTGAAGGGTTGGGAAAAATATCAAGCCAATGTGTAAGGAAGAAGGAGTTCCCTAAGGACCTATTTATAGCCTTGGATTGCTTCATAGGTTTTGTACTCCTTTCCATGTGGTATGGGATGTAAATTTTGAAATTCCCTCTAATCCAAGAGGAATTTCGTCTAAAAATTAATCCAATAAGGGTTATGGAACATTCTTGATTAATCAACTATTAGTGACTATTCAAACTTTTAATTAATTAAACTGTTTAATTAATTCCCCAAATATTTTTCCAATTAGTATTTGATTAACTATTAAACCATAATAGCCAATAACTAATTTCTCCTTTATTTATTCTACTCAACTTAGGCCTTGAGGGAAACATAAAAGGACCATGATATTATTAGAGATATTATCAATGGTTAATGACCTTGGAGTCTCCCACTTAGACAAGTCATCAACTATAGAATGTCCAATACTTCACCAATAATCAACAGAGAGTTAGTTATCCAATGTAACTATCGAAATATGATTTAATTAGGATTCAACCCTTAGATAAGTGATCAACTCCTCCTTCGTTCTATGATATATATATATATATATATATATATATATATATATATATATATATATTTGAGACATGGATAACCTATAAGGCTTAGGTTATACATTCAAATATCTTCAAACAATTTGTTGCAAATACAAAAATTAATGATGGCTTAATTTAAAAAGTCAACAACATTCATTTTGGTATTAAAATCTATAGATACAAAACTAAACTTACATCTTAAAGGAGCCTATGAGTTAACATTTTCTCTATAATGTCAAGAAAATTAAAAAATAACAATACATAGACAAAAACTTACATGCCCACGACACATTGATTTTTCTATTATATTCATTACAAATCGAGAATGAAACAAACATTCATTGTGATCTTTTTGCTTTTTTTTTTTCAAGTGAACAATTCTTTCTATGTGTATGGAAGTCATTTTCACCTTGCTCTTGAGTTTTTTTCTTTTTCTTTTTTAATAAAAAAAATAGAAAAAATGAGCAAATTAATAGTTATTAAATGGGTAAAACCTCTACTAAGCTTTAAAGGAAGAAAAAGAAACGAAGAGAATGCTAAACATATGTTTTCTCCCTTCAAAATCATGTGTTGTTCAATTTTGGGTTGATTAGGCATAAAACAATATTTTTCTTTTCTTTTCCTTCCAGTCCAAAAAAAGACTAATTAAATTCTCTTTAAATTATCTTTCATTCCTTTTCATAATATAAAATTTTAAGAATAAGGTGTTTATGCATGTTATGAAACAACATCTGTACATGAATTAGTATGTAAGCATTCTGAAGTGTTTATATATATATATATATATATATATATATATATATATATATATATATATATGTGTGTGTGTGTGTGTGTGTGTGTGTATGTGTGTGTAACATCTAGATTTTCAAGTATTTACCTTTTAACCCTTTAGTATGAGAATTGTCTTCATTTTGGCCCTTAGTGGCATTTTGATGATTTTAGCCAAAGGCTTGGTACGCTGGGAACAAGTTATGTATGTTGGGTATAGTTGGGTGGACCATAGTACGTAAGGCGTATGTAGTAGACCCTCAAACCCTTTTTTAGGGTTTGGTCCATATATAAAAATCATTAAATCCTCATTTCTCATTCACTCTTTAGCCTCCACTGCCATTTCGTCCATCTAGAACCCTAATCCTCCATGAGAGTTATGTTGAAAATTTGTGTGTACTTTTGGTGCTTAAGGAGGAAGGAAGGGAGAAGATAGGACCACCTTAAAAGTACAAGGCACCTTAGATCTAGAATATCATAACCATTTGGCATAATTTTAAGGTAAAAACCTCGGAACTTGATGATGATTTGATTAAGATCTTGTTAGCCTTGAAGTTGTAAACATTTTGGTCCCACTAGCTAGGCATTATGAGTATGGGTTACTCTAAGGCATTTGAGTCATCCTTATAGACATTTCATAGTGTTGTGATGCATAAAAATATGATCTTGAGTGTTATATGTAACCCATTCATGTGTTAGATTTAGATGGTCTTATTGGGTTAAGAACTTACGGTTTTGGATATTAAGCACTTTATAGCCATGGAAAGTCATAAAGTTGGAAACTTTATGACTTAGGACATCATTTTCAGCTTGGATCTATGTTTTGGATGTAAGGGTTTAATGGAATAAGCTCTTAATGGAGTTTTGGGACTGAGTGGCATATGTTGGTCATACTTGGTGCTACGTTGTGCGGAAATGGTCAACGCCATGTTCTTGGTGAACATCAGAGTACATTGGACATACTCTCTTGGTACACAAGGCATACACCACTGGGAAGGGTTTTTGACTTTTGGACCTTGAACGTAGACTATGACTTTGAACAACATTGAAAAAGTGTGACTTAAGGGTATTTTAGGTATTTCGAGCTATAGTTAAGCCTTGTTCTCTATCTGTTTGAATAGGTAATATATAGAGCTGGTATTATAAGCAGTGTGGTGTTCAACAATTCGTCAGACTGAAAGGTGAGTTTTCCTCACTATACCGGTGGGTTGAAGACATCAATCCCGACCCACTAGATTATTTATCCTGGTTAGGATAATATTATGCTAGCTTGTAGCTGATTAGTAGATACGCATGATTATCTATATTTTTTGGTTATGTGTTATGTTTATCTATTACATACGTCGACATATTATGTTGGGTTGAGGTTGTACTGCTTTGTGTGGTAGCGAACAAACCTGGAGCAATCCAGACCTATGTTGAGGACCTTGTAGGGATATTCTAGACATAGGATGCAGGCTCGGAAGCATTCCAGATATGAGCTGGAGGCCCGAATGGGATGCCAGACTCGTACTAAGGGCTTGGGGGTAATGCAGACTTATACTGCCTTGTAGGGGTATTCTAGCATAGGATGTGGACCCGATATTTGCTATTATATCTATGTATGTGTTGGTACTTTAGGGGAACTCACTAAGCTTTAGCTTACATTTTTAGTTTATGGTTTCAGGTGATTTAGATGATTGCGGAAAGGTGAAGGCGTCATCGTGCACATCTTCCTATTTTGTGTCACTAGGTCTTAGGAAAATTCTGATTTGAAATAATATTTTTTAAGCAATGACTCTTTTTGTAAACAATGTTGATTAATGGTTGATTTGAAAATTTTAAATTTATTGTGATTTTTGGAGTGTTACAAGTTGATATCAGAGTCTTGGTTTGAAAGCATTGGATGAACATTCGTGTGAATCTAGACTCAAACTAAGCAATTGCAAAAAGTTTTAAATGATTTTCAAAAGTAACCAAGGAAGGATGTGATGTGTACGATCAGTTAGAGCATGAAAGTATACCCCAAGTTATCCACACTATTATTTGTTATGACATAGTAGAACAACATGCTAGTTGTAGGATAGGGATCTTCAAGAATTGCATGATAGAACTGGTTGATACATGATGCCTTATTTCCTATAGAGTTTTCTTTCTTATTGTTGTAGGACTCTTTCACGTGTGAATTAAGTATTAATTTAATATGTTAAGTATGTTTCATGGGTTAAATAAATTTAGAGTAAAGGATTTGGTACTATTACGTAGCTCTTGTCTAAGTCCAACCGTTGTATGGTTAAATCCCTTAACCTAATATTATTTAAGTTATGTTGCATGTGATTTTACTCATGAAGTAGCTAACTGGAACCAATGGGGGCCGGTTGTCAATTGATGGCAGGGTGAGGTGTGGATCCTAGGTAGCCTAGGGAGTATGTAGTACTCGTGATGCGATTTTAGAAGTGTTGGAAGTTCCATGAGTGAGTAGGTATGTAAGCCGTTGGCCATATGAGGCGTGATTAGCCACTATCAAGATAGTGAGGATAGGATGTATGTGTATCCTAGTTGTTGTATTGAATTTGGGTGGTTGTAATTGTAACGCCCGGGTTTTCAGGGCTACGCATTTTTTTCAATGTAATAGTCTAGGTCAACTATTGTAACTCTTTTTGAAGTAATAAATATGAAATATTTGAGTATTATGTGAATTATGTGTGTTTATGTGTTTATTATTTAATTATAAATGTATAATTAATAAAGAATAAAAATGAGCGTCAAAAATTAAAGTTTGAGATAATCCCGATATCTCTACATAAAGTTGTAGAATATGTCTCAAGGTTTCCGTACATATAAAGAATGCCGAAATCCGAGCTATAACGAAGGAGTTATGGCCCGCCGAAGTTTTACGGCAAAACCGGCACGACACTGGGAGACGTAAATAGTGAATTTACGATAGAAGACTTTTTAGCCTTAGCAATCTAAACAAAAGTCGTAGAATATGTTAAACTAAGAACATCGATAAAAAGAACGCCCAAATCTGACTTCGTATGAAGAAGTTATGATTTTTCTAAGATTCGGCTTAGCAGTGCACGGCCTGAAACTCGAATTTTAGTTCGAGCGGTTTTTGGCTTACGCAACGTAAATGAGAGTTGAAGATCTCATTAATAGAAAATCAACGGTAAAAAGACAGACAAAAACAGAGTCCGTATGTAGAAGTTATTAATTTTACACAAACGTTTAACAGTATAATCTCCTTGTACTGTTAAATTTAAAATCGGTCGAGAATTAGCTGACGGTGTCAAAATGAAAGTTGTAGATCTTATTATTACCTACGCGTGGATATAAAGAACGTCAAAAACGGAGGTCGTATGTGAAAGTTACGGATTTTAGAAGTCGGAAGTGTGCTGTGCGAAAATGGGTGATGTGGCACAATCTTGGCCATTGCTTTCTCCCCAAGGCTTGCCACCAGATGGTGACATGTGGCACCAAGTTCAGCCACATTTCACCCTATAAATACCACCTCTCCCACCCTCATTTTCTTCACACCTTTCCCATTCTTTCTTCTCTTTACTCTCTCTCTCTCTCTAGAACCTCTCTCTAGCCCCGAAATCCCCCGAAAAGCCTAGGGAACCTCCCTAGCACGAGGCGGAAGCCCCGGAGTGCTCGAAGGCTCTGAGAAGAAGAGCTTTTCGGCTCGGGAATGCTGCTCCAAGCAAAGCCCGGTTTTCTATAAAACCCGCTGTAAGTGAGCTACGCCTACGCTATTTTTAATATAACTTTTATTTAATTATAGTAACGTTATTAGGAACTTATAAAAAATACTTGGGCTATTATTATGGGTTATATAAGTATTTTTTTTTGACGCTTATATAATAATAATAATAATAGCTAGACTATTAGTTAGTCTCGACGAATAATAAACTAAACTCTAGTGGTAATAATACTAGGTTTCATCGAAGAAAAATTCTTTTTAAGAAGCGAAGCGCTGTCTGAGTTCGGAATCACCACCTTTTCCGGTGAGTGCATAGTTACTTTCAGCTTACACATAAATATGAAGTATTTTATATAAATTACGTGATATGTGTGCATATTATCTGAATACTTGCTATCTACATTAGATGAACGTTGTTATACATGTTTTCAATGATTTAAACTGTATATGTATTTTATATCTACGAAAATGTTGGGGTAAAACATGGGTAGATGTAATAGGTGATGTGTGATAAAATGATGAGAGGCCTCGATGTTGTTATTGTTGATCCAGTCATCTAGCGGAGTATAGATGACGACCACAGACTCTTCTAGACAGTCCAGTGGAACACTAGCAGGCTCGCAACCTGTAGGTGTTGTGAACGATGTGTTCACCGGTGTACTCCATCCCCCACATGGTTGCCTATTAGGACATTTATTGCTGAGGAATCCCCTTAGCAGTAGTGTTCGTTCCGATGATGATCCTTAGGCTAGGTCCCTTATGATAGGTGTTTAGGGACGTAAAGTGAGGATAACGGGAACGGGTAATCGGGTTATTGTTGATTGATGAAATTAATAAACTTATTTATTGTGGGTTGAAAACCCTATGTGCTCACCAGGCTCCCAAGCCTGACCCACTCAGTTTTATGCATTACAGGTAGTGGCGCATGAGCATAGGTGTGATGTTTTGGACGAGGGATTACGGATATAGGCTTGTAGATATGAAATAATGTAGTAAGGCTTATATTGTACTATTTATACTTTTGATCTGTACGAACATGACATCCCGAGTCTTTTAATGAAATACATTTCTATGGAAATGCTTTTGATAAATCTTTATCATATTATTGTTTTGGGACAAATTCCGCAACCCTTTTATTAAAAGATAACTCTGATTTTGAAATAAAGTATAAACAAAACCGGTCTTTTCTGGCCGTGATTTTGGGGATGTCACAGTAATGATCCTTGAAACAAATACAGGTTGATTATTGTGGTTGTAGTAATATGTATTGTGGCATTCTGATGCACTTCGGTTCGGCTTAGCATGGAGCTCATAAGGGGATCTGATTTACGATATGGAGTTAAGGGCTAGGATAGGCCAGGGTTGATTATTGATCAGATGCGGGAGATGATTACCATTGAGGCTTCACAAATATTACTGAAAGAATTGTCTAGTGTCGTGGATCATATCACTGGCAGCGTAATTTCCAAGTTCAAGGAGCAAACTTCAGCTTTGCAAACTGTGAAGGGGGAAAGGATTGCTAAGATGACTACTGGGGAAGATAGCATGGTTGATACCATAACTCGTGGCATGTGTTTCCATACATGTCGGTCTTTGGTTATGGTTGTTCAGGCTAGAGAATGTGTCCGGTGATTGTTTGGGCCTCATTGGTCAAGTTAGTTGGTTTTGAGGTCATGAGGGCCTTACTCGAGGTTGTGCCAGTTATTTTGCGCACTCAAGAAGGAAGTAATTTCTATGATCAGCTCGAGGATTGCAACTAGAAGCTGAGCGGTTGACAAATGGATTGGAATGTCTCTATCTAAGGAGGAGTTATGTTCTTTTAGCTTGTTGTGCTCGAAGGAAGGACAAAGTAGACATATGATATTGAGAGTTGGGGGTACACCCAAAACAGTGCTAGGTAGTTGCGGTTTTTTGTAGCTTTTATGGCAGTGTGGGAATACATAAGAGGATGCTTGTGGTTTGATTGCCTTGAGAAGATATCATGGGTCTGCTTTCTTTGAATATATTTAGGAAAGGTGCTAGGTGATTGCTTAAGGTTATCAGGGAAGTGAATTAGGAATGATAACTTCGGTTATCTTTGATGTATCCCAATTATGAGAATGGTGCCTCTTGGCGAAACTAAAGTAATCACATTTCCTTTCAGATTGAAGAAACTTTTATCTTTCTGCCTAATAGATTCTTCTTATTCATTCTACTACTATTTGAATCTTTTCAAAGTATCAGAATTATGCTTAATCTTATAAACACAACCTTATTTACTAAAACATTAGTAAATCATAATGAATAGAGTTATCCTCCTATGTGGTGGTTCTGAAGAGTTCATATCAACATGTACTAGATCCATTAGTCTTTCACTTGACTCACAAAAACATGTGATCAATGAACTAATCATAATTTTCCAATGAACAAGATTCTCATATACTATACAATACAACTTGTACAACACCAAGTATATGTTCAGTTGGTGATGAGATTTCTTTTCACTTGGTCAATTATATTAATACGACTAATGATATCATAAGAATCAAATGAATAACTAATATTGTTAATATTATAAATGTAACCAACACTTTCATAAATTCCAATGCAAGGAAATATAAATAACGAAACCAGATAAACCAAAATTTTACTTTATTGAAAATAAACAAAATTTGGAACTTGTTCTTACAACGCATAAAATGAAAACCATGTAATAGCAATCTATTAAATTATCCCAAGTCCTTTGTAGTAGCTCCAAATTCTGATCATCATAGCATGTGACCAAAGTCCATTTCTCATGATTATATTTAGCTCACTGTGCTCAAGATTTCTTATTTCTCTTAGCTCGTTTAGTATCATCAAATATGATCATCACATCATGTATTAAGAATTTATGAATAAGAACTTACAAAAAAATGGAGATAAATAATGGGTGTACGTGAAGTAGAGTCATACAACTTTACTTTATTATCTCTAAGGTCTTTCAGGTATTTTGGGAAGCTTTGTTTCCAATATCCCTTAAATTGGTAGTAAAAACAAATGGACTCTTTGGGTTCAACATACAAAACAATGCCATAACTAGCCATTTCTCTTTACCATGTGATCAAACAGTTTGATCTTGGACGACACCTTTCTATTGGGAAGAAAAATCTTTTATGGACCACCATTGTCACCACTGTTAATGTCCATAGAAACTTTAGAATTAGACCCTATAAGCATCTCTGCTTTAGTTGCGATCTTAAGCATTTCTGCTTCAACAACAATCAACGTTTGGTTCATATCAATTAGGGTCATGTTGATATTCCTCATATAAAAGTTTTCAATGAACGGATCATATGATTTTGGATGTGAAAAAAGAACCAAAACAATGGCTTGCTTCCTTGGGAAAGTGACACCCATTCTATCCAACTTGTCAATGTATGATTTCCTTTCGGAACATGTGTACACACAAAGTTTTTATCTTGATGTTTGTATGCCAATAGGGATTTAGTAGCCTTGTATCTTTCAACTTGAGTAAAAACTGACGTTAGGAGAGTCACATGAGGAGGAGGTGGAAGAAAGATGATGTCTAGTTCCATCATTTCCTAAGGAAGGGAAAAAAATTCAACTTGACTCAAAATTGGAAGACCATCTCTAGAATATTGAGGAAAACTATTTCCTTGAGAATACGGAAGTCCATTTTTATAAGATATTTTTAAAATGGGGAAAAAAACGAGAATTCAAGTTAGTTGATTTTAATCCTTAATTATTAACCGATAATGTTAAATTAAAGCTAGGATCCATATTTTCGATTCGAACTTTAAAGAGGGATGTCGTAATCAAATTCAAATCTATTTTAGCTACGTAAGGCATTTACCAATTCCAATCTTATGAATCTCCTAGATCTTTTAAGATTCATTGCTTCTTATGAATGGCATGTTTAATCTCAGATTATGCTCTCATTTTTGTGACTGGGAAGCCGAGGATCACAAACGAGGTGTGAATAACAATGCAAACCCGCATGACAACCTTGATGTCATTTACCATCTCAGATTAATGTGTCAGTTAACCACACATGCTCCATCAATAAAGATAATTGTTGAGATGTCCATCATATCCCTTTATAGTCCCTATTAGTATCTGGTTAACTACACATGCTCAACTAACGACATACAAAACATGATGTGTGTTTTCATGGATTAACATACTTTTCATATTTTTCCTAAAGAAACTAATAGTGAGATTCTAAAAATAGTTAATTACTTTATATCATTATCCTATGGAATTTTCGAAAATACCTCCTTAAGGTTTAGTTTTTATAAACCCTAATTTATATCTATTTAACATTGTGTAAGATCAATGAGAACAATGGCTATGATACCACCAATAAGTTTTAAATGTTCAAAAAACTATTTTTGGCAAAAAAAACATAATACCTAAAGTCGCATTCACCCTAAAGGATCTTTGTTCTCACTATGATTTGGAAAAAACTATTGAATATCAAGAACCGTAAAAGTACATTTCTATCTTCGAAATCACTAAAGAGTTATTAGAAAATAATTACCTTAGTTTATTATTGCAAATAACTAATGATCCTTCCTTTTAGGTTTTCAGAGAGCAAGCACCATAAGTCCCGTCCCTCTAATGTTTCACACCTAAACCCTAGCAAATTGGAGGCTAAAGAGGAGATAGGAGTAGGAAGAGAATTTTCAAAATTCTTTTTGGGATAAGGTGAATTTCGAAAATCATAACCCAAGGGGGTTTATATAGGAGGTTTTAGAATTGGCAAGTTTTCTTTTAGATAACCCTTTTTCTCATTACTTCTTCCCTAAGGCACTCCAAGGGGGTTTATATAGGAGGTTCTAGAATTGGCAAGTTTGCTTTTAGATAACCCTTTTTCTCATTACTTCTTCCCTAAGGCACCCCAAGCTTCCTTAGGCCCCAAGAATAGCTCTAGAAACCCTCTAGAACCGTCCCCCTTATGGGGGAGGGGGGGGGGGATTCTAGAATCGGTCAATGCTCAACTTCTGAACATTGTCAGCTTTAGTCATTCTACTTTTAATTAATCCAATTAGTCTTAAACTTAACTCCAATTAATTTATGATTAATTTTTATTGAAATAATACTATTTATAATTAATATATTATTCTCACAATATATTAATAAACTATTTATTTTGATTTCTAATTAATTTATCATCCATATAATAAGTTAGTAAATCAATCTCTCTCTCTCTCTCTCTCCCTCTCTCTCTCTCTCTATCTCTCTCCTAAAAGCAATCTAGTCAATTACTAGGTTTGAGGGCAACCGAAAAAGAGTTTTATAATAATTTAATCTTATACTAATTTAGTTATTAGCTTAGACACCTAATCCAATACAATATTTAATCCAACTCTCTTTGATAACCTCCAACAATCCTGATCATTCGCTTGAACTTCATTTGTCATCCGAATCTCCTTCCAAGCAACTCTCAAGTATAAAGAGATGCTGGTATAAATACTAGTCTAAACCTAGGAGATAAGAATTATGTAGATACACCAAATCTTCATTTAAATCAAATCATTGAATTGTATGTATTGAATCTTCTAAGATAATAGTAGATCTGGATAAGGGTGTAAACGAGTCGAGCCAAGCATGAGTTGGCAAGGCTAGGCTCGGGCTTGTTTAAGTTATGAGGGGATCGAGCTTGGCTCGATTCTAACAATAATGTATATTATATAGGATTAATGTCATAAAAACCCTCAACTTTTCGGGTTTTTGTTGGGTTTACCCAAAATTGAATTTTATATCCATTTTTATCTTCATATTCCAAAAACGTTTGATTTTACCCTTTTACAGTGATAACAGGTTTTCCAAGTTACCATTATACTAACTTTGCAAAAAAAACCCTTAGGTTTATAGTTTTTCTATGTTTTTACCCTTAAGTTTATAAATTTTTTTACGGTTTTACCCTAGATTTTCTTTTTCATATTATACATATTCATGCAGAAAAATCGTATTAATAAACGAAAAAATGTTAAATTAAATAATGTATCTATGATTTTTTTGAATGTATATATATATATATATATATATATATATATATATATATATATATATATATATATATATATATATATATATATATATGCTTTTTTGTGTGGTTATACAATTTAAAACGTATAAAAATATTTTTAGAATTATGAATAAATATTTTATAGATATACTTTTTTTAGAACTATAAATACATATTTTTACATTTTTTAGAAATATTAATATGTATCCATACCTCTAAAGATATATGTATATTCTTATAAAAACATAAAAATAATTATTTTTACTTCTAAAATACATATAATAATTTCTTAAAATTACATTTGTACTTCTAAAACACACACACACACATACACACACACACACACACATATATATATATATATATATATATATATATATATATATATGTGGATTGACATTTACTGTGAAGACATGTGGACATTGTTATTTTGTGAGAATGATAAAGAAAATATGTTGGTTGATAATATGAATACGTTCAATCTTACATAACTATTGTCATCATCACACATTTTCATTAGCTAAATCATCTATAAGGTTGTTATAGACATTTTATTATTATTCTCATTCTATCAGAATGTTGTCAGAATACTTATTGAGTCTTATTCTGTAAGAATGAAAATAAGTGAAAACGTTGGGTGAGAATAAAAATGAATAAGAATTAGTGAGAATGCATGAAAATGACCATAATTATGTGAGGTTGAACGTTTTCACTAAACAACTTATTCTATTAGTAATTCTCATAGAATAGTATTGTCCACAAGTCTGCGTAATAGCTATTCATGCACATTATAACGTAGCCCTATACATACATATATATATATATATATATATATATATATATATATATATATATATATATATATATATATATATATGTAACATCCCGTTATTTCTGTATTGTAAAAGTCAACTCAAGTCAATTATTGTCAAATAAAAGTTAAACTTTGAGATTTATTATTTGTCAAAAGTTAAAATAATTTTAGTAAAACCACTTGGTAATAGTGTTGTATAATTTAAGAAGTAAAAGCATCAAAAATCCAATGACCCTCTTAGTTGTAAGCCTTCATTATTCATTTTTCTTCATTCTTAGCCTCGGACCACAAACCTCTTCGGCCTGCAAACGACCTATAGGCCATAAACAACCTCGGACCTCAAACCTTTGGATTGTATCTCCTTGGGAAGGGTGTACATCCATAATCTCGTATATTATCATTTTGGGCCTTGTTCTCGGCCACAAACTGCCTTCGGGCCGTGATCATGCTTCAGGCCATGAACCCTTCGCTGGCTGCAAACTTCACATGGTAGTGAACCCTTCTCGGCCGTGAACCCGAGGATCTTATCTTCTCGGGATATGTTTATTGCCGAAGACTCGCAAGTATATATACAAATGTTACTGATTTTTCCCTCATTGCATACACTCTAACGACAAACACTTTCATTCTCTCTCAAGTATCAAGGGCCGAAAACCTCCTTTCTCCTCAAGAACATCAAGTATTCTTCATCTTTATCAAACAATCACCTACCAATCTTCATATCCTTGTGCCAAAAACACTTGAATCTGCAATTGTTCTTCAATACATCAAGAGCATTAGTCGAAGACCCAAGAACATCCTCACTTTATGGTCGTGAACTCAAGAGCATCAAGTGTTTTTGGGCCGTGAACAACTAACAACTTTCAAACTTTGCTTTTAACACTCGTGTTTGTAAGTTAAACTTGCAAATTAGTTCGATTTCTTATCATATGTATGAGTATATTCACTAAAAATATACATATATTGCATGAAATGCTTATAGGACTCGGAATCTAACTCGTGGAAATAACATCCTAAATCAAATCTCCAATTGAATCACTCACAAAAGGTGAGTTCATACCCCTACATTTTTATGATTTTTAACAATTTTAAGGGGGGAACACAAGTGAAACACAATAAAATTGTCTTAATATCTCAAAAGTTTTTAAATGTTTTTAGTACTTTTAAATTGTTATAATTGTTAAAAATTACATATTTATATATGTGCAAAATTATATAATTTGGATTCAGAAGATTTAGAATATGTGATTTGACCCCATTTCCTTTTCCTTCTTTGGTTGTGGGCTTGGGGTAGAATTACTTAATCGAAGGTCTAATTAATCACATTTATATAAATATTACATTTATATAAATATAAATTGATTTTCAAACTATTTGGTACTACTTGAGTACAAACAAAGAATTTCATGAAATAATAGTATTACAGATTCTTACAGTACAACAAATAGTTAAACTACAATCGGTATAGTTTAGAAGACTCATTCATTGGTTTCATGGTTTAAAGTACATGACAGAAAACAAACAGAGTACATGATGGAAAACAAGCAGAGAACATTATCAGAAAACAAACAGAATACTTTACTGAAAAACAAACATATAAAACTATATTTTATATAGTTTATGAAACTTACTTTCAGTGTAGTTATTACAAAGAAACTTTTCATTATTCTACATGTAATCATCAATATAGCACTTGTGAGACTACCTTTATGTACTTTTCTAAGTACCAACCAAGTCCTGAAATTATAACCAGAGTCTCCTTCGGGGAGAACGTGACACTTGTATATAGATCTATATGGGACTGACAATCTCACACCTAAATTGCTAGCTACAGTTAGGTAGGCATGCCTGGGGTGACAAATGTCATACCAATTCTGACGCCTGAAGAATGTCATATTCAGGCGATCATCGGTCATCAAGCATGGTTATGATAACTCAAAATTTGGTATTGAACAAAATGATTATTGTATGAATAAGTAACACTTCACATAGTTTTATTTAATTATAAAACTATAATACAGTATGTTACAAGTTGAAACATCGAATACTATTTCAATTCAGAGAAAACATACTTTTCATGGTTTGATGAGAACTAAACTACATTTTCCAGGTTGTTAGTACACAAACCATGACACATTTCGGTTACAAAATAACATACTAGAAAATATAGGATTTTCTAGGGAAAATCATGTTTACATTATCAATGGATAAGAAAACAGATTTCAGTTGCAGGAATACTTATGAACTCAAAAACTTAATTGTTGACACTTTTTCAAAAACTACTTGTATTCTCAGGGAAACATAAATACAGGTACAACCACAGCTTTTGAGAAGACGGAGATCTATAAACTCGTGTCTTTTAAACTTATACTTTTTAGTTAATATACTTTATGTTTTGATTACAGATGTAATACTTATAACTTTTTAAATACAATGGTTGTTGTAGTACTTTGATTACTATTATGCATTGTTGTGATAATATACATGACATCCTCCCCCCCCCCCCCCCCCCCCCCGAATGTTTCCGTCGTTCTGGTTTGGGGGTGTGACAATATATATATAACATTTAAAAAGAATGTAAATACAATATTTAATTAAACAGTTTTTTCGTATATAAATATGATTTTTTTTCCATGAATACGTATAATATGAAAAAAAAAAAAAAATACTTAGGGTAAAGACATAAAAAAACCATAAACTTAAGAGTTTTTTTTTTTTTTTTTTTTTTTTTTTTTTTTTTTTTTTTTTTTTTTTTGCAAAGTTAATATAATAGTAACGTGAAAACCCTGTTATCACATGTAAAAGGGTAAAACCAAACATTTTTTGAAAATACAAGGATAACACGAACATAAAATTCAACTTTGGGTAAAACCTAAAAAAGCTTGAAAACTTGAGGGTTTTTATGACATTAACCCTATTATATATAGACTTGTTTAAGCTTGTTTAGGCTCGCGACCTTATTGATTGAAGTTTGACTTGAGGTTGTTTAACAAACGAGCCTCATATTTAGGCTCAAGCTTGGCGCAGGCTCATTGTATTCGATCTCGAGTCGAGCTTTTAATGATTCGATTTGTAGAGACTCATTTAAGCTTGTTTAGGCTTGCAACCTCATTGATTGAAGTTTGACTCGAGGTCGTTAAACAAACAAGCCTCATATTTAGGCTCGAGCTTGGCTCAGGTTCGTCGATTTCAATTGCAAGTCGAGCTTTTAACGAGTCAATCCTAAGTATCTCACAAGTAGTTGGGCTTACTTACATCCCAAGATTTTTTAAATCAGGAACATATCAGCAAGATCTTTGGAATATTTTCACAAAGTAATTTTCATATGAAATATTTGTTATACGTTGTTTTTTCTTTTTTGGTATAATACGAATTTTAAAATATATTCTAGATAAAATGTCTTGTATATTATAATATTATCATATAAAAGTATAAACGTAAATTAGTTTGGCAAAGAGTGGATTTTAGATTAAATGTTGTGCGATATATAAAATTAGGAGTAATAAAAGTAAAAACGTTAATATAGAGGAAAATAGAAATCACCATATCATCATATCATCAGTTTATACTTATAAAGGATGCATTTTTTCAATCACCTCATGCATTTTAAACCCCCACACAAATTTCAAAACACCTCATGCATTTGAAACCCCCACACATTTTCACCTTCAAAGTAATTAATAACATATCACACACTTTATATAATTGAAATTTTGAAGCTATGAATGGAACTATGGATGGTGAATTTAGAGCATGACATGAAGAAACAACTGATTTTGCTCCTACGTGCTTATAAATATGTTCCCAAATGAAAATTTGGCAAGAATGATGAAACAAAACCTGCTCCTGCATGGTAATTAAATCTTTTATGTCATTCATTTCATACATTCCAGTCCTTTAGTTTGCTCCTGCTGCATGGTAATTAATTCCCTTTCTATCATTCATTTCATAGCTTCCACTCATTTAGTTTGTACAATTTCAAATACTCTAAACGGATTATGAATATTGGTCGGTGAAGGAAATATTTTGTACTGAAGTTAAAGTCTCAAGATAGAATATCAAAACCTTTGCATTTCAGATAGGTTTCTAGAACTATATCTGTTCCAATCATACTAAAGAATGCGAGAATAGGTTTACCCACAATTCTTGAAGAATCCAAAACTCCAAGAATGAAACAAGATTTAAAACCATTAAATATGAATCAGAAACTCGAGCATAGAGATTTAATGGTGGAAATTCACAAGTTCTACAAAATCTACAATGAAAAATGCAAAATTAGATGTCTTAAATTACCAAACATTGAAGTCAATAAGTAAGTTCTCTAATCCTTTTCAATAAATTTCAAAAAATATGATTAAACACATGTGGGGTTTAGTTAAGAAACTAAACGTATATGACCACAAATGATAATATGTATTTAATTAATTATTGAATAATTACATTAGATACTAATGTGTACATAAACATTACATTTAAAATTTTAAACTAGTAATAATTTTGCATTATTTATTCGTATAAATTATTTGTAAATCAAAAATATACATACTATTTAATCGCATACAACCTTTATGAATAGCCTATTCATAATAGATTAAACCATATCAATTATAATGTAATAATTTTGTTAATTGTGTTGTGTTAGCATCTTAGTTTTTTTTTTTAAAAATGATAACTTCTCCGTTAACTATATGCTTAAAAAGAATGTTAACTATTTATTTTATCATAATATATATAACCAAATTAAACAACATAATTATTCCACTGCGCAACGCATGGGCATTCATCTAGTCTATATCTATCTATATATCTCATAACATAAGCATTTTTCTAAGCACCACATTGATTTGAAACTCCTTTCTCTTTTCATATTTTCAAATGACTATATTCCTAAGCACCACATTGATTTGAAACTCCTTTATCTTTTTATATTCTCAAATTACTTTTCAAAAGTCTTCTAAGTAATTGATTTAACATTAAACACCAAACATGCTATAGAAACTCTTACACGTTAGAAGGATCTCATAAGAAAACGAAAAGAAAAAATTTCAATAGGCACAATTCTTTTAGAACGTATTTGCAGTGATAGAGTCCCTTAAAGAGCTCTACAAGTCAAGGTTGTGGATGAATGTATCATTTTTACTCATAGTTTGATAGGGTTATATATATATATATATATATATATATATATATATATATATATATATATATATATATATATATATATATATATATATATATATATATATATATATATATTTTCCAGTAGTATAAATGAGATCATTCAAAATCATATGTTTAGAGATATTTTGTTTTCTCAAACCATATTGATTTGAAACCCACATAAGTTTTTATATTCCTTAAGTAATAACATTTATAATATTTAGAAATTTCCAATAATTTTTTGCATTCTATTATTATATATGTAGCTATATTAGTATATTTTCTTACAAAAATTCATCATTAGGTTGAAGATATTGTGATTTAAAAGTTTTCATATAGTTGAAGCATTCACGATCAAAATATGTTGATTTGAAAAAACGGGTTATGTTGCATCGAAGGTACTTGTAATATGATTTTTTTTAGTCAAACAAATGAAGTTTTTCTATTCTTTCTTTATATTCAATTTCTCATTTGATCTTTATATGTGATTTGTGTGTATTACTCAATCTTGAATGTGACACTACAAACATCAATGTTTTGTTTGGAATATCTTTCCGGTTCTTCTTTCTCAAGAAAAATATTTTGATGTATCGAAACCAATTATTTAGACGAATATAATAATAATAATAATAATAATAATAATAATAATAATAATAATAATAGTAATAATAATAAATAAACGTTTCCAAGTATCACATTCATTTGAAATTAGGCTTGACAATTCTTGACACGACTCGCGACACAACACGAAATAAATGAGTTTGAGTTGAGTTTTTTAACCCGTCAATCCGTTTATTAAACATGTCATATATGGGTTTCTCAAAAAATATATGGGTTGACCCGCCAACCTGTTTAGAATTTTAGTTAAAAAAATTACATATATTTTAAATGTATTAAGTATTATACATTATACATTTTATAATTTATACTAGGATAGGACACCGAATATCATTAACCATTTGACCCGTGAGTAACGATCTGTTGATTTGCATTGCAACCCATTTGGTGTTTGCCCCAAATAATCTAAATATCCCACAAAAACGACGTCATGAATGATTGAATCATTATTGAATGACGTGGATGCCTACGATTGAATTTATTTATGTTTGTATTACTGTTTTAGTTTGAACATCTTTCAATGAATGTTTATAATTTCATTTGGATGTTTAAGACTTAAGTTTCTAAAATTTGGATATGTTTACATCAAGAATTTATTCATGTTTAATTATCAATTTTATTTATGAAATCTGACTTACGAACCCAAATCTGACCCACGAACCCACCAATCTGTGAACCTGTATAAATAAATGCGTTGATGGGTCATATATGAGTTTATGTTCCATACCCGCTAACCGTGACCTGTATATTTTCTCACACCAACCCGCCAACCCATACATGACACGATTGTCAGGCTTATTTGAAGCTCACACTACAACCGAAGAAATCTCTAATTTATGTATATTTATTAGTTACAACTCAAGAGTTTTTAACTTATGATTACTAATTAGTAATCACTAACAACTTTTTATTTTATTTTCTTTTATAAGGTTCTAAATTTTTGCTCATTAAAAACATTAATGTATTTAAAGAGATTTGTGATTTAAATACGAAGAGGTAATATAAATGTTATAATAGATGTTTAGTGTTTTTATGTTATTAAAAGTTGTGTTTATTTTTCATAATCTTTATTATTCGTTGTATATATATCTTTTTTAATACAAAAGTTATAATAGATGTTTTTGTATTTTTATGTTACTAAAAGTTGTATCTTATATTTTTGTTAGTACATTTTGTTACCCGTTATATATAGATTATCATATGTTTGATATATAATTTACACAATTTTAAACGATTTATAAAATTATCAAGTAATTGTATATATCACAATGACTTAAAAATTAAAACTATAATGTTTAACAAAACTAATATGTTAACTATATGTTTACTTTACTACTAACATTTTGTTTCCAAGTAGAAATATTAAATAATAATTTGGTAAAAGTTATTATTTTAACTTTATAATTGTATTCTCGCACAACGCGCGTGATTCACCTAGTACTAAATTATAAATGAAACATTTTTCCTTTCACCACATTCATTTGAAACTCTCCCATGACTTTTCAATTTCTTTTTAATAATAATTATGAGTTGGTTAATAACGTTAAATAAATATCAAACCTAAAGTGTAATATTAAGTGATTCTTTTTTTAACACTTAATTTATTAGTTTTAATATATTGTTGGATGTAAACCATTGTCATTTTAAAGATAAAATTTTGGAACAATTTGTATAAAATACTTAAATTATTAATTTGAATATAACATTACAGGGTCAACTAAAATATAAATTTTGAAACACTCCAAATCAGGTAATACTGTCCAAGCGCTTGAAATTTTAATTATTGCATAATAAGTCCCTTGAGTACGTTGGGCGTACTTCATGAGTATGCTTAGTGTACCATGCATGGATGATCGCGAAGGGCCAACACGTACATTGGGCGTACCTAAGAGTACGCAGGGCATACGTGACAAATGTTGAAACCCTAATTTTCCGGACTTGAGACCTATATAAGCATCCTTATCTCATTCATACTTCACCCTAATCAACCTCTTTCACCTTCAAACATTCGTGAAAACCCTAAGATCATTAGAGAGTGTGTTTTGAGCTTAAAGAGTGCATTTGTGGCCATTTTAGTGTCCATTCAAGAAGAAGCAGTTGCTAAGCAAGCTTGGAGTGGTATTAGGCTTCAAGAATCTGCATCTAGTTCGTCTTGAAGAGATTTTGGAGGTATAAAGCCTTGATCTTGTCATATTATTTATTAGATCTAGCTAGGGATTCCTATTTTGGTCCCTTTAGTTGGTTTTGGACCTCCTCTTGAGAGTTGAGCAACTCCAGAGGCTGAAATGGTTAGATCTGAGCTTTGTAAGCACACTAGATGCATAAAGGTGCTAGCTTGGGGAGTATCTAGACTCCATGCATGAGTTTGAAGCCTTATATTAAGTCCTAATGTGAAGAATAAAGTTTTATGTTCTATATAGCATGCAGGGGCATAAAGTTGCCAACTTTATGCCCTAGAACATCTTAATGAGCTTAGATCTGATATTGAACGTTAGAACATCAAGTATTAAGCACTTAATGGAATAAAGTGCTTAATTTGTTAGTACAGAAAGCAAAGCTTAGAGTACGCAGCGCGAACGCCGCAGGAACTCAGTACATCGCGCATACTAGGGTGGTACACAAAGCGTACGCACATCAAATGGACTCAGACTTATTTTGGGCTTGCAAGCTTTTGGGCCTTAACTAGTCATTGGGCATGGTGATGTTTTGGAGTTAGTAGGCCACCTGATCTGTTTTCGTCCATGAATATTTATTTGGGACTTATTGGGCCATGAGGCCCATTAATGATTTTGAACATGGACTTTGGGCCCATTAGCAAACGAAGACTCTTTGGGCTATTATCAAAAGGACGTGGGTTTGGAGTTTGAAATTGGATAATGTTTAGTCCTAACCTTGAGTAATGATATGATTGTTCAACACAGGTGGTTACAGACTGTTGGGAGAGCAACTATTGAATTCAACAGATAGAGGTGAGTCTTCTCACCATACTAATGGGTCGAATACAACAAGGCCGACCTATTTAATGTTATATGGATCGATAGTTGGTTATGTGATATGTTGCTAGGACATATGTATGTAAGTCCTAGGGGGTTCCCGAGGCAGTATATTAAGACCATGAGGAGGTTCCCATGGTATTTAGTATAAGTCCCTGGAGTGTTTCCATATCTAGTATGTATATTTGTTTAGCTCGTATGATAATTCCATGATTAGTGAAGACCGTGTGGAGGTTCCTGTGGCAATTAGCCAAGACCATGTGGGGGTTCTAGTGGCGGCTGGTAAAGACCATGTGGGGGTTTCATGTGGTACTTGGTGTAAGACCTTGGAAGGGCAAGGCTTGATGGCGCGGTTTGCATTCTCTAGCATTTGTTCTGATGGGACCCTCTGATGTTTTTAATAAAATGTTAATGTTATGAATTTTGAAAACAGTGGTTAATGTTACTTCATACTTTATTGAAATGTTTGGTTAATTAAAATGAAAATTTTATTTTGAAAATTTGGGTCGTTACAAGTTGGTATCAGAGCCTTAGTTTGAGGGATTCACGCACACCCTCGGGTGTGTCGGGACTCAAACTAAGGAAATGGTAAAATGGTTTTCAAAAATAAAATAAAAGTTAAAACTTTTAAAGAATGGAAAAGAGAGAGTGCAATGTGCATGATCAGCGGAGCCAAGTAAGTAGTTCCTCAATATGCTAGCCATGTTATACTGATATTTGAGCTATGATAACCGTATGGATCTTTCTATGTGTATGCTTCAAAAATTGTATACGGTTAGGAGTTATAGCCTTAGAATGATTGATTCTGACTTATTTTCCTGTTCCTCGTATGGTTGTGTTTCTAGGGTAGAGTCTATTATTCGAAAGTCTATTTGATCCTTTTCTATGTATAATTTGCAAGCATAAAGGTAACCTGTTATGATTGGTATGATTGGTGTGGGTAGAGTAAATCTTATGGTCGCCTAGGATTTGAGATATGTCATAGTCTGTGGGATATGAATTATTTTGGGACGAATTGGAGTTATCATGTAGAGCCTTGGGGAAGGTACAGGTAGGTGTGGAAGGTAGTATTGGGCCCGTACAATTGAAAGCACATGACCTATACCCGAACTAATGTTAGACCTGGAAGCCCTAAGGAGGATTGGTGTGGGTGGATTCCCTTTATTGACATCCTGATCATTATGTTTTGTGGTATTGTAGTATAGTATGGTGGTGACGCGGTTTAGGGCAGGGGGATCTGGATCAGGATCAGGGTCCGGAGCTCGGTCGGGTGACACTACTGAGCCCATTGACGAGAGGCTACGTGAGCTCATCACAGCTGAGGTTGCTAGGGGCATCCTTGACGCCACCCCAGTTATCTTTGGGATGTCCAAGGAGGGTATGATGGACATTATGGAGCAGAGGCTCAGGGCATTCAGAGCTGAGATTGCTACAGGGCAGGTCTGGGCTCAAAATCCTTCCTTCGGGGAGTTCAAGGCATGTGGGGCGCCGAAGTTTTTCAGGGTCAGGGACCCCATTGTCAGCCAATGCTAGGTGGCGGATATAGAGAATTCCCAGTGCACGAGTTCTTTCCTAGATGCGGAAAAGATGGGTTTGCTTCATGTATGCTAACAGACATAGCCTGAGACTGGTGGGGAGAGGTGACTAGCCATGTGGGAGAAGTCGGTGTGACTGAGATGACATGGGCCAAGTTTGTTCGAAAATTTGATCTGGAGTTCGAACCACCTCTCGAGGTGTAATGACTAGTGAGTGAGTTTCATGACCTACATCAGAACCCCAAGACTGTGGTGGAGATCTGCCAAGTTTCGGAAATGAGCATTATTGATCCCACAGTATGCTACATATAAGGACACGAGGAAGAAGAGGTATCATTCCATGCTAAGGGATGATATCTAGAAGTTTGTGAGCTTCACAGGGTGCAAAACCCTGAATGAGATGGTAGAGAACTCCCGTAAACAGGAGATGGAGTTGACTTCCGCACCAAGCGGAAATCGTAGCAGGTTCAGACGGTTGGGGGTCAAGCTAAAAAGCCTAAGATCTCTGATTCTTCAGGTAGGGGCCAATAGGGCCATGACCGGTGTGCCATGTGCGGGAAACCGCACAATAGAGGTTGTCAGTGGTCGGGCCCGGCATCACACCCGCGAACTGGAGAAACGGTGGAAAAGTTTGGGGGTTGGGTGACTTCATTCTTGTAGTATCATCACAGTGTATATAATTGAAACAAAACATCATCATCATCACACATACAATATTGCAACTGTCATTGTTTACATCAAGTGGTGTGATTCAAATTACATGCCAAAATATCCAAAGTATGGTGATAACATAATTTTCAGGTATTCTTGTTGACCAACCCGCTAAACGATTTCCTGAGAATATAAGTTAAATTGAAAACATCAACACATATAATGTTGGTGAGTTCATAAGCATGTTTGACTAAAATGCTTTGTATTACTTTGTAAACACCAGAAAATTTGATATTTTCTGAAAAATGGTTTGAAATATTTGTTTCTGATCTTGTATTAATGCATGTGTGTTAATGTTTGAAAATGTATGAAGTGAAGGATCCCAGACAATCCGATATTGTCTGTTTATAAAACGTTGTGTTCTTAACTCCCTAAGACTGAGTACTAGTGCATGTATGTTACAGTGTTACCAACTGAAATTGTATTCCATAAATTTTATAATGAAGTTAATTTCTCTAAGTGAGTTGTTATAACCATCCTTGATGATGACTGATCTTCCTGTCATGATGTTTTTGAGACACCGACTTGTCTAAGGTAAGGTTTTTAACCCTAGACTGGCCAAGTCTAACTGTAGCGAACAACTCAGGTGTTGGGTGTCACCCCCATATAAATCTATACACAAATTCCTGCTCTCCCTCCAGTAGTATCTGGTTATAACTACAGGCTATGG
The DNA here is from genome assembly GCF_052625555.1 of Lactuca saligna. Taxonomy (NCBI): domain Eukaryota; kingdom Viridiplantae; phylum Streptophyta; class Magnoliopsida; order Asterales; family Asteraceae; genus Lactuca; species Lactuca saligna. The sequence goes on from NC_136423.1 coordinate 153,733,983, forward strand.
TTGTATACTCGCTAGTTGTCAAACGAAGTGCTTCACAAGATCCTTAACTGAATTTATGTGAATATGGAGTTGCACAGTGTATATTGTTTCAGTGTATGTTTTAGGTTTACAAAGCCAACGTGTATGTATGTGAATGTATGAGACCCAACAAGCATGTAAAAGGTCCACTAAGGCCCACTAAGCTTGTAAGGTATATTCCCGGACCAATAAGCATACAAAAGGACAACTAAGGCCCAGTAAGCGTGTAATGTATAATCCAGGCCCAACATTTAACATCCCAAGTTCTGGTATATCTTATAAATCCTTGATCTTTTGAGTTCATTTAAAATTTGCCCCTTATTATAGAAAATGTGATAAGCGAGTACACAGGGCATGCTAGAGTGTACGCTCAGCGTACTCGAATGCATGCGGGCGACGTGAAGGCAGCCTAGTACGTTGGGAGTACTAGTTTGTACACTGGACGTACTTGGCCCAGGATGAAACCCTAATTGTGTGAAAGCCTCCTATTTAAAGGACATGATGGCCTCACTCTTGGCCACTATTTCCAGACACAATACCCACCTAACCCTAAATCTTCATCTTTATAGCTAGAGAGTGCATTTGGGAGTTTGTTAGTGTGATTGCGTGTTCTTGAAGAAGAGAAGGAGTTTGGAGAAGAAAAGTGAGAGCCCCAGGAGTTTGGATTTGAGCTTAGCTGTGAGGAAAGCTTCACAAAAAGGTATAAAGCTTCAAGCTTTCTCATTCTTTGATTAGTTTCATTCATATGGAGTATGTTAGGGTGTTGGTCCTAAAAAGTGGAGACTGTATGCAATGATGAACTCCAGAGACCTTGATATACCCTTTTTCATTGTATTATGTGGAGTAGAGTCATAAAAATACAATATTAGACGTTAGGAATGAACCATTCATGAGTTATGAGCTTCATAAGGAAGGGGGATAGATGTTTTGAGTGGTTTTGACCTAATCAGCCATGCAAAGGCTTAAAGTGACTAACTTTATGGATTCAGAGACATTAGGGAGTCCAGATCTGAGATATGAGCCTATGTATTAACGGATTAAGGCCAAAAATGTGAAAAGAGTGAAAATGGAATGTACGTTGGATGTAATCCCAGTACGCACAGCGTAGAGGTCAAGCATCTCTGATGCTTGCATGGCAGACGAGTACGCCTAGCGTAGATGGTTGTTACGTGCAACATACTCGCTGACCGTTGAATTTTGGTTGACTTTTAGGGTTTGGTCAACATATGGTCTATTAAGCCCATGGAGGGGTAAAATAGTCCTTTACCCATTCTGTGAGTGTAAGGGAAGGTTAGTCTAGCCGAGAGAGAGAGAGAGAGAGAGAGAGAGAGAGCAAGAGAGCGAGAGAAAGAGAGAGAGAGAGCCAATATTAATTAGAGATAATCATTGTATGTGTTAGGCGGAGGCAAGACAGGTGATTTGAGTTCAATATTATTCCGAGCTCTTTCGAGGTGAGTCTTCTCAGTATACCTTACCTACAGTGGTAACTATGTGTGACCGGAAGGTCTTACGTGCTTACATGAGTTACGTGATATTATGTTTCTATGTATGTGATTTTTAAATGTTATATCCTGAGCTTACAGAGTTGGGACCGAAAAGGTCAACATGGTAAGGACTGGAAGGTCTACAAAGCTAGGACCGGAAGGTCAATAGGGTTATAAACGGAAGGTCTATGGAGCTAGGACCAGAAGGTCCATTAGAGTTGTGGGACCGGAAGGTCCCACTGAGACACATTGACCAGAAGGTCTTATTGAGTTGTAGTCTCGAGTGGCTTACGTGTTGTATGTGGTATTTTGGGGAACTCACTAAGCATTCGTGCTTACCGTGTTATGTGTTTATGTGTTTCAGGTACTTCCGAGGATCTCGGGAAGGCACTAGCTTGATTGTACACACACACAGAGCTGGAGTTATATGTTTTATGGATCCTGGATTATGATAAACATTTTTGAAAACTACTTTGAAATATGTTGTGATATTGACACTTGAGATTTGGAAAAATCTGATATGTGTTGTTGGTAATTTAAAATGAAAAATCTTGTTTGAAAATTTACGCCGTTACAAGTTGGTATCAGAGCTTCGGTTTGAGGGATGCGGATACACCTTCGGGTATGTTTGGACTCAAATTTGAGGATTTGAGAAAAGTTTTTAAAAAGCAATGGTTTAATAATAATAATAATAATAATAATAATAATAATAATGATAATAATAATAATAATATTAATAACTAATAATAATAATAATAATAATAATAACAATAATAATAATAATAATAATAATAATAATAATAATAATAATAATAATAATAATAATAATGATAAGTAAGAGATTTTGAGAGAAAGAGGAAAGGAGTAGTGTGTACAATCAGCCAGAGCCTGAACGGTGATTTCATAAAATACCCTTATTTATGTGTGATGAGATATCCATGAGATATTATGAGATATATTGTGCATGTTAGAGATAAGATAGGAATTTCATATTTTAGGACTAAAGTGGCCTTATTTGTGATGCCTTAGCCTAGGAGTTACTGCTAATAGTGAGTTTGAGTGCGAGTATGTAGCAAAGATGAGCTTATGAGAGGTCTACTATGAGAGTAGTCGATGTTTGAGGAGATATAGAGTAATTGTGACATAGGATCCTAGGAGGGAGACTTGGGATGAGCACGGATGCGGTGTGGAAGGTAGTATTGGGCCCGTACTACTGGAAACACCGGATCGGTGAACAATCCAAGTAAGAATCCTTAGGGTGCTAAGGAACAAGTAGGAGTGAGTGATAGAGTGTGAGTATTCTTGATCAAGTCTCTTAATATTTTATGTTGTGTTTCAGAGACATCATGGTGAGTACGTGCCATCACCCTGAGAGCAGTGGGGCTAGCAATGAGAAGATTCACAGGATGATTTATGAGGAGGTGGCCACAGCTATCCGAGAGGCTATCTCAAAGATGTTTGGGTCTATCAAGAGCACACTGAATGAGGCTTTTGATGAGCGATACGCTGCTGTTACTAAAGCAGTTGCTGTTGCAGCCATTGCAGCTGTCGTTGCTACTAGGCCGTAGGGGTGACTCGTTGTTGTACCAAGAGTTCAACAACATGAAGCTACTAGTATTTGATGGGACCCATGATCCAATTACAGTGATGATATGGATCTCTGGCATTGAGGGATGTTTATACACTTGTTCCTTTCCAGAAGGCTTAGGGTGCGGTTCACGTTGAACCAGCTTCGCTTGGGGGCGAAGGACTGGTGGGAGTTTGTGACAGCCATCTTCACTTATGCGGATCTCACTTCACTGACTTGGGAGAGGTTTACTTCTATGCTTCGTGATGAGTATGTTCCTCCTATGGAAGGGAACGGTTGGTCCACGAGTTCTTGTCCCTTAAGCAGGGAACAAAGTCTGTGACAGTGATTACGAGGATGTTTCATGAAAGGGCATTATTTTTCCCTGAGCACGTGTCTTCTGAATAGGCACGTATGAGCCGATATTTGAGCATACTGAGGAGAGATATATGTGAGTTTGTGGCGAACTCGACATACCAGATATTTGCTAGCTCCAGGAAAATCCCCGGAAGAGGGAGATTCAGCTAGAGACTCAGGCCAGGGAGGAGGCGGAGTCTGATAGGAGGGATAGGTGACCATCATAATCTCAGCCGGTAGCCAAGCGAGCGAAGCCCGCTGATTCGAGATCTGGAGGCTAGAAGGGCCACACTTATGGGAAGTACGGGAAGGGTCATGAGAGGGTCTGTCGAGTAGGCGCTTGCTACAAGTGTGGCAAGGACGGGCATGTAGCAAAGGATTACCCCACGTGGTTCATAGTCTATTCTCATTGTAACTAGACCGGCCATCAGAAGGCCGAGTACCTGCAATTGTTACAGGGGTCAGTGCAGGGATCTGGACCTGCTTCTATTCGTGCTACGGAGAGTTGACCAGCGAAGGCCGAGGCACCGAAGGCACGCGGGAGAGCCTTTCAGCTGACAAAGGAGGAGGTCCACGTAGCACCTGATGTAGTGGCTAGTATGTGATCTCTTACTTATTTTATTTGTGTTATTTTGTGCTTATACTTTGATATACGTAGGTACTTTTCTTGTGAATTCTGTAAATGCCTTGGTGTTTTTTGATTCGGGCATGAGTCGATCCTTCGTATCTTTAGCATTTAGTCGTCACATTAGTATCCAAGGAGAGGCGTTAAGTCGACCTCTGAGAGTCTCCATAGCCCATGATCATGCAATGTTTGCAACTAATGTGATTTGATGATGTGTGCTTGAGATTTTTGGAGTTGATTTTCCTATAGATATGGTACCAATCACGATGGGTGATGTGTGTGTTATTGTAGGCATGGACTGGTTGAGTCAATTCGGAGCTATGATCGATTGCGAGCGTCAGATGGTGACGATACAAGACTCCAGTGGGGGAATGCTTATTGTATATGGAGAGGGTACCAGATCTGCGTCGGCATTTTGTTCCGGTTCCAGAGCGAGTCAGAGTCTTCAACAAGGTTGCAGGGGTTTTTTAGCATATGTGATGGATATGCGAGTGACTACCAAGAGATCGAGTTCTATTGCGGAGGTTCGGATAGTGACTGAATTTTCGGATGTTTTTCTCGAGGTGTTACCGGGTGTGCCTCCCAAGAGGCAGGTGGAGTTCCGGATCGATTTAGTTCCAGGAGTGGCGCCTATTGCCAAGGCACCTTATCTCCTTGCACCGCCCGAGATGCAGGAGTTATCCTCGCAGCTTCAGGAGATGTTGGGGAAGGGTTTATCCGACCGAATATCTCGCCGAGGGGAGCACCAATCTTTTTTGTCAAAAAATTAGATGGTTCACACCGGATGTACATTGATTACCGAGAATTGAACAAACTAACAATCAAGAACCTTTATCCATTTCCGAGGATCGACGATCTGTTCGATAAGTTGCAGGGCGTGTCTTGGTTTTCCAAGATTGACTTGAGGTCTGGATATCATCAAATGAGGGTCCGCGAGGAGGATATCCAGAAGACGTCCTTTAGGACTCGTTACGGGCATTGCAAGTTTGTGGTGATGCCTTTTGGGCTCACCAACCCACCGGCAACGTTCATGGATCTCATGAATCGGGTGTGCATGCCTATGTTGGATCGATCGGTGATCATGTTCAATGAAGATATTTTGGTGTATTCGAGATCCAGAGAGCAGCAGGAGGAGCATTTGAGAGAGATTATGGGTGTATTGAGATCGAAGAGGCTTTATGCCAAGTTCACTAAATGTGATTTCTGGTTACGAGAGGTTCAGTTCTTGGGGCACCTCGTTAACCAGAATGGGATTTTGGTTGACCCGGCCAAGATAGAGGCAGTCATGAGATGGGAGGTGCCGAGGTCCCCTACCAAGATTAGGAGTTTTCTAGGATTGGTCGGCTACTATCATAGACTTATCAGGGATTTCTACAAAATTGTCGTTCCTCTCACCAGGTTAACCCGGAAGGGCATTACTTTTACCTGGGGTCCCGAGCAGCAGACCTCGTATGAGACTCTTTGCCAGAAATTGTGCGAACCCTGGTGGTAGCCCTTCCTGATGGAATGGACGACTTTGTGGTTTACTATGATGCATCTATATCTGGGTTGGGTGCGGTGCTTATGCAGAGAGGGCACATGATATCATATGCATCGAGGCAGCTGAAGCCTCATGAGACGAGGTATCCCACCCATGATTGACACCTGGGGGCGGTGGTGTTCACCCTCAAGATTTGGTGCCACTACTTATATGGGGTTCGGAGTACCATATACACGGAACACAAGAGCCTGAAGTATCTTATGGACCAGCCCAACCTGAATATGCGCCATAGGAGGTGGTTGGATGTGGTGAAGGACTATGACTGCGAGATCATGTATCATTCGGGCAAGGCCAATGTGGTAGCCGATGCTCTGAGCCGTCGGGCAGAGAGTGCCCCGATTCGACACATGTGTATGAGGATGACAATGCTGACTACGATTTTGGATACCATCCCAGAGGCCCAGGCGGAGGCCGTAAACTGGAGAACCACAAGAGGGAGCGGGTGATTGAACAGGTTTCAGAGTTTTTAATGGATAGTCAAGGGCTTATGACTTTTCAAGGACGTATTTGGGTGCCTTATACGAGCGGATCTTGGGGTATACTGATGGAGGAGGCGCACAGATCGATATTCTCGATCCACCCCGGGGCCACTAAGATGTACTTGGACTTGAAGAGAGGCTACTGGTGGCCCTGTATGAAGAGGGATGTTGCGTGGGTAGTCGAGAGGTGCTTGTCCTGCCACCGAGTAAAGGCAGAACATTAGCGACTGGATTGTCCTTTGCAGCTGTTAGAGATTCCCCAGTGGAAGTGGGGACAGATTTCCATGGATCTTATCACTAAACTACTGAGGATGGCGTGTGATGTTGATGCGATCTGGATGATTGTGGATTGACTAACGAAGAGTGCTCACTTCCTTGCTATTAGTAAGAGATCTTCTGCAGAGCGGTTGGCTGAGATTTTTGTGAGAGAGGTGGTAGCATGGCACAGAGTGCTGGTCTCGATAGTGTCAGATCGAGACGTGTCATTTACTTCCAGATTTTGGAAGAAATTTTATGAGGAGTTGGGCATGTGTCTAAATCTCAGCACTGTGGATCACCCACAGACATACGGGCAGAGTGAGCGGACGATACAGACACTCGAGGACGTGTTTTGTGCATGTGTCATGGACTTCGTAGGAAGTTGGGACACCTACATACAAATGGCTAAGTTTTTCCTACAACAATTGCCACCATTCGAGTATTGGTATGCCTCCTATGAGCTTCTTTACAGGAGAAGGTTTCGAATTCCTATTTATTGGGGGGAAGTGGGATAGAGAGTGATGGGTCGCACTGAGATAGTTTTGAAGACGAACGAGCAGATTCAACAAGTCAGACAGAGATTATTGACAGCACAGAGTCACCAGAAGAGTTATTCGGACAGACGACGATCTGAGCTAGAGTTTCAGGTCGGAGACTTCGTACTCCTGAAGGTATCCCATGGGAAAGGGGTAATTCGTTTCAGGAAACAGGGCAAGTTGGGGCCCCGGTATATCGATCCTTTCAAAGTGAAAACTAGACTGGGCAGGGTGGCATATCGGTTGGAGCTACCTACAGAGTTAAGATAGATCCATAACACCTTCCATGTATCTTAGTTAAGGAAGTGTGTAGCCGATGAGGCTGCAGTGGTACAACTAGATGACATTCAGGTGGATGCGAGCCTGAATTCCATCGAGAGGCCAATCACAATTGTAGATCGAAAAGTTAAGGTTCTAAGGAACAAGGAAGTGCCTTTGGTTAGGCCCAATGGGAACATCGGAGGGAGTCCGAGCTGACTTGGGAGCCAGAGTCGGAGATGTGGGAGAAGCATCCAGAATTATTTGCGGAGCATGAGTTCGGGGACGAAGTCTGATTCTAGTGGGGAAGAATTGTAACATCCCAAGTTTAGGTGTATCTTATAAATCCATGATCTATTGAGTTCTTGTACAATTTCTCACGTATAGAAAATGTGATAAGAGAGTACGCGGGGCGTAGTAGAGTATACGCTCAACATACTCGAATGTGTGCGGGTGACACGGAGGCTGCCTAGTACGCTGGGCATACTAGTGTGTACGTTAAGCGTACTTGGCCCATGATGAAACCCTAATTGTGTACAAGCCCCCTATTTAAAGGACATGATGGCCTCACTCATGGCCACCATTTCCAGACACAATACCCACATAACCCTAAATCTTCTTCCTTAAAGAAAGAGAGTGCATTTGGGAGCTTGTTAGTGTTATTGTGTGTTCTTGAAGAAGAGAAGGAGTTTGGAGAAGAAGAGTTAGAGCCCCAGGAGTTTGGATCTGAGCTTAGCTGTGAGGAAAGCTTCAAAAAAAGGTATAAATCTTCAAGCTTTCTCATTCTCTGATTTGGTTCATTCATATGGAGTATTTTAGGGTTTTTGTCCCAAAAGGTGGAGAGTTTATGCAATGATAAAATCTGGAGACCTTGATCTACCCCTTTTCAATGTATTCTGTGAAGTAGAGTCATAAAAATCTAATCTTGGACGTTAGGAATGAACCATGCATGAGTTATGAGCTATATAAGGAAAAAGGATGGATGTTTTGAGTGTTTTTGACCTAATCAGCCATGCAAAGGCTCAAAGTGACTAAATTTATGGATTAAGAGACATTAGGGAGTCCATATCTAAGATATGAGCGTATGTATTAACGGGTTAAGACCAAAAATGTGAAAAGAATGAAACTGGGACGTACGTCGGGGGTAATCCCAGTACGCGTGATATGTGCATAATTAGTTAATTATTTAGCATATATTCTTAGTTATTTTTTATTAATTATGTGAATAATGTGGACAAAAGGTACTTAAAATGTTGTGAATTGTGTTTTCAGTCCAAAAGATATGCTTGGAAGCAAAAAGGAGAAAAGGAAAGCAATTGAAGATTGAAGAGTGAAAGAAGGTGATATACTCGGCGAGTAGATCGACCCTACTCGGCGAGTACACGAGGATATTCCAGAAGATAAATACGACTGCTGATTCAAGACGGATAAGTATGGATCTACTCGGCGAGTTGATTCTGCTACTCGCCGAGTACACCCTGTTTTGGGATATCTATAAAACACGAATCCTTATCTCATGGGAAGGGACTCCTGGCGATTTTTGAAGGTTTAGCTGCGACTAAGAGTTTCAGAAGGCGCTAAGGAACCCTAGGCTTCACTATTTGGAAGAATTCAAGCAATTAGGTTAATTCTACCACTTAGACTTAGGAATTGAACATGTTTGCTTTAGTAAACTTTGTTTTTATGTGTGTTTCTACTGCAATTATGAGCTAAATTCGTTTTTGTTTCTGTTTGGGGAATACCAAAGAACTCCTATGGTTTGATTATTGATTATTGATTAATTGTCGTTTGGTGATTTATTAAATTAAGTTTGTTAAAGAACCTTATGTATTAATCACTACTATTTTCTGTTAATTGGAAGGCAATTAGGTTGCATGAACATCACTTAATTGTTAACCTCATATGTCTGTGTGAATGCTAAACCATATGCTTAGAAGTAATGATTATGAAACTAAGGTTAATAAGAAAATAGGAAGATTAATGTGTGAGCTTGTTTGAGAAACCATCAACAAGAGGTTAATTGAATTAATAACTTAATTGACCATTACAAATCTTATTTAATCCAAATAATTAATCTAGGGAATTAATTAGTTTAAACACTTGATCAACGCTTAAATTAGTTAATTGTCTAAGGGTTAGGAGTAATGAATATGAACCTAACTATTATAATTGGTAACCAATAGCAATTAATCTATCTTAAACTTAAATAACCATAGGAGTGAATTGGTTGAACCTAAATAGAAACATCTTTATCAAATTTGGTGAATAGTTGTTGCTTTAGTTAATTAGTTAATTTAGTTTGTCTAAGTTTCTAGGCTTGCAAAACTAGAGAAAAACCCTTTACTTTTATTATTTGTTTTAGTTAAAATTAGTTATTAGTTTAATTTTCCGTTCCCTGAGTTCGATACCTTATTTATCAATCTATACCACTTAAAGACAGGTTCACTGCCTTTGTGTGCTCAAATTATTAATAAAAAGTAGGGATAAAACTAGTTGGTTTTACACACATCAACGCGCAACGTAGAGATCGAGCATCCCCGATGCCTGCATAGCAGACGAGTTCGCCCAGTGTAGAGGGTTGTTATCCGCAGCAACTCCCTGACTATTGACTTTCAGTTGACTTTTAGGTTTTGGTCAAAATATGGTCTATTAAGCCCATGGAGGGGTAAAATGGTCTTTTATCCTTCTGTGAGTGTATGGGAGGGTTTGTAACATCCCAAAATTTAAGACTAAAAATGTCTTTATAAAACGTTACTTAAAACATAATTTTCAATCCATAACATAATCAGAGTATTATCTTCCAAAACATATGTTCATTATCAGAGTAAAATATTCCCAGGCTGTCTAATCTATGGTGTGTGCCATGCGATCACCCGAGCTCTTCCCTGCGCTACCGGAAGTACCTGAAACCAAAACTGAAAACCGTAAGCATGAAGCTTAGTGAGTTCCCCAACCTACCACATACGATGCATAACCACATATTGCACATACTCGGCCACACTCGCTATACTGGGTCTCGCCCCTACCTCGGGCCTCACCCGCTACAATGGCCCCGCCGCTCCAGGCCTCGCCTGTCTTCGAGCCCCGCTCGGATACAGATCTGTTTCACTTAGGCCTCGCATGTCACTGGGCCCTTCCCACTAACATATAATAGCACATAAGCATATAACAACACATAAGCTAACATATACTAATAAATCCTGTCCTGAGGCCTCGCCTATCTTGGGCATCGCCCTTGTCCTACTATTGATGAGTCATGGAACCCCATCCACACCCGTACTGGTGGTGAGATATAGGCCCACCCCACACTCACTCTTTCCCAAACTTGGGCCTCGCCCTAACTCTACTGCTAATGAGATGTGGAACATCGTCCACACTCTGCTATTAGTGAGATATAGGACCTCACCCACACTCACCTCCCTACCAGGCACATACAAGTATCACACAGACAACAAGTATAAACTATCACATAAACCATTCCTTGGACACCCGCCCACTATCATTGGACCTCGTCCTAAATATGATACTAGCATACTATGCCTAGGGCTAACCCTCGGGTCTTCCTACTCGTATCTACATGGGCTGGCATTGTGGCCTTAGACCCATTTACACAAAGGGAAGCTCACCTGCATCTGCTGAACTTGTTGAACCCCTCTGCTGCTGCCCGACAACTCTTCTGAACTATGGCCCCACTAGCTCCCTGAGCTATTAATACCAATATAACACTTAGTCAAACTGTCCTCCTAAAGTCAACCCTGGTCAAAGTCAAAGTCTTTGTCAAAGTCAACCTTCCAGGTCAACCCTACTCGCCGTGTCTACCTACTGACTCGCCGAGTTCATTAGCTCAGAATCCTTTCATTCGCGACTCGACTTGCTATGTTTATCAATTTCTGAGTCCAGACCTATCCAACACACTGAGTCCCCACTCAACTCACTGATCCGAGTCTTAACTCGAAGGATTTGGGGTTTCGTGACTTGACTCGCCGAGTCCAAGAACAGACTCGCTGAGTCCAAGGCAATCTTCAACAGACTCGCCGAGTTGTTCTTCTAACTCGCCGAGTCCACCCATGTGACTCGCCGAGTCGCTCCAGTTCTTAATATATTCAGTGGCTTTTCGAGCCATGCAAGGGCTCCAAATCATAGATCCATACTTCCAAAGTCCATTCCCCATGTAAAGTTGCAAACTTTACGTATAATAAGGAGATCAAGGCTCAAAACACTACAAACTAGGGTTTAAGACAAAGAGGCTTAACAACCAACCTAAAGACTGATGCTTTATGATTTTCTAGGCCAGAATACACTAAGATTTGAAGTAGCAACTTCAAATTTGGGCTCCAACTCGAAATGATTCAAGGACATGGCATAAAAGCCCCAAAACTCATAACCAAGATAGATCTAGATGCAAAGGAGTCCAAGACCTAGTTTATTACCTCCAAATGCTCTGAAATGTCTTCCCAATCCCGGATCTAAAGCCCCTTTTCGCACCTCCAAGATCCTTCTTTCTTCTCCAAGCTTTAATGCACTATCCAAGGCAAGAATTAGCCCAAAAACGGATATGGTGGCTAGGGTTTGGTGTTCTGGGTTAGAGGGGCAGTAAAGGAACCCTAGGGAAGAGAATGGGACGTTTAAATAGGCTCCATGTCTCGGATTTACGGTTTTCCTAGTTCAGACCAGACTCGCCGAGTCCCCTTTGCCGACTCACCGAGTCAGTTACTTAATTGATCCCCCGGATCCCGCTCCGACTCGTTGAGAGAGAGAGAGAGAGAGAGAGAGAGAGCAGTTATCAATTATAGATAATCATTGTATGTGTTAGGCAGAGGCTAGACCGATGATTTGAGTTCGAGATTATTCTGAGTTCTTTCGAGGTGATTCTTCTCACGATACCTTACCTAGAGTGGTAACTATGTGTGACCGGAAGGTCTTATGTGCTTACATGAGTTACGTGATATTATTTTTCTATGTATGTGATTTTTATATGGTATATCCTGAGCTTACAGAGTTGGGACCGGAAGGTCTACAAAGCTAGGACCGGAAGGTCAATAGAGCTAGGACTGCAAGGTCTACAGAGCTAGGACCGGAAGGTCCATTACAGTTGTGGGACCGGAAGGTCCCACTAAGAGACATTGACCAGAAGGTCTTATAGAGTTGTAGCCTCGAGTGGCTTACGCATTGTATGTGGTATTTTGGGGAAATCACTAAGCATTTGTGCTTACCGTGTTATTTGTTTATGTGTTTCAGGTACTTGCAAGGATCGCGGGAAGGCACCAGCTTGATTGTACACACACAGAGAGCTGGAGTTATAAGTTTTACGGATCGTAGATTATGATAAACATTTTTGAAAACTACTTTGAAATATGTTATGATATTGACACTTGAGATTTGGAAAATTTTGATATGTGTTGTTGGTAATTTAAAATGAAAAATCTTGTTTGAAAATTTATGCCGTTACAAGTTGGTATCAGAGCTTTGGTTTGAGGGATGCGGATACACCTTCGGGTATGTCTGGACTCAAACTGAGGATTTGAGAAAAGTTTTTAAAAAGCAATGGTTTAATAATAATGATGATGATGATAATAATAATAATAATAATAATAATAATAATAATAATAATAATAATAATAATAATAATAATGATAAGTAAGAGATTTTGAGAGAAAGAGGAAAGGAGTAGTGTGTACAATCAGCCAGAGCCTGAACGGTGATTTCCCAAAATACCCTTATTTATGTGTTATGAGATATTCATGAGATATTATGAGATATATTGTGCATGTTAGAGATAGGCTAGGAATTTTATATTTTAGGACTAGAGTGGCCTTATTTGTGATGCCTTAGCCTAGGAGTTACTGCTACTAGTGAGTTGCTTGAGTGCGAGTATGTAGCAAAGATGAGCTTATGAGAGGTCTACTATGAGAGTAGTCGGCGTTTGAGGAGATATAGAGTAATTGTGACATAGGATCCTAGGAGGGAGAATTGGGATGAGCACAGATGCGGTGTGGAAGGTAGTATTGGGCCCGTATTACTGGAACCACCGGATCGGTGAACAATCCAAGTAAGAATCCTTAGGGTGCTAAGGAACAAGTAGGAGTGAGTGATCGAGTGTGAGCATACAAAAGGACAACTAAGGCCCACTAAGCATGTAATGTATATTCTAGGCCCAATAAGAATGCAAAAGGACAACTAAGGCCCACTAAGCATTTAATGTATATTTCAGGCCCAATAAGCATGCAAAAGGACAAGTAAGGCCCACTAAGCATGTAATGTATATTCTAGGCCCAATAAAAGGGAGTCGAACGTATTTGAATCATTTGTTATTGTAATGTTTATTCTTTTTCAATTGTTTTCTAAAATGACATAAAAAGGCCACTTTTTGTAATATTGACATCTTTGGTCTAGTGGACTAAAAATTTACAACTTAGGTGTAATTTTGGTAAAAATGACACTTTAGGTCCCTTAAGACCAAAAGTTTACATTTAAGGCTAGTTTCAAATAAAAATAACATTTTTAACCAACTTTTGTGAAAAATATCATTTTCGGCCCAAGTATAAGAAGGTTTTACATTTTTGGTCCAAAAGCATAGAATTTATCCTTTTTGGCCCAAGTTTGATAAAATTATAATTTTCAGCCTTTATAACCAAAAAATAACATTTTTGGCTCAACTTTGTTTAAAATGGCACTCAAGCCCACAAAAGTCAAAAATTTTGCAAACTTAGCCTAACAACCATGACAACCCTATATGAGGCCTATTTGTGAAAAATTTCACTTTTAGCCCTTTTAAAATCACAACTACAATAAAGATTTGCATTTATCCAAAATAAATACTTTTTGGTCCCTTAAAAACCATGAGTTATATATAAAAACTTCACTTTTGATTATTTTGTCATTTTTGGCCCTCTTATGCGATTTTTCTTACTTTAAACAACCTTGAAATGTATTAAACCTTTTTTTTTGCATAATAAGTTGTATCAAGTGTTATGTTCTATAAATATCATCATATTTTAACATATTGTAGAGTTTATGAAATCTATAGTACATAATCACGACATATAATATGAAAAACACACAAAATCATGCATATACACATAGACCTACACAAAACAACTTGTATTCTCCCCCAAAACATAGTAAATACTGAAAATATGGGGTATGAACTCACTATGGTTTGATGGATTCGGCTTTTGGTGAAGAATGAGAGAGATTTCGGTCTTGATTGCCTTTTATGAAGTGTTTTTCGAGCTCAAGGAGTTCTAGGAAGCAAAAGTCATGAAATAAAGTGTTTAAGAGTGTAAATCTTCACATGAAATGGAAGAAAACCAATTGAGAGTGATAATATCTTACCAACCTAATGATTCTTGAAGTAGAAACCTTGGATTTACTCAAGAACCTCACGATTTTTAAAGAAGATTGAGGGAAGTTCTTTGAGTTCTATAGAGAAATGGGAGACTTACTTTAGATAGTTGAGAGAGGAATGTTTTTGAGTACTGAAAAAGGATGGTGGTGGGGTGGTGGCTTCGACCGAGAATAGAAGAAGTGGGAGAGAGTGACAAGATTTGGCATGGAAACATGAGATGTGTCTAGATATTTGGAGGATATATTACATGGATACCCTCCATGCAAGGATTATGTGTCACCATTAGGATAATCACACACACACACACACATATATACATATATATATATATATATATATATATATATATATATATATATATATATATATATATATATATATATATATATATATATATATATATATATATATATATATATATATATAACCAAGAATGGAGTAAAGAGGAAAATAAAGAATTGTTTGGGCCATTTTTGAAGGTTTTTGGCCCATTGGGCCCTCCTATGGGTTTACGGTCCTAAAAGGGTAAACATAATGGGTTTTCGGCCCATTTAAGTTCAAGAAGGTGGTTCATGGCCCCTTTAAGGCCCATGAAAATGTATTCAGTCATCTTAGGCCTAATATGGCCCAAAATGTTACGGCTTAATGAATGTAGGTCCTTTTAGAGTTCAAATGAGGGTTCCTTGACCCAAGATAACCAAATTGACAGTTTACTGGCCCATTAGGCCCAATAAGAGCATCCAGATCCAAATCGAGTTTGAACTGCGACATTAGGGTTTAAAACCCATAGTTGAGTATGTGAGATGCATTGAATTAGGTTTTGAACTTCACTAGTGAGTTTCGATTCAAATAGTTGTTTTTGGAATGAGTATTAGTACATAACATCAACTTAAATTAGAAGTTACAAAAGAGTTAAGTACATGAGGACATAATTTCCTAGCCAAAAATGCTAGTTGTGACATGCTATAATTCTGGTCAGCCGGGCCACACGAGCAGGGATTGCACCAAGAAGGGCTTGATATGTTTCCACTACAACCAGGTTGACCATAAAAAGGCCGATTTTCCAAGGTCGCAAGAAGGAGGAGTAGTGGTGGCGCCTGTGCCCAACACCATGAGGATCACTGATGGCCACCTTGTTAAGGAAGGGACTCCAGCGGTGAGGAACCATGCATTCCAGCTGACTACCAAGGAGGTTCGGGCCGAGCCAGAAGTTGTGGTTGGTATGTATATTATCTCCCTACTCTAGATTTTTGTTGTATTGCTTATATGTATATTGTGATTATGTATAGGGACCTTTTTGGTCAATGGTACCTCTGCTCACGTTTTGTTCGATTCAGGATCTACCCAGTCATTTGTACTCTTGTGCTTAGCAAGAAGTTTCAGGATACGCCAAGAACTTTGGATTCCTCGCTAGAGATGCAGATCGCAGACGACCGCATCGTGAGTGAGGAGAGGGTGTATCGAGGCTGTGTCCTGAATTTTATTGGGGAGAGGTTTCATGTTGATCTACTCCATATACGATTGCGAGGGCTGAAGGTGATTGTCGAGATGGACTGATTAGGGGCCAATGGGTCTATGATCGAATGCGAGCGCCAGTTGGTGAGTGTGGAGTCCCAAGTGGGGGAGAAATGGTTACTCATGGAGAGAAGGCCTCGTAGGGGCCGACCCTCTATTCAATTGCAAGGGCTAGGAGATTACTTCATCAGGTTTGTTTGGGATTTTTGGTTTATATCTCCGATACGAGGGTTGAGACCACTACTGATATGGGCAGTGTGCCGGTTGTATAGGATTTTTGGGATGTCTTTCCCGAGGAGTTACTAGGAGTGCCTCCAGAGAGGAAAGTGGAGTTTCACATTGATTTGGTGTCGGGTGCCGCTCCAATAGCGAAGGCACTGTACCAGCTAGCACCGCCTGAGATGTAGGAGCTATATACATAGCTTCAGGAGCTGCTAGACCAAGGGTTTATCCGCCCAAACAGTTCCACGTGGGGAGCTCTAATTCTGTTCGTGAAAAAGAAAGATGGATCACATAGGATGTGCATTGATTATCGAGACTTAAACAAACAAACTTTGAAGAAATGTTATCCATTACCGACAATTGATGATTTGTTTGATCAGATGTAGGGTACGTCTTGGTTTCCAAGAATGATTGTCAGTCGGGATACCATCAGATGAGGATTCGAGATGAGGATATATCGAAGACATCTTTCAGGACTTGGTATGGACACTATGAGCTTGTGGTAATGCCATTTGGGATTACCAATACCCCAGAAGCCTTCATGGATCTCATGAACAGAGTGTGTAGACCGATGTTGGATCGTTCGGTGATCGTTTTTATTGATGATATATTGGTATACTCTAAGACCAAGGAGCAACATGAGCACCATCTGAGGGAGGTATTGGAGACTCTGAGGGTGAAGAAGCTTTATACAAAGTTCTCCAAGAGTGATTTTTGGCTGCGAGAGGTAGAGTTTCTGGGGCACATCATTAATCAGGAGGGCATTTCGGTTGATCCAGCCAAATTGGAGGCAATGATATGGTGAGAAGTACCAAAGAATGCATCTGAGATCCATCGCTTTTTGGGTCTAGTGGGCTATTATCGGAGATTAATCCAGGATTTCTCCAAGGTTGCGGTGCCGTTGACCCGCCTGACCAAGAAGAATGTGACATTTCGATAGGGGTCGGATCAACAGTTGGCTTTTGAGACCCTGAGACTGAGGTTATGTGAAGTTCCAATTCTCATACTACATGAGGGGCCGGATGATTTGGTAGTGTACTATGATGCATCGATCTCGGGGTTAGGTGATGTACTGATACAGAGGGGGCATGTGATATCTTACGCCTCGAGGCAGTTGAAGTCTCATGAGGTAAACTACCTAACTCACGACATGGAATTGGGGGCAGTGGTGTTTTCCCTCGAGATTTGGAGGCACTATTTTGTTGGATTAGTGTCTAAGCTCGTAACTATATTTGGTAAGTACTTGACCTGGTTGTGCATGGTCCTTTGGGTTTCCTTCACCGAAGCAACATGATAGGATAATTTATTAAGAAAGAGGTTATTATGATTTATTAATATGTTATATGTATAATATATTAATGGAGATATCATATAATTAAATTAATATTAGACAAGAATTAATTAAGAAATTTATTATGTGGTTAAAAGACATTAATTTAATATCAGGGACTTAAACTGTCAAATGTGTGATAGTTGAGTATTGGGCTAAGGAGTCTCTTGGACTAAGCATGGACGAAATTAGGATGTGTTCATCCCTAATTTCGGCCCTAGGACACTATTCCAGAAGCTTCCTTGGATAGCCTAAGGCCTAAGTTGTCCATTAGGGTTTTTGACTGAGACCCTAACAGCTCCAATATAAATAGGACCCATAGGCTACAGAAATTGGCCATCCTAATCCTAAGAGTGATAGATCCGAATTCAAGAAGCCTCCAACCTCTCTCCAAGATCATTCTTTTGCTAGTGGTGTTTGTAAGCCATTATAGGAGTGACACTTATGACTCTAAGCTTCAAAGACAAGAATATTCAAGCAAGCAACAAGAGGTAATGATCTAGATCTGATTTGTTTCTTATAATTTCGAATTATTCTTATTAGATATATGGTTAGAAAGTCTTGGTTGAATGCATGTACAGTTAGAGAAACCTAGATTCAAGCACTAGGGTTTGCATAAGCACATAGGATGTTCTTTTGGCTCAAACCCATCAGTGGTATCAGAGCTTTGATTGGTTTCAATTGTATTTGATGTTAATATGTTCGTTCATTGCTTGATATTAAAATCTTTTTCTAAAATTACCATCTGACGATGTGACTCACTGAGTTCACGACGTGAGCCCAGTGTGTCTGACATACTCGACGAGTGCAGTAGGCTACTCGACGAGTCTGTGGATCAGATGGCTCAAAATTCAGATTTTTGACTAATTTTGTGTTTGGATAATCACCATAATTGTTTTAAAATAATAAAATCTGATTTTAATATATATGTTATGATTATCCTTACCAAATAAAAATATATTTACCATTTATTTGAATAATAAATTCATATATGATAATCACTAATTATTTAATTTATTTGGTGAGTTATCCTGGAAATAATCTTAATTAGGTCAAATATATATAATCATTAAATTAATTTTTTAATTTAAAATTATTTTCTATTTGATCCTTTATGTTTTGAAAAGTTCAAAACTTGCCCTCAAGTTTTGAAATTTAAATTTTTGACAAAAAAGTCTATTTTGAATTATTTAAATTTCAAACCCTATAATTTTATAAGTTTAAAACTCACCCTATACTATTATATTATTACAATACATATATATATATATATATATATATATATATATATATATATATATATATATATATATATAAAACTTAAAATTCTAGTCTTACTGTTAGTAGGCCTCATTCACGAAGCCGATCTGTAAGTCGGGTATAAGGTTATGGCCTATAAAATGGCCGTTTAATGAGTTCCCACTCTCACCCACCGCTTCCTTGATTGGTGGAGGGTCGTTAGCCGAATGGGTAAGATAGGGAAAACCTTTCGTCATTAAAAGTATAATGAATTTATAAAAGTAACTGAATGTTTTTCAAATTCCCAATCTTAGTTACTTTAGGAAAAAGTAAAATTGATGCAATTCCATGAAATTACACTTTGTACCCTTGCTAAGATGTTAGTGGAGCGTGTGTGGTTAACCGGCACACTAATTGGACTCTAAGCAAAGGTGAAAAAGGGTGACTCATTGTTTGTCATAGCTTGATGGAGCGTGTGTGGCTAATCGGCACATCGAATAGGTGACTGTAACGATGAGGGCACCATGTATATTTGCATGGTTATTCACACCCGCTTTGTGATCTCGGCATCCCAGTCACAAACTAGAGGGGCATATCAAGATTTAAACATGCCATTGAAAAGTTTATTGGATCTGAAAAGATCTAGGAGTTTTTCAATTTGTTTAAAACTTAATCTTTTTCATTTTTCATGATGGAGAATTAGTGAATCGTCATTCACTTACCTTCAAATTATTTGCATGTTAGATTACGGCATACCTCTTCTAATTTGTAAATAATGTTGTTGGGTTCTAGCCCTAATTTCTCATTTGGGTGTTTATTGAGGATTCATTTTTAATCAAAATTTGTCTTTTTCTATTTCAGATGTTGAACATCAACAACAATGCTTCCAGCTCGAACTCCTCCGGGTCATTCTCACTCATGAATTTGTATGGGAGAGTGATATTCGATGGGTCCAATTTCAATGATTGTATCCGCAACATTCAAATAGTCACTTGCTATGAGGACAAAGAGTACGTCCTTGATGAGAAGCTGAAGGAAATAAATGTTAACACTGCCTCTCACGATGAGATCGCCGTCTTTTAGGCCCACGAGCGTGTTACAACAAAAGTCTATTGCATCATGCTGGCGACCATGACTGCTTAACTCCAAAAGTCGTATAAGGACATGTATCCCTATGAAATGCATCAAGACTTATTGGACCGATACCACCAGAGCACTAGGCAAGAAAGGTACGTGATCATCACTTTGATGCTTACTACCAAAATGGTTAATGGAGAGTCCCTTACCGCTCATCTGCAAAAGATGCAGAGATATGTTGATCGACTATTGAAGTTAAATGTTAACTTCGATGAAGAGCTAGAAATCGACATCATCCTTCACTCCTTGTCTCCCTGCTACAACCAGTTCCGCAAGACCTACCACATGAATAGGGAAGAGGTCACAATCAGTGAGCTTCAAGGCTTGTTGAGGACTGTTGAGAGAAATCTCCAGGATAAGTCTGTTGCACCGACTCCCACTCCCACTGTTACACCTGTCTTGGCAATAGGTCAAGGGAAAGGCAAGAAAAGGAAGGCTCCCTTAAAGGGCCACCACAAGGGAAAGTCCCAAGATGGTACCTCTTCTAGTAAAACCAAAGTTGGTTCTGCTAAGCCCAACTCCAACCATAAGGAGGCAGAATGCCACCACTGCTACAAGATAGGGCATTCGAAGAGAAGCTACCCAGAATATCTGCAAACCATCAAGGATGGGAAGATCAAGCCATCTTTCGCATGTATTGACACAATTAAATCTAATGATTCATCGCATGCTATTTCTTGAGTTCTTGATACATGATGTGGTTTTCACATATGTTCTGATTTGCAGGGACTAAGAAGAAATAGGGATGTGGAGCCTGGAAGGATAAATATAATCATGGGAAACAGAAGATTGTCACCTGTTACCAAGATTGTAGTTTAGTCCTTAGTACTTAATAATTGATTAGGTTTAGATTTAAATAATTGTTTCTATTCGCCAGATATGGAAAGAAAAATCATTTCATTTCATTGTTTATAGAGACAAGGTTTTAGATATTCATTTGATAATGAAAAGGGTTCTATTTATGCTTATTTTAATAATGTTTTATATTTTGAAGCATTGCCTTGTAATGGAATATATGAGACTGTGATGGTTGTAGATAACTTAGGAAATGATGTGTTGTGTATTGATTCATCCAATGGTTTGGATAAAGCATGCTTGTGGCATTGTCTTCTTGGACATATCAACAGGAAACACATAGCCGAACTCCAAAAGGATGGAGTGTTGGAGTCATTCAACCTAAGGGACGATGACGTGTGTGAGTCTTGTTTACATGGAAATATAACCTAGTCACCCTTCACTGGCTCTTATGAAAGGGGTGAGCGTTTATTGGATCACACAGACACCAATGTGTGTGGACCCTTTAGATACACCACAAAGGATGAGAACCACTTCTACGTGACTTTTACCGATGATTATATCAGATATGGTTATACATACTTAATCAAGTACAACTCGGAAACTTTTGAAAAGTTCAAAGAGTTTAGACAAGAACTGAAGAATCAATTAGGCAAGAAAATCAAGATGCTTCGATCCGATCGAGGATGATAGACCTAAGTCTTAAATTCCACGACTATCTCAAGGAATGCGGAATCGTTTAGCAATTGACGCCACCTAGGACACCACAATTGAATGGTGTAGCGGAGAGGCATAATCGAACATTGCTAGATATGGTTCATTCCATGATGAGTTGTGCTTCGCTACCTATCTCATTCTGGGGGTATGTGTAACATCCTAAAAACACATGCCAAAAATTTTGTTTAATTTAATAATAAAAAGCATAGTCGATAAACCTCATATAAAAATCATAAGGAATGTATCTCAAAATATTATAACAAGTATCAAGTATATCAGAGTATAAACATCCCATGCTGAACAAATGGTGTGTGCACTACAATCTTCCCGAGCTCCTCGTTTGAAAACTAAGTACCTGAAACCAAAATTGAAAACTGTAAGCACAAAGCTTTGTGAGCTCCCCCGAATTACCACATTCCATATAATAACATATAAAGCACATACTGGGCCTTGCCCACTGCATCAGACTGAAATCCAGAAACTGCATCGGACCGAAGTCTAGAAACTAACCAGGTCCTTGCCCTCTGCATCAGACCAAAGTCCGAAAACTGCATTGGACCAAATTCCGGAATTAACCAGGGACTCACCCCCTGCATCGGACCGAAGTCAGGAAACTGCATCAGACCGAAGTCCGGAAATTGACTGAACATAGCATAGCATAGTCATATCTACTAACATAACACATAAACTACATACTTCATCGGACCGAAGTCCGGAACACATAACACAGAGACATGCTTGAATTACAAAGACATCAAGCACATTGAACTACTGCATCGGACCGAAGTCCGGAACTACTGCTAAATAAACGGGCTGGCATTATGGCTGTAGACCCGTTCCTACTAGAAGGAAACTCACCTCACACTTCTGAATTCCTGTAGACATAACCCCAAATTGCTAATGTCCCACAGACTCAACCCCAGCTGCTTGATGATAGATTCCCGAACTGTCGACACCAAAATAACACCCAATTAATAATTAGGTCCCAACACATAACCATAAATACATACTTGGATAATTACTACATTACCCTAACGTTGGCTTTATTTAAGCCCAAGGCCTAATTCATAGGCCCAAAGTCAACTATGAATCAAAGCCCAACATATAGCCCAATTTTCCAAATTGGGCCTAAACCTTTATTAGGTCTTACCATAAGGCCCAACCATTTAGTCTAGTCCAATATTCAACATTCTAATGGCCCAATATCATATAATCATAAAGGCCCAAACTATGGCCCATTTATAGCCTAGTCTTCCAAATTGGCCCCAACACCTCATATGAGCCATACCTCAAAGCCCATTAATTATTCTAATCCATTTGCTTGATCTTGGATGGTCCTTTAATAATCCAATCATCAAGGCCCAATTATAAACCCAAGTGAAATTAGGTTTTTTCACATAAAATGATGATTATGGATAAGTGTTTCTCACTTAACCCATTAATAACTTAATCCACTAAGAGCTTAATCTACTAAGGACTTAATCCATTAAGTCCAATACTGCTTAGATTAATTTTTGCCAATGATTATTATTTAATATCTGCAACTATTAAATAATTCACATGTGTCCCGATTAATACTCCAAATTAGGGTTTTATTGGCATTATGATTTTTCCAACCCAAATACTAGCCCATTAAGCCCATTAGCTAGGTCCTTTGACCAATTAGGGTTTATTGGGCCCATTATGATTCTACTAGGCCCTTTAGGGTTTCACTAGTCCCATTAGTCACATGTGTGGGCTTTTAGGTCCATTAAGCTTTATTAGGCCCATTAGGGCTTACAAGGCCCATTAGGGTTTTATGTCCCTTGTCCAAACATCCAAAACTACTCACTATCCAAAAAGGCACACCGGCACCCAACACGGCGGCCGGTGGCGGTAGGAGGTGGCAACCACCACCCTATGGTGGTGGTTTGATTTATCCTTTAATTATTCCAATTTTACAATTTACAATAAAATCTCAAATAAACACACACACTACACTAACACACACACACAACCACTCTAATGGTGGCCTGCAACGGTTCACCGACTCCTCACGAGAAGATACTCACGCTGGCATTTCCTTCCTACAACAGCCAAACGATGTGTCGTCATGAGGTTCCACGAGCTCAACTACCCTTCCAGGCGACTTAAGTTGAAGTACGATCCACACGCAATGAACACACACAGAGCATCACCACCCATGCGATGTCAGGTGGTGTTTGGAAGCTCGTTGCCAAAGGCGACGGTTAACGGAATGGCTGCAACAACTATGGAGTACAGAACAGAAGAGAGAAGGGGGATATCGGGTTGCGTCGCTACAGTAGGGAGGCAGGAGAGGCGGCGTCGTGACTTTGAGCTCCCAATCTTCCCTTTCTCGCACGCTGGAACCAAGTTTTCTACCTTCGTCAGCAGTGGAAGGAGCAGCAACGAACGGTTTTGCCGGTACCCTTGTTTGTCGGTGGCTTGGTTGATCGGAGAGGCATGGGAGGAAAGAGTGGCGACCGACTTCACTCATGCTGGCTGGAAAATTCTTAGGTTTAGGGTTAAAGATGCGATGTGGGGAAGGGATACGGGTATATCCTGTGTCTCTTTCAAACTTATGCCTAAATATACACTTCTGGTCCCTCCTCATCAATTCTTTTTCAAATGAACTCGAATAGTTCCCATATAACCCCTCATGACAAATTTCTTTCTAACTAGATACTTAATTTACCATTTATACCCTGTATTCTGAAACCCCTTTCAAAACAGGTCCCATAATTACCAAACGCACCCTGACTTCTAAAAACTTTTCAAATTAAATCAAGAAATTATACTTTTAACCCCCCAACTTTTAAAATCCTTCACAAATTAATCTTGGACTTACATTTATTAATTTATTTAAATAAACAGGGCGTTACAACTCTCCCCTACTTAAATTAGATTTCATCCTCGAAATCATTCCTTACCATTTCCTTATGCGCCAAACAACTCTAGTAAAATGGTCACCATATTGGGCACACCCTAGCCCTCCTAAGGTAGCCATGACCAATCTTCGCAAAGCCCTAAAACCCTCATGTGAACGAATTCCACGCAACAAGATTACATGTACTCTGTCTGGAATTTGATATCTCTAAATGATCTAAATCCCTAACTAATCACTCATACTGAATCATTATAGATGAACCCAACGGTGGGTGACTAAGCATTACTCAGCAATCTGTTACACTTATCATACATGAGTTCATCAAATACCATTACTACTGGAGACCCAAAACAGTCTGAAACACTGATATGCCTGAAAACATTGAACTGCCTAAAACATCGACTATTTGAAATACTGAACTACCTGATCACTGAGCTACCCGAAACACTGAACTGCCTGAAAATTGAACTGCCTGACACACTGACATGCCTGAAACTGTATGCTACCACATGGTTGCTTCCCAACATCTACCAAGACCTACCTAGTCTCAATTTTTTGCCAATCATCTTAAATACCAAGTTCCAGCCTGACTGCGGAGCCAAAGGACTCCCTACTTAGTCGCCTCACACGACTTCTATTCAAAATCCTTCTCTGGAACTAGTTGCTACTAATTATCTTGTTACTGTGGCCCTAACGCCCTTCTGATCTGACCGATACAGTCTGAAACACTGATATGCCTGAAAACATTGAACTGCCTAAAACATCGACTATTTGAAATACTGAACTACCTGATCACTGAGCTACCCGAAACACTGAACTGCCTGAAAATTGAACTGCCTGACACACTGACATGCCTGAAACTGTATGCTACCACATGGTTGCTTCCCAACATCTACCAAGACCTACCTAGTCTCAATTTTTTGCCAATCATCTTAAATACCAGGTTCCAGCCTGACTGCGGAGCCAAAGGACTCCCTACTTAGTCGCCTCACACGACTTCTATTCAAAATCCTTCTCTGGAACTAGTTGCTACTAATTATCTTGTTACTGTGGCCCTAACGCCCTTCTGATCTGACCGATTGGTTCCATGCGTCGAATCCAAACGTTATCAAATCCAAGACTAAAAGTGATTGCTACATGACCAAAGGTAGCCTAAAATCACAAACGACCTCACATGGTCCATTGCTTTTCTAATCCCATAACTATAGTGACGCTCTTAAAGTCTTATCGCAGGCTTAACCAGGTCTAATATGCATGGGTAATTCTGAAATCCAATCTGTGGATATCCTCACTGCTACACCCGAACTGGTGGGTACCACTGTTCTTTCCGCATCCCAAAAATGCATTCATGCTATCTACCAAGCTAGTGAATGCTATGGCTACACCCGCAGACTTACAACACTCTAATACTATCTGGATGCTAGTGAATGCTACGGATACACCCGCAGGCTTACAACACTCTCCATACTGGATCAAACACGTGCTTGACCTGCACTCAACTGAAATCCTCTCCTTACTGGAATTCCTAACCTGATTCCCTAAGGCTTGCTAGCAAACATTGCGAGAACGCGATCTCCTTATTGGCAAGTTTTTCCAAACTTCCATCTCACACTATCCGTAAACCATATAGTCACTTGGGTTGTCTTCCTTCCTAATAAGGTTGCGAAACTTATCGTAGTTTTAAAACTACTCCTACTTCTGAATCGTTGGATGATTCTCCCCTACTTTGATTCAACTAACGTCTTACATCACAGAATACTGGAAGGATTTTCAATCCTTCTTACCATTTTATGCCCAATTTGCTAAAAACCATGCTTACCATTGTTAGTGTTTCAATACTAGCTAGTCCAAAAGATCACACCACCTCCAAGAACCCAAATAAATCTCCGATAATAACCTGCTAGACACATGAAGCTCCGAATCTCAATTGAAGACCTCAGAATCTCCCATTGCATCACGGCCTATTTCTTGGATGGATCAACTTGAATACACATCTGATTGACAAGGTACCCAAGAAATTGCACCTTGCGCAACTAAAACTCACACTTAGAGTACCTTGCAAAAGGTCTCTCCCTCCTCAACTTCTCTAGCACCTCCCTCAGGTACTTTTCATGTTGCTCCTCAGTATTGGAATAAACCAAGATGACACTGTACTCTCCCAATCCCGTGATTTGGGATATGATCTTTTGCTATCCGCTAATACTTCTCGGTATGCAATTGGCATATGACATTTCTTGGAAGTATAATTCAAACACAAACAGAGGATAACCCAGAGTCACATTTACTCATCCCCTGGAACGAAATACTTTATCGTGCAGTTTTCCGCATGTGTTGTACTGAATCTTACCCTTTTGGTCTCTCAAAAGCTGATCCAAAATCTAGGGTCTCCTCCCGAGACCCCTCAATATAAGCAACTGATCTGATTCCCTCTTACCAATGTGCTCCAAATCCATATCTCGTTCTCAAGCTCTAGAGGTCACATCATTCAGGGTCTTGCACCTTGAGATACTCATGATATCCCTGTTATCACTCTATAGTATGTTTTGATAACTAACTTTCTTCATTGTCTCATCTGATGCATACTGTGGTACCATATAAGCTCTTTCCCGAGACTTGGTAGTGAGCTCTACCATAGTCTTAGTCGTCTGATGGAGATCTAAAAACTCTTGCGCCAACTGCTGCGCCTTAATTGCCTGGGCACACTCTGCCCAAAATTTTGTCTAAAAGTCATCCCATGACATAGCCTCAACCGTATCATCACTCAACCTTCTATCAACCTCTTCCTATCAATCTCGTGCTCTATCCCTCGGGAGACAGGAAGTAAGTCGGATCTTGTCTCATTTCGAGACAAAGTCTGGATCAAAAAGTGTTGGCAACATCTGCCGACCATCTGTTGCTAACAATCGGATCCCTAACCCCATGACAATCTGAAACCTCAAAAACTCTGAATTCCCGAAACAATAACGTAAGGGTCCTTATAATGACTGCTATCTCTGTGCAGATTGCACTTCGCTTCTCATCACAAATCTCTATAATGCCCTCCTTGATCATACTACGGATCACAGGAGTCTGGTCAATGATACTGCTCGTAATCTAAGATGGAATGAACTCCCTTATCTGATCATCGAGCTGCCTGGCTACAGAGACCAAGCCAGATCCCTCATCGACACCAGAGTTACCATCTGGTCTACCACGTAGAGTCAATATACTCGGTAATATACCATCACTAACATCACTATACTCATCAAAAATCGAGGGATCTCACACACTACAAGTTCCGTGATTTTATCTTAACCTTCCTTGATTCGAGTACGGATCCTCTACTTGCAGTAGTATGGGCCCATGCTACCTTCCACATCTATCTGTACTTTCCTCAAGAACTGCCTTGACTCCACCAAGTCCCTTCTACTACTACTACTCTCTGCTACTCTCATCCTAGGCGTGCCTTAGGGTAATCACTAACCTACTCTCCAGTATCAGCTGCACAAGAAGTACCGACTACCTCCCCCTAACTAGCTCGTGAATAATATTACATATCACTAAGACTAGATAATTCTTCGAATGAGAGATCCTACCCAACAACGGTTGCACTCAAACAAGATCTGCGCAATAGAGCTAGATGTAACCTTCTGAAATTATTTAATCCTCGCAATATGTAACTTAACATATTCATTTACTATTTATTAAAAGATAACTAAGACTCCTAAAAGCACAAAGCAAGCAGCATTCGAGCATCGAGTACACATAATCAAATATATATTACGCTGGCTATCATACTGACAATTCTATACTAGCATGCAGTTCTCATAGAGCTGAAACACATATAACAGGCACATAAGAATCCTTCCTAGATCCTTAGTCCTAATCTAGCATGCTATTCTACTGAAACTGATAATCATAACATAAACATGTATTGGTAATTTGGGAGTACTTACTTCAACTCGACTGATTGAATGCACCAAACCCTTTTTCTCTTTTCAAAGTTCTTTCATTTCTAATTTTTTTTTTCGATTTCTAAATTTTTTTTCTATTGAAAACTTTATACCACTTCCTTAGTTTGAGTTCAGACACACTCAGAAGTGTGCTTGAATCCCTCAAACCAAGGCTCTGATACCAACTTGTAACGTCCCATAAACACAAGCCAAAAATTTCGTTTAATTTAATAATAAAAATCATAGTCGATAAACCTCATATAAAAATCATAAGCAATGTATCTCAAAATATTATAACTACTATCAAGTATATCATAGTATAAACATCCCAAGCTGAACAAAGCTTTGTGAGCTACCATCTTCCCGAGCTACTCTTTTGAAAACTAAGTACCTGAAACCAAAACTGAAAACTGTTAGCACAAAGCTTTGTGAGATCCTCTAAATTACCACATACCATATAATAACATATAAAACACATATTGGGCCTTGCCCACTGCATCGGTCCGATATCCGAAAACTGCATCGGACCGAAGTCCGGAAACAGACTGAACATAGCATAGCATAGTAATATCTACTAACATAATAAATAAACTACATACTGTATCGGCCCGAAGTCCAGAACACATAACACAAAGACATGCTTGAATCATAAAGACATCAAGCACATTAAACTACTGCATCGGACCGAAGTCCGAAACTATTGCTAAATAAATGGGCTGGCATTGTGGCCGTAGACCCGTTCCTACTGGAAGGAAACTCACCTCACATTACTGAAGTCCCATAGACATAACCCCACATTGCTGAAGTCCCGCAGACTCAACCCTAACTGCTAGATGACAGATTCCCGAGCTGTCAACACCAAAATAACACCTAATTAATAATTGGGTCCCAACACATAACCATAAATACATACTTGGATAATTACTACATTACCCCAAGGTTGGCTTTATTCAAGCCCAAGGCCAAATCAATAGGCCCAAAGTCAACTATGAATCAAAGCCTAACATATGGCTCAATTTTCCAAATTGGGCCTAAACCTTTATAAGGTCTTACCATAAGGCCCAACCATTTAGTCCAATCCAAACATTCAACATTCTAATGGCCCAATATCATATAATCATAAAGGCCCAAACTATGGCCCATCTATGGCCCGGTCTTCCAAATTGCGCCTAACTCCTCATATGGGCCTTACCTCAAAACCCATTAATTATTCTAATCCATTTGCTTGATCTTGGATGGTCCATTAATAATCCAATCATCAAGGTCCAATTGAAAGGCCCAATAATAAACCCAAGTGAAATTAGGGTTTTCACATAAAATGATGATTAGGCTTAAGTGTTTCTCACTTAATGCATTATGAACTTAATCCACTAAGGACTTAATCCATTAAGTCTAATATTGCTCAGATTAAATTTTGCCAATGGTTATTATTTAATATCTCCCATTATTAAATAATTCACGTGTGTCCCAATTAATTCCCCAAATTAGGGTTTTATTGGCGTTATGATTTTTCCAACCCAAATACTCGCCCATTAAGCCCATTAGCTAGGTCCTTTGACCAATTAGGGTTCATTCGGCCCATTATGATTCTACTATGCCCTTTAGGGTTTCACTAAGCCCATTAGTCACATGTTTGGGCTTTTAGGTCCATTAAGCTTTATTGGGTCCATTAGGGCTTACAAGGCCCATTAGGGTTTTAGTCCCTTGTCCAAACATCCCAAACTAGTCACTATCCAACAAGGCACACCGCCACCCGACACAGCGGTCGGTGGCAACAGGAGGTGGCAGCCACCACCCTATGGTGGTGGTTTGATTTTTCCTTTCATTATTCCAATTTTACAATTTACAATAAAATCTCAAATAAACACACACACTACACTAACAAACACACACACACAACCACTCTAGTTGTAACACTCAAATTTTCAAATAATTTTTCACATTTTAAAAACACACTTTCATTCATAATTGTTATAAAAATATCATTGTATCACATAACAATCCATAACATCACATCCAAAGATCATAATATGTAAAAGCTCCTCGTGTGTGTACTGATCAAGTTGACGCCTTCCCACGATCCTCACTGGTACCTAAAACACATAACACAACACTATAAGCATAAATGCTTAGTGAGTTCCCCAAAATACCACATATAACACATAATAGCCACTCGAGTCTATAACTCTGTGGACCCTCCGATCCTAACTCTGTAGACCCTCTGATCCTAACTTTGTAAACTTTGTAACATACATAGCGTAAACCAGATAGAAATCTCATCATGCAAAAACATACAATTACTCTGTCACATAACTCTAATTACCACTCTGGTAAAGTATAGTGAGGAGACTCACCTCGGGTAACTCGGTATTCTCGAACTCTGTAAAAATTTGGTCTAGCCTCCGCCTAATCATATGAAATAAACACTCTTAATCAATACATCTCTCAAGGCTAGACTATTCCCTCTCCTAGTACTCTCAGAAGGGTAAAAGACCATTTTACCCCTCTCGTGGCTCAAAGACCCTAAAGTTGACCAAACCGTAAAAGTAAAAAAAAGTCAACTCTCCGAGTTACGCTGCACATACCAAACATGTACATTGGCCGTACCCGGCGTCCTCACAGAAACGGGGTACGCGACCCCTTATGCCACACCTACTGGGATTATGCCCCCCGTAACTCCCAGTTTCAAACTCCTTAGCTTTTGGGGTTTTCAACAATTAAGACACACGTCCAACTTTTCAGATCTGACCATCCCTAAGCTTCTTAATCTATAAAGTTGGTGACCTTAAGCCTTTGCATGACTGGAAAAGTCTCTAACACCCATGACATTCCATTTCCAACTCTAAAAAGCTCATAACTCAAGCATGACCCCATAACAACGACCAAGTTGGGATTTTTATGGATCTATAGCACAAATATCACTGAAATGGGACAAGTCTAGGTCCATGGAGTCCATTACACTCATAAAGTCTCCACCTTTGGGACTTTTAACCCTAGAAATGGTCCATGCAACATGAAACCAAATAAAGAGGAAAGTTTTGAACTTTATACCTCTAGATGAAGCTCCTTCCTCTGAAGATCTCATATCCAAAATTGCACTTCAAGCCCTAGCCTCCACAAGCTCCTCTCCTTCTTCTTCATTAACACACCAAGGCACTTTTAGCTCCAAAACACTCACACTCAAGCTAAGGACGATGGAAGGATCTCTTAGGGTTTCACTCTTTGATATGGATCCTGAGAAATGACCCTTAGCATCCCTTATATAGTGCACAAGCGAAATATTAGGGTTTTCATATGAGCCTGCTAAGTCCAGCGTAACCCTGGGTACGCCCAGCGTACCCAGGCGAGTCCGCGTCCAACTTAAGCACATGAGTACGTGCAGCGTACTCCCACTACGCCTAGCGTACTCATTTGCTACAAGAACTCACTCAAGGGACTAATCTTGACAAATTGACAAAAGGGAAGGGTTAAATAGCTTTACGTGAATTTCAGGATGTTACAATTCTCCCCCACTAGAAGCAGACTTCGACCTCGAAGTCTCATACCGAAAACAACTCCGGATGCTGCTCCCGCATCTCTGACTCCGACTCCCAAGTCAGCTCGGACCCCCTCCGATGCTGCCACTGGACCTGAACCAGAGGCACCTCCTTGTTTCTCAGAACCTTGACCTTCCGGTCCAAGATCACGATCGGTCTCTCAACATAATTCAGACTCGCATCTACTTGGATATCCTCCAACGGAACCACTGTTGACTCATGGGCTATACACTTCCACTGCTGAGACATGTGGAAGGTATCATGGATCTGGCTCAGCTCTGCAAGTAGTTCCAAACGATATGGTACCCTGCCCACCCTCACGATCACCCTAAACGGTGCAATGTATCAGGGCCCCAACTTGCCCTTTTTCCTGAATTGGATCACTCCTTTCAAAGGAGACACTTTCATGAGTACAAAATCTCCAAACTGAAACTCGAGCTCGGATCGTTGCCTATCCGCGTAACTCTTCTGGCGACTATGAGCCGTCAGCAACCTATGTCTAACCTGCTGAATTTGCTTGGCTGTCTGAAGCACTATCTCGATGCTGCCCATCAGATGGGAGTCTGACACCTCCTCCCATACAACAACTCAAAGGGAGGCATACCAATGCTCGAATGGTGGCTGTTGTTATAAGAAAACCTAGCCAAAGGAAGATACGTGTCCCAACTCCCTTCGAAGTCCAACACACATTCCCGAAGCATGTCCTCGAGCATTTGAATCATCCGCTCACTCTGTTCGTCCGTCTGTGGGTGGTAAACGGTACTGAAATGCAGCCTAGTACCCAACTCCTCATGGAACTTCTTCCAGAACCTGGAAGTGAAATGCGCATCTTGATCTGACACAATCAAGATCGGTACACCACGTCGCGATACCACCCCCTCACATACACTCTACCAACCTCTCTGCATAAGAGCTCTCAATGATAGCAAGAAAATAAGTACTCTTTGTCACCCAGTCGACGATCATCCAAATTGCATCAACGCCTCTCGCAGTGCTCGACAATTTGGTGATAAAATCTATGGAAATTTGTTCCCACTTTCACTGGGGAACCTCAAGTGGCTGCAACTTTCCATGTGGACACTGGTGCTCGACCTTAACCCTGCGACAAGTCACGCACCTCTGTACAAATCACGCCACATCCCTCTTCATACAGGACCACCAATAGTCTATTTTCAGGTCCAAATACATCTTAGTGGCACCGGTATGGATCGAAAACCTCAACCTATGCGCCTCCTCCATCAAAATGGCACGTGCCCCGCCCTCAAATGGCACCCAAGTCTAGCCCTGGAAGGTCATAAGCCCCCGACTATCAGCAATGAACTCAGATATCTGTCCAATCGCCCGTTCTTGCTTGCAGTTCTCCGATCTCATGGCCTCTACCTGGGCCTCCCGAATGGTGTCAAACACCGGAGTCATCACTGTCAACCTCAAACAAACATATCGTAATGGAGCACTCTCTGCCCTACGACTCAAGGCATCGGCTACCACGTTATCCTTTCCCGGGTGGTACAGGATCTCACACTCATAATCCGTTACCATGTCCAACCATCTCCTCTGATGCATGTTTAGGTTGGGCTGATCCATCAGATACTTCAAGCTCTTATGATCCGTGTATATGGTACACCAGACCCCATACAAATAGTGACACCAGATCTTCAGTGTGAACACCATAGCCCCCAACTCCAGATTGTGAGTGTCATATCTCGTCTTATGAGGCTTCAATTACCTCTATGCATATGCTATCACATGACTTCTCTGCATCAATACTGCACCCAATCCTAATATCGACGCGTCACGATATACCACAAAATCCTCCATCCCCTCCAGAAGGGCCAATACTGGGGCTTCGCATCATCTCTGGCGAAGTGTCTGGAATGAGGCCTGCTACTCTGGGCCCTAATTGAATGCTACGTCCTTCCGGGTCAACCTAGTGAGAGGAATCGCAATCTTGGAGAAATCTTTGATAAATCTCCGATAATAGCCATCCTACCCCAGAAAACTCCTGATCTATGAAGGGGATCTCGGCACCTCCCATCTCATCATCACCTCAATCTTGGCCGGATCGACCAATATCCCGTTTTGGTTAACGAGATG
Source organism: Lactuca saligna (assembly GCF_052625555.1). NCBI lineage: Eukaryota > Viridiplantae > Streptophyta > Magnoliopsida > Asterales > Asteraceae > Lactuca > Lactuca saligna. The sequence continues at coordinate 153,767,857 of NC_136423.1, forward strand.
CCCCATGAACTGGACCTCTCATAACCAGAAATCGCACTTGGAGAATTTGGCGTAAAGCCTGTTCGATCTCAAAACTCCGAGGATCTCCCTCAAATTCTATTCATGTTGCTCTTTAGATCACGAATATACCAATATATCATCAATGAACACATTCACTGAACGATCCAACATCGGCCTGCACACCCTGTTCATGAGATCCATGAACACCGCCGGTGCATTGGTGAGCCCGAAAGGCATCACCATGAACTCGTAATGCCCATAATGAGTCCTCAATGCTATCTTCTGGAAATCCTCATCACACACCCTCATCTGATGATATCTAGACCTCAAATCAATCTTGGAGAACCAAGACGCTCCCTGCAACTGATCGAAAAAATCATCGATCCTCGGTAAGGGGTAATGGTTCTTGATCGTCAGCTTGTTCAACTCCCGGTAATCAATGCACATCCGGTGTGAACCATCTTTTTTCTCGACAAAAAGGATCGGTGCTCCCCACGGAGAGCTACTCGGCCGTATATACCACTTTCCCAGTAGCTCCTGAAGCTGCGAGGATAACTCATGCATCTCTAGAGGTGCAAGGCGATAGGGTGCCTTGGCGATAGGCGTTGCCCCCGGAACCAAATAGATACGAAACTCTACCTGCCTCTTGGGAGGCACACATGGCAACTCCTTAGGGAAAACATCTGGGAACTCACGCAATATCGGGACCTCATCGACCAACCTCAGTCTCTCTGCACCTACTCTCATATCCACCACATAAGCCACAAACCCACTACAGCCCTGCTGTAGACTCTGCCTCGCTCTTGCGGCTGAACAAAATGCTGAACCATAATGGGTATCCTCACCATAAACCGTAAGAACTCCCCCACTAGGGTCTCGTATGGTCACCAACTGTCGCTCGCAGTCGATAACTGCTCCAAATATACTCAACCAGTCCATGCCCACAATGACACATACATCTCCTATAGCAATCGATACCAAATCAATCGAAAACTCAACACCGAAGATCTCGAGTACACATCCTGGAATGACATTAGTGGCATACATTGCTCTCTCGTCAGCTATGGAAATTCGCAAAGGTCGACTCAACGCCTCTCAACGAATACTGATGTGCTGACTAAAGGCTAACGACACAAAAGACCGACTCGCACCAGAATCAGATAACACCAAAGTAGGTACAGAACTCACAAGAAATGTACCTATGCATATCATAATACAAGCATAACAACACAAACTCAAAATAAACAGATGAAAGAATACATACTAGCCACAACATCGGGTGTTGTGTGGACCTCCTCCGCGGTCAACTCGAAAGCTCTCCCTCGTACCTTCAGCGCCTCGGCCTTCACTGGCCAGCTCTTGGTAGCTCGAATAGCAGTAGGGGCAGATCCCTGTGATGCTCCCTGTGCTGATCCCCGTAGTTGCGGTCACTTAGCCTTCCGGTATCCGGTCTTGTTGCAGTGAAAATAGACTGCAAATCCCTTGGGGCAATTCTTGTCCATATGCCCCTCCTTGCCACACTTTTAGCAAGACCCTTCTCTACATACTCCCTCATGACCCTTGCCGAACTTGCCACTAGTATGGCCCTTCTGGTTCCCTAATCTCGAATCAGCGGGTTTGGCCCGCTTGGCTGCCGACTGGGACTAAGCTGGTCACCGTTCCCCCCCCCCCCCCCCCCCCCGTGAGACTCAGCCTCCTCCCTAACCTAAGTCTCCAGCTATATCTCCTTGTTCTGAGCATTTTCTAGAATCTCAGAAAATGTTTGGTATGATGAGTTCGCCACAATGAGTCCTCGGTGGGAGTGATGAGTTAAAGTTGAGAGGGTACACTGACGCCATTTTTCAGACCGACAGGGACAACTTCCGTTCGTAGTTGGCCGGGTCTTGAACATGCGAATCAGAGTACATTGCAGCAAGCGAAGCATCCAAGGAGGCAATATGGTTGAATAATTTCATTGGAGACCTTGGAGTTGTGCCAACCATACAGGATCCCATGTAAATTTTCTACAATAATGAACGAGTGGTTGCCTTGACTAAGGAACCGAAGAATCATGGTATATCTTGACATATCGATAGAAAATATCACTTTATTCGACATCGGGTAGAAGAATGACTCCTTGTATTGAAGAGGGTAGGGTCATAGGATAACCCAGCAAATCAGCTTACGAAGGGACTGAGTAGGGTTAAGCACCTGTAGCATGCTAGGAACATTGGGCTGAGGGACGATATTAGTTTAGATTAGATAGTTTAGAAACGTGTAATAGATAAATGTAATTGACATTTGATGATTAAATTAATGGTATTATTTATAAGTAAAGTTACTGTATTGTGTTAATTGTTTACCTATTGTTTCAATTTTGCATGTTTTGACTTCCTGAAGAATAAGATTCTTTGAACGATCCACAGTCATTCATATGTTGGAAGTAAGTAAGAATGAATACTGTCATGAATGGGTGTGTAGATTTTCTAAAGTGTATTATACATAGCAAAAGTGTGCTACAACGTTCATGAGTGATTATGAACAAGTTGTGAGCATTGGAATAAACCCATGCTTTCTAGAATCACTTCAAGGAATTAATCACGAGTGATCGCAATACGATAATATCATATGCTCTTAAAACCTAGATATATGGTTTATTGTTGGCTAACTGGTTATACATTGATAATGCGTAAACGCATTAGTAACTTGATGTTATAAAATACATTGTTGTGTATGATTTGATTAGTGAATAGTAAATGCATATAAGTCGAAGTTTATCTGTTCCTTGTATCCTAAGAAGATAAAAGCGATATAAGGGCCCTCGATGATTTGGTTTGACTTATGTATCGGGCCCGGTCAGGACTGAATTGATGTGTTTGATTAAGTTCTATGTTAGACGAATCTGAGATCAAGAAACAAACTGCTAGACAATAAGTATGACTATAGTCCATGTGATTGTCTGCACAATATCAAGAATAGAGGATCATACGATCCCTTATCTATAGAACAAGTTACTGATATGATGATTAAGATCACAGTTTAATAGTGTCTTTGAGAGCTACGATTGCTAATCGATACATTTGTATTTACTAGTGGGAGACTTTTGGACTAGTGTCTAAGCCTGTAACTATATTTGGTAAATACTTGACCCGGTTATGCATGGTTCTTTTGGGTTGCCTTCACCGAAGGAACATGATAGGATGATTTATTAAGAAACAGGTTATTATGATTTATTAAAAAGTTATACGAATAATATATTAATGGAGAAATCATATAATTAAATTAATACTAGACAAGAATTAATTAAGAAATAAATTATGTGGTTAAAAGACATTAATTGAATATCAGGGAGTTAAACTGTGAAATCTATCATAGTTGAGTATTGGGCTAAGGAGCCTCTTGGACTAGGCATGGACGAAATTATGATATTTCCATCCCTAGTTTTGGCCCTAAGGTCCTATTCTAGAAGCTTCCTTGGATAGCTTAAGGCCTAAGCTATCCATTAGGGTTTTTGACTAAAACCCTAATAGTTGCAGCATAAATAGGACCCTAGGCTTCAGAAATCGACTGCCCTAACCCTAAGAGTGATTAAGCCGAATTTAAGAAGCCTCCAAACTCTCTCCAAGATCATTCTTTTGCTATTGGTGTTTGTAAGCCATTAGAGGAGTGACACTTGTGACTCTAAGCTTCAAAGACATGAAGATTCAAGCAAGCAACAAGAGGTAATGATCTAGATCTGAGTTTTTTTTCATATAATTTCGAATTATTATTATTAGATCTAGGGTTAGAAAGTCTTGGTTGGATGCATGTACATTTAGAGAAACCTAGATCCAAGCATTAGGGTTTCCATGAGCACATATGATGTTCTTTTGGCTCAAACCCATCACTATTTATATGTGGGGTGGTGCACTATTTACACTGATCATAAGAGCCTGAAGTACTTGATGGATCACCAGAACCTCAACATGCGGCAGAGGAGTTGGTTGGATGTGCTGAAGGACTATGATTGTGAGATCTTATACCATCCAGGGACAACCAATGTGGTAGCCGATTCTTTGAGCCGCAAGACGACAGGTTCCCCGATTGGGAATGTTTGTTTGAGGATGACAGTGATCACTCCATTGTTAGATATGATCAAGGAGGCAGTAGTAGAAGGATTGAAGAAGGAGAACTGGAAGTTAGAGTGGATATGGGGGCAAATCCCCTTATTTGTCCGGAATGGCCAGGTTCTCCTAACCCAGTGTGGCTAAGTGTGGGTCCCAGCATCTAGGGAAGTGAGGTAGAGAATATTGGAGGAGGCATACAAGTTCAAGTTCTTTATATACCCAGGGGATACAAAAATGTATAGAGACTTGAGACTGAGTTATTGGTGGCCTTGTATGAAGTGGGACATCGCCTAGTTTGTGGAGCGGTGTTTGACCTACCGGAAGTTCAAGGCCGAGCATCAGTGGCATCATGTCAAGGTTTATCCGCTACCCATTCCTATGTGGAAGTGGGAAAAGATCATTATGGACTTCATCACGAAGTTACCAATGACATCGAGGGGTGTGAATGCCATATGGGTGATAGTGGATAGATTGACAAAGAGTGCCCACTTTATTCCGATCTCTAGCAGCATCTCCACTAAGAAATTGACAGATATGTATGTACAAGAGGTGGTGGCAAGAAACAGGGTGCTAGTATTGGTAGTCTCTGACAGAGATGTTCGATTTACATCTAGATTCTGGAATAAGTTCCATGAGGAACCGGGCACTCAATTGCATTTCAGTATTAGATACCACCCCTATACAGATGGCCAAAGCGATAGGACGATCCAAACGCTCAAAGCTATGATTTGGCCATGCTTGTTGGATTTTGGAGGTAGTTGGGATATATACCTTCTATTGGCAGAGTTTTCATACAACAACAATTACCATGCCAGTATCGACCAACCTCCGTTTGAGATGATGTATGGTCGGAGATGTAGGACCCCAATTTGTTGGGGTGAGTGGGACATCGAGTCATGGGGAGCACTAAGGTAGCGCTCAAGAGTACCATGCCGATTCAACATGTGTACGACCGGTTGCAAGTCATGCAGAGCCATCAGAAAAGTATGATGCCTAGCGGCGATTGGATCTTGAGTCGGGGACTTTGTGTTAATAAAGGTGTCACCATGGAAGGGAGTTATCAGGTTTCGGAAGAGAGGCAAATTGGGGCCCGATATATTGGACCCTTCAGAATTAGAGGCCGGAGGCCGGGTGTGTAAGGTGGCCTATAGTTTGGAGCTTCAGAATTAGCTTAGCCATATTCACAACACCTTCCATGTGTCACAGCTTCTTAAGTGTGTCACCGACGAGTCCACGATCGTTTCTTTGGACGACATTCAAGTGGATGAGATCCTAAACTACATTGAGAGTCCAGTAGTGATTTTGGATAAGAGGGCCAAAGTTCTTCGGAATAAGGAAGTGAAGCTTATAAAGGTGAAAACGCAGCACCAAAGGGGCTCTGAATGGACATAGGAGCCAAAGGATGATATGTGGGAGCATTACCCCGATCTATGTGCATTTACAGACTTCGACGACGAAGTCTACTTCATGTGGGGGAGAGTTGTAACACTCCAAATCAGGGAATATTATTGAAGCCATTGAAATTTAAATTAGTGCATAATAAGTCACTTAAGTACGTTGGGCGTACTTCTTGAGTACGCTTAGCGTACCATGCATGGATGATCGCGGAGGGCCAGAACGTATGTTGGGTGTACCAAAGAGTATGTGGGGCGTACGTGATGGATGTTTAAACCTAAATTTTTCGGACTTGGGACCTATATAAGCATCCTTATCTCATTCAAACTTCACCCTAATTAGCCTCTTTCACCTTTAAACATTCCTGAAAACCCTAAGATTATTAGAGAGGGTGTTTTGAGCTTAACGAGTGCATTTGTGGCCATTCTAGTGTCCATTCGAGAAGAAGGAGTTGCTAAGCAAGCTTGGAGTGGCATTGGGCTTCAAGAATCTACATCTAGTTCACCTTAAAGAGGTTCTGGAGTTATAAAGCTTTGATCTTCTCATCTTATTCATTCCATCTAGCTAGGGTTTCCTATTTTGGTCCTTTTAGTTGGTTTTGGACCTCCTCTTGAGAGTTGAGCAACTCCAAAGGTTGAAATGGTTAGATATGAGCCATGTAAGCACAATAGGGGTATAAAGGTGCTATCTTGGGGAGTATCTAGACTCCATGCATGAGTTTGATGCCTTATATGAAGTCCTAATGTAAAGAATGAAGTTTTTATGTCCCATATAGCATGCAAGCGCATAAAGTTGCCAACTTTATGCCCGAAGACATCTTAATGAGCTTGGATATGATACTGAACGTTTGAACATCGAGTTTTAAGAACATAATGGAAGAAATTGCTTTATCTATTAGTACGTTGAGTGTAACTTAGAGTACATAGCGTGTACAACCCAAGAACTCAGTACGTCGTGCGTACCAAGGTGGTACACAAGCCATACGCACATCAGATGGACTCGAACTTATTTTGGTCTTTCAATCTTTTGGGCCTTAACTAGTCATTGGGCTTGGTCAAGTTTTGGAGTTAATGGGCTAACTGATCTGTTTTGGACCATGGATATTTTGTTTGGGCCTTATTGGGCCATCAGGCCCATTAATGATTTTGGACATGGACTTTGGGCCACTTCGCAAAGGAAGACTCTTTAGGCTATTATGAAAGGCCTCGGGTTTGGAGTTTGCAATTAGATAGTGTTTAGTCCTAACCTTGAGTAATGATATGATTTTTCATCAGAGGTGGTTATGCACTGTTAGGAGAGTAGCTTTTGGATTCAGCAGATAGAGGTGAGTCTTCTCACTACACCAATGAGTCGAAGGCACCAAGGCCGACCCATTTAATGTTACATAGATATATAGTTGATTATGTGATATGTCTCTAGGATATCTGTAAGAAAGTACCTGGGGGGTTTCTAGGCAGTATATTGAGACCATGAGGATGTTCCCATGCATTTAGTATAAGTCCCTAGAGTGTTTCCATGGTTGTCTAGTATGTATATTTTTTTTAGCTTATATCATAATTCCATATTATTGAAGACCGTGTGAAGGTTCCCGCACCAATTAGCCAAGACCATGTGAGGGTTCCAGTTGCGGCTAGTAAAGACCATGTGGGGATTTCCCGTGACACTTGGTGCAAGACCTTGGAAGGTTTCCACGACATCCTTATATGTTTATATGCATAGTATATGTGATATATATAGCTTTATAGGTACTATGATATGTGTTATGTGGATTATGTGTGGGGTATGCTCTGGGGAACTCACTAAGCATTAGCTTATAGTTTGTTGATTTGTTTCAGGTACATCTGAGCCTAAGGGCAAAGACAATGCTTGATGGCAATGTGTGCACTCTCCAGTATTTGTTTTGATGGGAACTCTAATGTTTTGAATAAAATGTTAATGTTATGAATTTTGAAAACAATGGTTAATGTTACTTCATACTTTATGGAAATATTTGGTTAATTAAAAATGATTTTTTTTTTAAATTTGGGTCGTTACAAATTTTAATTTAACTTAAACAACCCAAATAATATTTTGTAAATAGTTAAAAGTGATTAATTGTAGTGTTTTTCTAATAATGATTATAAGTTGGTTAATAAGGTTAAATAAATATAAAACCTACAATGTAATCATAAATATACTAATTTTCAATTTTAAAATAATATCTTTACTTCTACTTATAAATATGTCTATAACTTTTAACATATTATACTTAATTTATTAGATTTAATATGTTGTTGTATGTAAACCATTATCAGTGTAAAGCTACAACTTTTGAAGAGTTTGGATAAAATACTTCAATTGTTATTTTAAATGTAATATTAAAATGTCAACTTAAATTTAATTTCAATTCCACTTAAAAAAACAAATAATATTTTATAAATAGTTAAAAGTGATAAAATTGTAGTGATAAATACAAAAACTAAATTTTAATATCAATTTAACTAAAATATTTCCTAACGATATTTTTATAATCGTTAAAATTTTTCAAAAAAGTAGCTTAAAATAACTTACAATAACAATAATTAAAAATAACTCTATATAAATTATTGTATTGTTACCTATAAAATCTAAAAACAATGTTTGATGTTTTAAATAATTATAATGATAAAATTTAAAATATGAAGCAAATAAAATTTAAAAAATTAATTAACAATAACATTAAATATAAATTAGATTAAACCATATATTATATTTAATTTTATTCATGTGTAACCCGCAGCTAGAAGTCATTCAAACGATTGAGATTATGCATTTATAATTGATGTATATATTATCATATAATTCAAATCAATACATTATATCAATTTAGTATACGAATTATTATATCAAATTTAACAACAAAGTTATTGCTATATTAAAAAAACATATATTTGTAAAGACTTTAACTATATAGGTGTTTTTGCACAACGCACGTGCATTCACCAAGTAAAGAATTATATTTACGGGGGAAGAACGGGTGGAAAAGCTTACTTATAAGAGATTTATTTAGAGGAGATAGTATAAATGATTATGATTAATGATTTCAAATCATATTTGGTTCTGAAAACTTAAAATATGAATATTTATACTTATATATTTTTTTAAAATATTAAATATAAAATTCTTTAAAGGTGACATATGGCATCATTTGAATCATTCATTAAAAAGATATCACTTGACATTTAGAAATTTTATTTACTAGGTACTATATATAAAGTAAATTACAATTTTGGTCGTTGTGGTTTGGTCAATGTAACACTCTTACTCTCAGGTATAAATTCTACAACTTTACATTCATATTTAAAGGCCTACTCGATGAGTTGGATGCCCCAATTGGTCGTGTAGAAATACATATGACCGCGTGACTTAAGGGACCTACTCGACGAGTTGGAGCTAGAATACGAAACCCTACTTTTTAGGGTTTGCACCATATTTAAAGCACCTTAAGTCCTTCCTTCCAGCCTCATTACCACCCTTTCACGTCTAGAAGAAACCCCTAAGCGATCTAACCCCATATGTGAGTGTTGTGAGGATAAGAGAGTGTTTTTGGTGCAATTGTTGAAGAAGCTTGAAGGTTCAGAAGCTTGGAACGGGAGAGAGCTTGTAGATCCAACATCTACATCGTTTTAGCTTTCATTTAAAGGTAACAAGTTGTTACCATGATCATTCTAGTGTTATATCTACTTATTCATGGATTTAAGGCTATTTTTAGCATATTTGTGGGTCATTACGGGTATTGGGCATGATCTGAAGTTGTAACTTCAAATCTAGACTCCTCTAAGTCATCATAGTCATAAAGTTATCGAATTTATCAAGCTTTGACCCCTCTTTTTTGGCTTAAATATCTTCCTTAGCTTGGTTTGGGCATTTAAGGCCTTGCATACACGTAAATTTTGCAACTTTACGTGGTAACCATGCCTTAGGAGGCTAGATCTATAATTTGGAGCCTTGGTCTTACTTAAAAGCATCTGAATAAAAAAACTAAAGGGACTCGACGAGTTGCATGGTCAACTCGACAAGTCAGATGAAGATTGCAAGTTTTGGTTCTGCATGGAATCGGCGAGTTAGTAAGATGAATCAACGAGTTTGTTAGGGTTCTCCCAGCATTTTGGACAATGCATGGACTCGACGAGTTGTCTAGAAACTCGGCGAGTCAATTGGGGTTTTCACGATTGTTTGATTTCGAAAGGAACTCAACGATTCAGTGGATGTACTCAACGAGTTGGGTCAACATGGACTATTGACCTTAACTGTTGAGTTTGATTGACCAAGGGTTGACCAGTTTGACTTCTGGAGGTATTTTAGTAATTTGAAAATTTAAGGAAGTGGATCATTTGTGGGTGTAGGTATTTGAGTTTGTAGTTGTATTTGGGGAGTTTGACATTATCATCTCGAGCTTCTTGTGAGGTGAGTTTTCCTCACTATACTGATAGGGTCGAAGGCACCAATGTCGGTCCTTTTGGATTGTTATCTCGGTTATCCCAAGATGATATACTTAGTGATCTGTTAGACTTATATCCTAGTATATAGGATGATGCTATGTTTAGTAACCTATTAGGCTCGTATCCTGTTATATAGGATGATGCTATGTTTAGTGACCTATTAGGTCGGTATCCTGGTATGTAGGATGATGCTATGATTAGTGATATGTTGGATCGGTCTGACTGTTTATACATGCTAGCTAGCATTTAATATATATATATATATATATATATATATATATATATATATATATATATATATGTTGATTGTATATTGGGGGTGGATTGAGGTGGTCCTGCTTTGTGATGAAGTCCCGATAAGAACAATCCAGTCAAGTCGAAGGCCTAGAGAACGGTCCAGATTGGCTGAAGGCCAGGTAGGGCAGACCAGACATGCTGAAGGTTCTGAGAGTGGACCAGACAAACTGAAGGCCTAGTGAGGAAGGTCCAGTTATACTATAGACTTTATATGCATGATGTTTGTTTATATGATATGGTTATGGTTTGAATGGCATTCGTATTTTAGGGAAATCTCACTAAGCTTCGGGCTTATTGTTGTTGATTTTGTTTCAGGTACTTCTGATGATCGCGGGAAGGCGAAGGCGTTGCACCTCCTTATATTTTTATGAGTTGCTTTTGGAATACTCTGGCATGAAACCATTTTGAAAACAAATTAGTAATAATTATTGGTTTCTGAATGATTTAAAAGTTTTAAATTTGCATGAATTTTATGGGTGTTACACGTTGGTATCAGAGCCTTGGTTTGAGTGAATTGGAGGAAACACTCATGTATATCCAGTCTCAACCTAAGGACAAGATTTTAAAATGATTTTTGAAATGGTTTTCAAAATACTAATGGAGGATCCAAGTGTACAATCAGCCGAAGCCAGTAAGTAGACCCTAATATACCTTACGAATTATTTTATTTTGTGATATGTTAGAACAGCATGCTAGTACTAGGCTAGGGATCTTCAGGAATTGCATGATAGCATTGTTGGATTAGTGTCTATGTCCGTAACTATTTTGGTATATACTTGACTCTATTATGAGCATGGTTGCCTTCACCATAGCAACTTGTAGGATGAATTAACGAGAGAAAAGGATTAATTATGATTTATTAATATATTATAAGAATAATATATTAAAGGAGAAATCATAATGCTTAATTAATATTAGACAAGTATTAATTAAGAATTAATTTTGTGGCTAAAAGAGATTAACTAAACTTAGGGTCTGGAATTGCAATTATTACATAATTACAATTGGGCTATGGATCACCTTTGAATATAGGTTGGATGAAATCTATAGGAAGCCGTAAAATTTTCATCCAAGGCATGTTCCAGAAGGGGTCCATGGGCTGATTAGGGCTTAAGCAATCACATTAGGGTTTCCTTGTTAAATAACCTAATTTCTTACCTATTTAAAGGCCCCTTGAGACCCAAAAACGTGGCCATCCTTTTGAGAGGGTTTCTGGATGCTTTTGGAGTTCTCAATCTCTTTATTCTTCATCTAGTTGTTGAGTGGTGTTTGTGACTCCATTAGAGGAGCAACACTTGAGGCACTAAGCTTTTTGAATCCAATTACAAGAAGGATTAGATTGTTATTGCTATATAACAATTAAAGGTTAGATCTAAACCCTATTTTATGTTAATATGATTAATTGTATGCTAGATCTAGGGTTTATAGCTTTGGATATTCAATTGCATGTCCATTAGACAAACTAGATCAAAAGGCTATTAGTGTTTGCATGTACACCATATGGATGATGTAGTGCTTAAAACCCATTAGTGGTATCAAAGCCTAGGGTGTTTTTCTAATGTATTTGATGCAAAGGGTAAATTTTCCAAGCTGGAAAAAATTCGGTTTTTGGACTCTAACCAGGCTCACGACGTGAGCATAGCTGTTTGTTGGATTTCAAATTTTCTCCCTTATTTTGTTTAGGATAATTGCCATAATTGAAATTAAAAACAGATTTCTCTGTTATGGTAATTGTTATCCCAATCAAATAAGTGGATAATTGTCAATTTAAGATAATTATTTGATTTATAAGATAAATATTAAATTTTTTGTGAATTGATTTGAATTAACTTCTAAGAAAATAAATTAGGTTAAATTTTGGGATAAATATTATCTATATGATAATTAATTAATTTTCAAATTTAATCTAAAAGATATTTTAAAAAGTTTCAAAACTTGCCATCAAGTTTTGGAATTTAAAAGTTGGTTAAAAAGTTTAATTGTGAAATGTTAAATTCTAAAACCCTAGTATGATAATTAATTAATTTTCAAATTTAATCTAAAAGATATTTTAAAAAGTTTCAAAACTTGCCATCAAGTTTTAGAATTTAAAAGTTGGTTAAAAAGTTTAATTGTGAAATGTTAAATTCTAAAACTCTAGTATTTTGAAAAGTTTAAATTACACCTTTATGGTTTTCTTAATTAATTAAGATGTATAATTAAAAAAGATTTAATAAACCCATAAAGTTTTGGTTTACATTTAATTAAATTAAAAATACAATTTATTAAATTAAACAACGTAGTATTTTAAAAGTATAAAATACACCCTATACTGTATATAATATTAAAAGTCTAATATTATATATATATATATATATATATATATATATATATATATATATATATATATATATGTATGAGTAAATAGTCAGTCTTACCATTAGTAAGCCTCATTCATGAATCTGGTCTATAAGGGGTGTTTAAGGAAATTACCTATAAAATGGCGATTGAATGAGTATCCACTCTTACCCACCGCAGTCTTGACTGGTGGAGGGTCATTAGTCGAACGGGTAGGATAGGACGAAAACTTCCATTATAAGTATAATGAAGTACAAAGTAACTAAATGCATTTACCAATTCCCAAATCATTGTTACTTTAGGCAAAATGTTAAATTTTATGCTAATTCATGGAATTACACTTCGTACCCTTGTCAAACGTTAGTGGAGCATGCGTGGTTAACTGACACACTAATTTGGGGTTGACATTGGTAGCGAAGGGTGGCTCGATGTTTATCATAGATCAATGAAGCGTGTGTGGCTAACCAGCACATTGATTAGGTGATAGTAGCATTGGGTACACCATGTTGATTCGCATGGTTATTCACACCTTGTTTGTGATCCTCGGTATCCCAGGCGCAAACTTGAAGGGCATAATCGAGATTAAACATGCCATCAAAAGGTTCAATGAATCTAAAAAGATCTAGGAGTTTCAATTCATTTAAAACCTAAACCTGATTTTTGCTTTTCATGGTGGAAACTGGTGAATCGTCATTCATCTACCTTCAAATATTTTGTAACTAGATTACAAAATCCCTCTTATTGGTTGTAGAGATTGTGTTGGATCCTAGCCTTAATGTTTCATTTGGGTGTTACATCAAGGATTCTTATCAACTATCTTGAATCAAAATCATAGCCATTATGGGTTCGTAAGAGGGATGGCTGTAGACTAGGTTGGGTATGATGAGTGCCACGTTATTAAGGCTATGATTCACCTATTGGTTATAGAGATTGATGAAGTCACTCATCGATCTCACCTATTTGCTTGTTGCTACTGAATCAAAAATGATTTTGCACACTAGAAAAGCAAAGCTGATTGGTAGATCTGCCTTCCAAACATCCATGAAATAGGCAATGACAACGAAATGAATGCCATGGTCGAAAGGTTTAACCATAAGAGAAAGGCAAGGTCTGAAGTAGTGTCATGTGTTGTTCCAAAATAATCAATTTGCTTTTATTGCCAAGAGAATGGACATTAGCGACGAAGCTGCCCAATTTACCTGAGAGATCTAAGAGATGGGAGAGTCAAGACGTATGGCTCTACTTCAGGTAAAATCCATTAACTAACTCTATAAGTTGCTATTTTGATACATGATGTGATAAGATTACATTTTGATGTTTTGAAGAATCAAAGAAAAGAAAGGAAGCTTAAGGAAGAAGCGTGATGAACCTGATCATGAAGAAATGGATTTCACTTGCATGGATTCGAGGATCGGATTTTTGAGCTGCTACTTTAAAGTTAGGGTAGATTGCTAAGAAATATGTAATAACATAGTTTTTCAGTTGAATTGCATTGTAAGGACATAGTTCTTCCGCAATAAAATAAACTTTATTTTTGTATTATTTTTTTATCCTTGCAATGGCATGTATGAAAAATTGATGTTTGAATGTTTCTACTATTAGCAATAATGGATTTGATTCTTAATTATGTTATTTGTGGAAATGTCGAGAATTTACCAAGTATGGAGAGTTTCTCAGCACCCATGTTTCAATTAGATAGAAACTTGGAATCATGCAACCTGGATTGTGTGTTGAATGAAAAACTTTCATATTTGGAAATTAGACTAATTCCTTGACAAAGAATCTAGTGAAGGGCTAGGGATCAGGTACACTTGGTTGTGTGCTAGTCAAGTCTACCACAAAGAGAGATAAAGTATTCGTCATGACTTTCTAAAGTTTAGTAAATATGATTATGCTTATAAGATTAAGTGTAATTCTGAGTTGGTTGAAAAAAGGTTTCAATAAATGGCAGAACGAATAAGAAGAAAGATAAAAGTTTCTCCATTCTAAGAAGAAAGGAGAGTACATTTTTATTGTGTTTTATGATAAGTCTTAATGATTAAGAACCATATCTCAATTGATCCTATAAGTGAGTCTTAGTGCATTTGTATGGCTAAGAAGAGGAATAGAGATTTGTGGAAATGGTTAAATCAAAAAGCCAATCATACTTCGTTCCAATATGAAGTCCTAGAGTCATACTCCAAGATTGTGACATTGAGTGACACGTCTTTAGTAGGTTTATAACACTCAACAAATGTGGAATTTGGAAAAGTTTTCTTATTCTTGCACATTTGCAATTGGTAAGTTGTGCTGTCTTGGGTAAGACAAAGACCAAGTAGGACTAATTATGTGAAGTGCTTTTGTCTTGATAAGAGTTACACTAACTCTTGAATATTTGTTTTATCTAGGAAAGTTTCTTAACAAGAGAATCAAATATGTCAAGAGGTCAGTGGGAGTTTTAGTGTTCTTGAAAAAGTTTCAAGAAAAAATCAAGAATAAACCTTATCGATCATCACTAGCACACGACTTGAGGTTTACAACATATCGTGTTGACATAATCTTGTTTCTGTGCCATTCCAGTTTGGTTAATGGTGCATGTAAGTTCTATAAGCTCTTATTTGAATGCATAAAGGCAAAGCACCTTGATCAACGGAAATTACATTGATATGTATTGGTGAGTTGTTGAACAACTTGGAAGACATAGTGGACATTCGTTCTACCATGAGGCAAGAAATCAAAATTAAATAAGTTCAGTCCATATAAGTTTGGATTTATCGCAAACCTTGTATTAAGATAATGGTTATGGAAGATTCATATGGATTAGAACACATACACTTTCAAATCAATGTGTCATAAGGTTTCTCTCCTTCATGAAAATGATTATGAGGAAATACTTTCACTAAGAGATATTTTAAGGAGATAGCAATTGTAAAAATTGTATTCTCAAATTCGGTTATGATTACAGAATCCCTCTTCATAGATTAAATTGTGAGATTTGGTGATTAGTCTAAACGTTGGGGACTTAGTAATATAAGTTATGAATTAGTTTTGACACACATGTGAGCTATCTAAGGTAAGGTGTATGAGTTTGAGAAGCTAAGATAAAGGCTTATCGAAGCATCTAGTATTAGAAATATGGATTTTCAAATTCAATAAGTATTGTTTTCTAGAAGTTCAAGTGTTTTCGGAATACATGTCAAGCTAGTAGGAGCATAAGTGTTATGCTTGTATGGAAATAATCATTGTGTTAGTGGGAGCATGATGATTATTTTAAGTATTGCAAGTTAGCAATATTAATTATAGAAAACAAAGATTCACTTTGCAAAGTTGCAGGGTTTGAAAAGTTGTTTTGCTATAATTAAGGGAGAGAATATTATACTTTGTTTCAAAATCTAAAAGCTCAGATCGAGAAATGATAATAAAATTTAGTCAAGGACACTTAGCACGTTCTAAAATTCGATTATGATTACGGCACCCCTATTCATAGTTCAAATTGTGAGAACATGGCTAACAAAATATTATGGCAGAAGATTGATAAAGTACCATGTCTTTCTGTGAAACATTATGCAGTGTGTCCCATACGCTTTGGGTATAGGATCAATTACATATGCTATAATATTTAACCTTTCTAAAATTTTCCAAATGCCTAGGGCATTAAGAGGGAAAAGGAACTAGAACCAATTTTGACTAAAATAAATAAACAACTATCAAAGGATATCCAAAGTTCGCTAAGGATTGGTCGCTTGTGAGTTGTTGGAAGTATAGGATTTGATGGACCATATCGACATTATCATGAATATATAAGATTTTATTTAGAATGAGTTGTTATATGGCAAATATGGAAATGTTTCCATAATTGGGAGTTGGAAATTAAGAATTTATGTCTAGATTAGAAAATTTTATGCAAAAAGGATGTTCAAAGGAATGTACTTTGAGTGAGAGACATCACATCTATAAAATTGTTTTGTAACAATTTCTGATAGAGTACCTTTTGATTTCATTGGTCGAGTCTTTGTGACTTTCGAGTAATAAAGTTGATTTTCCGAAACATTAAACGATGAATAATGAGTAATCAATATGGTGACTAAGTAAAAGGGTGTTTCACTTTGCGTGTTTTGACTTCAAGAATAACTGGGTTATTCGAACCTCCACAGTCGGTCATACGTTGGAAGTAGGTATGAAGGAAGATTGTCATGAATCTGTCTGTAGATTGTCTAAAGTGTTTAGACATAGCACAAGTTTGTTGCAGAGTTCATGAGTGCTTTGATAAGATTAGAGTATTGGATTAAACCTACGTTCACTTGAATCACTTCATGGATTTTATCACGAGTGATTGTTAGACGATAATATTGTATTTTCTTGAAACCGAGACATGTGAGTTGTAATTACGATTTGGTTGCACATTGATAATAAGTAAACGCACCAGTAACTTGGTGTTATAAAACTTATTGTTGTGTGTGATTTGATGAGTAAGAGCAAGCAAGCATTGGAGTCGAAGTTTATCAATTCCTTTTACCCAAAGTGGGATAAAAGCGATATCTGTGGGCCCCTCGATGATTTAGTGATGACACCCTAAGTGCTTGGCCAAGCCGGGACTAAGTTGATGTATTCAATTGTAGTCTGTTGTCAGTCTTCATAAATCAGATGTCGGGAAACAATACATAGACAAAGAGAATGATTTAAATCCATGTCTCATGTCTATAAGATATTTTGAGAATGGAGAAATATATGATCCCTTATCTAAAGGACATGCTATCTGATAAGATTAGAGTTGACAATGGCTTTTGAAAGCTACGATTGCTGATCAGGTTCTGAAGTTATGCAAAATAGTTATTAGACTTATCTAAGTGGGAGACTGTTGGATTAGTGTGTAAGTCAATAACTATTTTGGTATGTACTTGACCCGATTATGAGCATGGTCCTTTTGGGTTGCCTTCACCATAGCAACTTGTAGGATGAATTAAGGAGAGAAATGATTAATTATGATTTATTAATATATTATAAGAATAATATATTAAAGGAGAAATCATAATGCTTAATTAATATTAGTGAAGAATTAATTTTGTGGCTAAAAGAGATTAATTAAACTTAGGGGACTGGAATTACAATTATAAAATGATTGCAATTGGGCTATGGATCACCTTGGAATATAGGTTGAACAAAATCTATGGGAAGCCCATATAACTTTCATCCAAGGTATGTTCCAAAAGGGGTCCATGGGCTGCTTAGGGCTTACGCAGTCAAATTAGGGTTTCCTTGTTAGATAACCCTAATTGCCTACCTATTTAAAGGCCCCTTGAGACCCAAAAACGTGGCCATCCTTTTGAGAGGGTTTCTGGATGTTTTTGGAGTTCTTATTCTCTTTCTTCTTCATCTAGTTTCTTAGTAGTGTTTGTGACTCCATTAGAGGTGCAACACTTGAGGCACTAAGCTTTCTAAACCCAATTACAAGAAGGATTAGATTGTTTTTGTAACATACACGTTCTATTATCATGTTATGTAATTATTAAAAGTGAATAAAATTGAGTGTTGAGTTGTAAGAGATAGTTTTTACTAGAAACAAAGTAAAACTATGTTTAGAATCACTCATAAAATATTGGGAGTCTTATGAGATTCCAGTTAAAACCCAAATAGTGAAATTTAGCGAAAATATAAAATTTGAAATACGTAAAATTTTATTATTTAAATTTTTAAAGAATCTCGTTAGAAACATTTAGGCGAAAACCTCATCGAAATTCGAGTTATAACGTAGAAGTTATGACCAATCGAAGATCCGTGACAAAACCGGCACCGAAGGATCCAATTTATGGTTTGATCTAGGCTTTAATGTATTTTGGATAAGTATGAGTCTCTAATAGTGTTTAAGGGTTGTTTGTTGGGTTGTTGGACTTTTTGGGTGTTTACGGTCGTAAACTCTGTTTACGGTAGCAAACTTTGTTTACGGTTCTGGTCGTGTATATATAGTGGAGGTGTTAGTCTTTTGATGGTTGTTGATGCCTTAGAGTCCTATCGAGATGTACTAGATGATTTTTTGAATACAATCGTGTGCAAGCTTTGTTTATTTTCATCTTATTCTTCTTCTTGTGATTTATTGTTGTTTTAACTACTGGTGAAGATCCATATTTGGACCTAACAAGTGGTATCATAGCAGAAACCGGTGTTAAAGCTTCTTTTAATCGACTTTTGGGTTATTTTTGGGGTATTTCAATCGTTTTCTTTGAATATCGAACCTGTTGTGAGTGTTTTCGAGGTGAAGGGAAAGTGAATCTACTGAAAAATCGTGTTTCTGAGGATTTCTGTGAGTTTACAGTGAACCGTAATCTCAATTTAGGGTTGTTGAATCAAGAACATCATAAACCGTAAACCTTAAATCTTCATAGACCGTAAACAAACCTTCAAGGACCGTAAACGCATAAACCAGAATCACTCAAACTGTAAATTCAGATACCGTAAACCCTGTTTACGGTGATAAGCTCTTGAACCGTAAACCAAGTTTACGGTCGTAAACTCTCATCCGTAAACTCGGTTTACGGTCGTAATCCCTTTCAACTGTAAACTAAAATTTTGAACTTGATTTGCATAATTTCAAATGGATTCTCAAAGTCAAACTCAATTTCAGGAACTTGATGCTGTTATGGGAACGACTACACGTATTCCAAGGTTGATGTCTGCTAAAGGTTTTCCCGAGTGGAAGTACATAATAGAGAAATACATTAAAATGAAAGATTTCAAGATCTGGAGAAGCATTCTTAGAGATCCTGTCAGAATCACTGTGACAGTTGGAGGTCAATTTGTTGACAAATCTGTTGAAAACTACACTGA
Organism: Lactuca saligna; assembly: GCF_052625555.1. Classification (NCBI taxonomy): domain Eukaryota; kingdom Viridiplantae; phylum Streptophyta; class Magnoliopsida; order Asterales; family Asteraceae; genus Lactuca; species Lactuca saligna. The sequence continues at coordinate 153,787,232 of NC_136423.1, forward strand.
TGAGGATTTTGAATTGATTGAGGAATAGGAAAGAGCATTAGCCACTTTAACCATGGCATTATCTCCTGATATTGCTCAAGGCTTTCGTGAGTACACTTCAGCTAAAGCTCTATGGTAAGCACTTATTGAGGTCTATGAGAGGAATGAAGATATGAAAGAGAGTCGGCAGGACATGCTGAGACAGGAGAGACTCTTGAAGCTTCATTGCAGAGGTTCACTGCACTCACAACTGACATGAATATTTCAGGGATTTTCTTGACCAAGTAAGAAATCAACAAGAAACTTCTGAATGCTCTTCCTAGATCATGGGATATGAACGTTGTTGTGACTAAGAAAACCAAGGATTTAAATCGCCTATCTCTTGCAGAAGTCATGGCGGTTATCAAAGCCTGTGACATTGATGACAAACAGAGAGAAATCAACCATGCGAATTCATACTTTACAACAAATCTTAGTGTTTCATCCAACAATGATCTATCATCTTTCATGACTCCCTCAGGTCAAGCTTCGCAGTTCAACAACCTCATATTCAAACCTTCAATGTTGCACCATCCATCTCTCACCATCAAACTTCAAATGTGCCATTTTTCATTCCTCAAACCGTTTCTGCTCCAAATGTGTCAGCTAAAGCCTCTTCTTCAAACTCCAAAGAATCTGATGACAATCTGGCTCTAGCCACTGGGCTAGTTAACTGTTACGATGCCTTTGTAGTTGGAGATCTTCCACCTCAGCTATCATTCGCCGATTTGGACCAGATACATCCTGAAGATGTGGAAGAAATGGACATTACATGGCAAATTGACATGGTTGTTTTCAGAGCCAAACAATTCGCAAGAAGACCGGGAAAAACAACTGGGCCATGAATGCTGATAAGAAGGTGGGATTCAATAAAAGCATGTTGAGATGTTTCAATTGCCATGAGCCAAGTCATTTTTCTCGTGACTGCCCGAAACTAGATCGTAGAATCAACAACAACAGGTAGATGGTTGCTGTGGGAAACAATCATGTAGGAGCTACAGCTAATGGAGAAACAGCTATGGTTGCTAAATCATTTGACTGGGAGGACCAAATTCAAGCCTTGAATATCTCAGGGCTAGAAATGCTCACCTAGCTCAAATTGATAATATTGCTTCAATGAATAATGATGTTGATCTCGAAGCAGAGATGATGGAACTACAGCTTGCCCTAATGGTATCTACCTCTTCCGAACCAAGAAAAGCGAGGTAAATCTACCGTCTTGTTCATTTGCTTGTAAAGAATATGATAATCTTGTTCGTGATGAAATTCAAGTCTTACATAGGCAAGTAGAGGACCTTAAATATGAGGGTTATCAACTTAGGAAAGGACAAAAACCCCTTAAGGCCCAACTAGAAGCTAAAATAAAGGACTTTAGAAGAATCCAATCAGAATACAGTGAAAAATGTAACCAAAGAACTTGATGCTTTGAAAATTAAGAATGAAAAAATAGATGTTTGTTTCAAAAATTATACTACATCAAGTAAGACAGTTGAGTCCTTATATGAAACCCAATTAAAGTTCAAAGAAAATCAAAACAAGGGTCTAGGGTATGATAGTGTTCCTCCTCCTTTCAATCATAACTACACATCCATCCCTATGACAAAGGACGAAATTGACAGGGAGCCACTTCTTCGATATGGTAAACTAGCTAGTTTTGTTTCAAGAGGTTTTATCAGCGTTGAAAGTACTAATGTTTCTACCTCCTTTGTAGATCAACCATTAGATCAGGCAAAGCGTGAAGCTGGAGAATTTGTTTCTGTTGTTAAATCTGATGATTCTATTATGAATAATTTTGATTGTTTTTCTGATGTTAAGACTGAAAATGTTTCTTGCGTTGGCTCATCATCTGATCCTGTTGAATTTAATTTTTTCGATATGTTTGATGAATTGTTTGGTAATTCTGATGCTTGTGATTCTCATGAAGAATCATCAACTCCATAAGTCAAAATGTGTGAGGCACCTTCACTTATTTCTCAACCTATTTCTCATGCATGTTCTTCTGAGAAAAGTAAGAGTGTTCATAAAGAAAACAAATTTGAAAAATGTAGTAGAAGCTCACATAATAAAAAAAATTGTTTTAATTGTGGTGTTGGTGGTCACATAGCTAGGAATTGTCAAAACAGGATCTTTGTAAACTATCTATCACCAAGAGGGGAGAATGAATCTCAAGGAAGGTCTTTAATTAGAAAATCCTCAAGAGCTCGTTCTTGACACAATGATCAAAAAGATGATAGAAACAGAAAATGGGCTGGTTTTCAAACAAATAAAAGGGTTTTTACTAACAAAGCTCAAAACAATTTGCCAAAACCGAATAAGGCTCCGCCAAGATCGGTTTCATCAAAAAACAATTCTAGATCTTCAACCAATTCTGGTAGAACATCCAGAAGGTTGGTAAACTACTTTTTAGCCTTAGTAATCTAAAGTAAAGTTGTAGAACTCGTGAAATTAATCAACTTACATATAAAGAAACTTTGAATCTGACTTCATATGAGGAAGTTATGGTTTTTCTAAGTTTCAGCTTAGCAGTAGACAACTAAAAACACGAATTTTAGATCAAGTGATATTTTGCTGACACAACCTAAACGATAATCAAAGTTCTTGTCAATAGTAGTACAACGGTAAAAAGTCTGATGAAAACGGACATCGGTTGAAGAAGTTATGAATTTTTAACGGATTTTCCTGTCGGTGTATTAAAAATAATAATATTAAAATTAATGTCAGAATTAGCTGACGAAGTCTAAACGAAAGTTGTAGAAAATAATTTTAGCTACGCGTGCATATAAAGAACGTGAAAAAACAGAGCTCGTATGCGAAAGTTATGGATTTTAGAAGATTTGGGCTCAATTTCCGAGAAATTCGCATGGATAAGCCTTTTCCAGAACTAGCCACGTCACCTCGCGTGAACAATAGCCGCATGTCGCCTTCCGATTGGACCGAACTTCAATCTGGTAAGCTTCCAACGCACCTTTCGGCGTCCTAAGCAACGCCTGATACGCCTCGCATCTGGCTGCCACCTCCTCGCATCCCAGCCAGCTGCCGCACCATGTGCTTCGCTCCTGCTGCTGCCGCATATCTTCGTTGCTGACTCCCCTCCTTCTTGTCCGGCTTTGGACTTCGCCCTATAAATAGGACGGTTGCGAACCCTCCCGGGTAAAATGGGATTTTTGCCATTTTTGACCCCTTTTTACATATTTTTAGTATTTTGACATCCCCCGAAGCCCCAATATCATTTTTAAAGCCCGAAACATCCCCTAAGTGCCCGTGAAGCCAAAGAAATTTATCTTTTCGGTTTGAAGCTCTACCTTCGCAAGCCCTATTTTTCAATAAATCTCCTAGTTTTCAACGAGGAAACTTATATTTAGAGCCGAAGTGTTGCCCAAATTACTATTTTAACCCTCGGTTATTTCAAGGTGAGTTAAATATATAGGAACAATTGTATGTTATGTGTTATATGTGTTATGTGCTTTTTCCATGCGAACCACTTTAGGATGCCACGATGATTTATGTTAATTGCTCTTCTTATGTACTAGACTATGTAGTATGGAACTAAAATGTAGTTATTGTTTTGAATATGATGTAAACGTAAAATGCTTAATTATTATGGTTGGTAATCCTACGATCCTACGAATCCAATTTTGGTGGCTTATCTAACCACTAGTAATCCTTCGATTGAATTTGGAGTGGTGTTATCAAAAGTAGTTTGTGGTCCATCAAAGAAGAGTAAAGGATCTAAGAAAGGAGTAAAGGCTAGTCCTTCGAAGCCATGTCCAGAGCCTGTTGAAAAGGTTGTGACAGATTATCCAATGAATGTTGAAAAGAAAGTTGTTCAACCAATTGTTGATGATTCGTCTATTCCAGCCAAGGAAGTCATACCTTCGATGTCTGGGGTTGTTAAATGTTTGAAGAAAATGGCTCACAAGCCAAGTGGTAAAGATACTAAATCGAAGAATATTCACAAGACTCAGTGGAATAGCAAAGGTGTTGTTATTCACGAAATTCCTTCTCCGGTGTCTCCTGCATCCAAAAAGCGAAGAGCTGAAGATATTAAGAAACACATATCTACAAAGAAGAAGAAGAAAGTTGTTGATGATGATATGGATTAAGTTGTTCTTGAGTCAAATTTTGATGGAAATGGTAAGTCTCAATCACCACCTCGTGATGTTAATATGGGTATTCCATCACCAACAATGGGCTCTCCAATCAATTTGAATTTCGAGAAGACTGGAGGTCCTGGTGGCTCTTTGAAAATATCTAATGTGGATACAACCACTAATCAAGGTGATACTTTGAATATATCCACTCTTGAGCATACATTTGTCATACCACTCGAAGTTTCGATTGTTGAGTCAGCTTCTGAGGAGGTTTGAACTTCAGGCATCCCTGTGAACATATCTGATATGGACCCAAATTTCCATATGGGTGAAGGAGTGTCGATGAATAAAACCCAAGGTACTTTTTATATTATTATTTCATCTTCATTCAATACATCTACCATTGACACCACTGTTTCTCTACCAATATTCCATTTCTCCGTTTCTAATACTTTACCCTAATCTACTCAACCACCCACTTTTTCAACTATCCTCAATCAACCCATCACTTCGTTATTCCCATCGCAATCCACCGACGGTCCCAAAACTATTCGAGAAGATGAAACCACCGAAGATGGTGAATTTGTGGGTACTTTTGCTGATATGGAGTTCAATTCAGAAGAAGAGAACATTCCTGATGATATGTTGATGTCAGGGAAACATTTTAAGATTCTTAATAGGAAGCTTAATTCTTTGTTATAGCTTCAAACTGATGCAGGGGGTCGAAATCATGTATCTAGAATTGAAGTCGATGTGATGCTAAAAGGCTCTAAAGCTTCGGTTGAGACATGAATTAGAACAAATGGATAGGAATAATCAGAATCGTGCAAAGGCTCAATCTTCAAATTTCAATCATGAGCTTAAGGAGTTAAAGTCTATTGCAAAAGAAAGGCATCTCTTATTTTTTTCAAGATGTTAAGAAGTTTCGTGAAAATGTCAATCTCAAGATTAAAGAACTGAGGGTTGATATGTTAAAGGAAGTTACAACTCTTATTAACAATTATTCTTCTCTCCTCACAAAAGTGGATATAATTGCATATGTTGTTATGAATGTTGTCAAGTGGTATCAATCTTTAATTCTGAAGATTGATAAGAAGGCTAAACATGATGTTCAGAGTTTTCGTAAACTTGAAGATATGGTGAATAATCTCAAGGAATTAGTTTTGAAGACTAGTTCCTCATCCACATCATTGCTTACTCCTGAGTTTTTAACTCAAAAATTTCGATTGTTGGAGCCTATCATTCACACTGAATTATCTCCTATTGCCAAGCTAGTCAATCTGATGCCAACGGATGCCCCATATGTTTACACATGGGTGCAAGGGGGGGGGGGATAGTTAAGTGTTGGCATGGGCATGGGTTCGAAGACTAGTATGGGAGGAAGTGGTTCTTCAAAAGGTGATGAAGATGCAAAAGTAGTTTGGAAACTTATGTCTACTCAAATTCCCATTCCATTACCCAAGGTTTCATCTACAATTACTTTAACAACAAAAACAACAAAGCCTTTAACACAATGTGTTGTAATTGGTTTTGCAGTTGGAGGTTCAAGTTCTTCGAAGCCACCTCCATCAACAAAAGAAATGAAAAACAAAGAGAAAGTCATTTCAACAGAACTAACTACCAAATAAAAGAAAGCTGTTGTTGAAAAACAAATGGAGAAGCAGAGGAAAATTCAAAGCATTCTTAGACAGAGAGCTAATGACCCTCCTAGTTTGGAAAAGGATGATCCTTCGAAACACTAATTCTATGAAAATATCGAAGCATTAGTTGTTACTGGAGAAATACATGACATCGAAAAGATTCCGAAAAAGAGTTATGCTACAGAGAATAGTGATTTTAATCAATTAGATTTCCCTATCAACAAGATGATCCTTATGGCCGAACAATATCCGATTGCTGATAAGTTCGAAGCTAAAGAAGACTTCAAACGCTTGAAGATTTGTTTTCATACTATTCTGGGAAAAAGTAAGAGGAAATTTGTTCATTGGTCAAGACAGTTCGAGTTCTCAATATTTTCAAAGATGTTCTATTCAAGGGAATGTTGTAGATTTATCGCTTCCATGTGGTTGGAGCAAACAACATTATTTTTCAATTTTCTATTGTTGACTTCCCTTTGATGAATCTTCATGAATTGATTTGTGTTACAAGAATTTTGAATGCAACCGATGTTACAAATCTTCAGTTGACGATCAAAGAAGATTCCTTAATTGGATTTTCTCACATCAAGTTGTTTGTAGATAACTTCTATGAATATCTTGCTTTAAATGATGTTGAACTAGCTTTAGCTATTGGTAAACAAATCACTATGCCTCAATCAATGTTGAAGAGTCAAGCTAGTTTGTAGAGCTATGATGATGGGGATATATTTTTGAAACCTCTTTGGATTGTATTTATTAGAAAGAACAAGAAAGGGAAAACTACGAAGTTCTTGTTTCAAGTCTATTACGTTGTGAGATATACCACTTCTCATTATACCAACCTTATTGTTTGAATGAATAGTTGTGTAAAGAACAATGAAAGTTAGAGAGCATAAATTTGAAAAGTGGTGAACTAGTATGTTAAGATTTGAAGACTGATACATCAAGCTGCTTAGATGTTGATGACTTAGTTCTGACACTTCCCACAAAGGGGGATAATGTTGAGGGTGAAAGATTTTGTGAGGTGTCAAAGTTTTCTAGGTCTTTCTTAGTGTCGAAGTATGTTTGTATGTTTATTTATTCTAAGGGCATTTTGTATCAAAGCTTAAGTGTCTTAGTCCCTTATATTTTTTGTATACTTTTCTTATCCCTATAAATATGGGATGAATACTAGAGTAAGAGAGCAACTTTTGAATTCGACTTATACTCTCTATATTTCTATGTATTTTCCAGAAAGCATAATCGAGCCAACCGGACTATATTTAGATCTTGTGCTCTTAAATCTTACTCAAGTCTAATCTCGTATTACAAACTCGATTAAATCGTAACTATAGTCTACTTTGTTGAAATTAGTTAGGTTAAGTGCTAGTTGATTGTTTCAGAAACCAAGGGAAGAGAATCAACAAGATCAACTTTTGTTATCTTAGATGTATCATGACTAAAGAAAACGATGTTTCTTATAATTATAAGTAACGCTCGCGATAAATTGTTTGATGGGGAATTAGATGAGGCGTGTCGTAGTTCTTTTGTTTCTAGATGGAGAACTCATGTCATGAGTGGACAAAATTATTGTTTTTGCATCTGCATGGGATTCAAATATTAGAGGTGGTTATGATTGGGAGGCTTTCCAAGTTTCCATTTAAGATCTGTAATAATTTTTTCTTGGCTTGGTCATTAAATGTACGACCACTTTGAGATGTGGTATGTCTGTAATGTCATTTGGTAGTAGTTCGAAGCCTACGTGGGGGAGAACCGGCTATTTTGGTTGAAGGATCATTGCTATGTTTGAGTTTATGATTTCAGTAGAATGGGTCATAGGGATTTGCGGTTCAGGTACGTCGAACTTCATTATTGGATTTGGTGATGAAGATGCAGAGCAATTTATCATTATATGTATATGTTAAGGAATGAAACAGTTTTCTATGCAGCAAGAAGATGTTGGAAAGGAGCTTGTTGTAGCCATTGGTCCCTTTTAGAATGTCCTTAAATAGATCAAGAGGCTTTTAGGGTGCTCAAGTTGACCATCAAGTGTTAAGGGATTCCTCGACTCATTGTATTGATTGTTATCCTTGTTCTAGGGTGGGCAGTATTGATCGGTAAATCAACTTTAGAGTTTGGTATGTTTAGTCTCACATGGATATTGTGCAAGCAAGGTATTGGATTATTGGATTAGTTGTCAATGCAATCTCGATTATTGGTCATTTTTTCATCATCAAAAGTGGAGGTTCTTCAAAAGTTTCAATTTGTGTCAATTAAAGTTTATTGGACGGGTCGACCTACCGTCAAGTTCCTCGTGTTTTATATTTTCTTTGGTTTATGGGTATGTTCACCCTCAATTGTGGTGTGGAATTTTGGTGCAAAGCATGCTCAGGTTTTGGCAGCATTTTCAGATCACCTTGGGAGTTTTTCTTGAGCTAGTTACGAATTAGTGGAATTTGTTCGATTTCAATCTTTCTGTGCAATCTTATATCAATCATTCATGAGGATGTTTCTGTTATTGGTTGAGGTTCATCATTTCGTTAAAAATGTTAGTACCTCACCCTTTGGGTAAGGTTGTGAGGACGATAGGATGCAGTAGATCCATGGTGGGGTATGTGTCTCCCTTTACGGGGGTACATTGTAATAGTGCCTTGAATATGGATAGGAGGGATACAAGTGGATCGAGTAAGTAAATTTAGACCTCTTAATTAGTATTGTTGGCATGGTGATCATTTGGGTTATAATCTTTAAATTGGGACAAGAGTATGAGTGTCTATCTCATCCTCTAGTTGTGTGCGGCCGTTTTTTTCGTCTAGTTTTACATTGATATCAGTCTGTGATGTGTAGGAATTGTTCATGATAGAAGAGAATGGCTAATGTTGTGTTCAGATAGCATTGAGAGAGATGTTGTTTGGGTTCCTTCAAGTTGGTGGACTTCTGTTTGGGTATCTTTTGGTCCCTGTGGGGTTGGCCACGATTCTTCAGACTATATATGTGGTGTCGGCAAGATTGGTTTAGTACCGTGAGCTTATAGTGTAGTGGATAGCAGGTGTCATGATGTATTGTGAACCAGTGACTGTATGATTTATATGGGTAAGAACCGATGTTCATCTGATTGAGACTCTTGGGTCTAATATTCTCAGCCTTGTTAGCATGGTTGGGTGTTAGGACGGTTTAGGGAGCCGGGATACTTAGTGGCTAACCGGGTTGGATAAGTGATGCAATTATGGGTTGTTATTAGGGTTGGATACCAGTGTTAGGTTTTGGATCCAGAAATTCAGGTGACGAAGTTCATTGTTATGTCTCGAATGATTTGTCAAGTGGTCATGAACTTGACCTAATGAGGATTTGCGATGCAACATGGGACTTACGGTTTGACCATTATTTTGGTCATAGGAACAATGGGTTAGTGACCACTTGTTAGGAAGCCAAGTGGCTATTTTAGCTCTTTGAACAAATTCCTGAATTTGGGATTGGTTGAAATACATGATTGGGTTGTTTTAAGTGTTCTTCCTACATATTTTGGTGATGTACCTAGTCAGGAACTAGGGTCACGTAAGATGAATGGATGGGCATTCGTCTTAAGGTATGGTTTATGATGTTTAGACCGATGGGTTCTCGGTTTCGGGGAGTGCTTTGGTGGAGTTGGATGTGCTTGTAGTTTTGAGAGTTCGTGGTTTAAGTGGCTTCCACTGGAAGCTTGGTCTTACAGTTAGGAAAGGAAAGGTCGTTGTTGCGATTGAGTACTTTCATGTTATTGGGTTGTTTGTTGGCAGCGGAGTTTTCTGATATACCTCTCAACCTCCCAATATAGATATTTCGATTTTGATGTGGTTAGAATGAGCTTGAGGGATTTGTCGATGTTGATTTAATAGATTTTAACCAAGATGGATTTTGAGGAAAAAAATCTAATTTAAGTGGGGGAGAGATGTAACGCATTGTTTCGGATTATTTCATGATTTAGGATCATGGACTACAATTCAGTAATATGTAGGCTTTAAGGCTTTTAAGTAAGTAAGGTTTGGGCTTTATTGAAACATGTTATCGTTTGTAATGGGATCAAGTCATATGAATCATGTGTTCGGAACTGAGGATGGACTAGGGAATGTTATGAGTTAGGCCTCTTACGAGAGTGTTGGTTTTCAGTTGGACATGTAGTGAGCGAAAAGTATCGATAAAGAAGTGTAAAGCTCTTCAAGACCTTTCTGTTGATATAAAGAACGCCGAATTCGGAGTTGAAATGAAGAAGTTATATTGTTCGAAGTTGGAAAGGATTTTGGGTAAAACTAAGCTCACGACGTGAGCATTTGAAGCTCATGACATAAGAAGTGATCAAATGTAAATTTTGATTTAAACTGCGCTCACGACATGAGAACTGTGCAGCCTAAGCTCACAAGCCTTAGGGTTTTCAACACATATAAGGGCTAGTTCCATGTTTTAGGGCATTTTATGAGCCTCCATCATATCTAGATCATCTTGAGAGAAACCTTATCCTCCCTTTCACCATTATCAGCCTCCCCTCTCCTCTTCCATCTACTTATGAAGATTTTGGTGGTTCGAAGAAGAATAAAATGTTCTTGGTACTTAGGTCCAACAAGCACGTTCTCTCACAACCTTAAAGATCATACCTTGGACCATGATTAGTCCTCAAATTCCATCCTTTATGTGTTCTTCTTCTAGATGTAGAATTTTTCTACCTTTTTCTTCATGTTCGAGGTGGTTTGAGTGGTTGGACTCCATAAGTTGGCAACTTTATTGATCTATGAGGTCCCTTTGAGGATTGGTGTGCTAGATCTATAAATTGATTGAGTTCTGGTCCCCACACATGAGATTTGGATCTCATCCTCACCATTTTGACATAATCAAGTTCAATACATGCATTGGACATGCATTTCCATAAAGAAAATATTATTATGTTGTTTTTGGTGTATGATAGCCCTCTGGAAAGTTGGAATGGATGACTTAATGGATTAAGGACTCAAGACATTAGGATATAGCATCAGACATGGCTCAAGATGTGATAAAGGGAGTGTCATGACGTGAGAGGGGTTTTACACAATTGTTTTGACTGACGGAGCTAATGATGTGACCAAGGAAGGTTCATGTCGTGAGGTCTGCTGAGTGGGTCATCTGAGATTGAGTTTACTGAGTTGAAGTGAGTTGACTTAGAATTTGGCTGAGTGCGTTCTTACGAAGTGACCAAGGGCTGGTCACGACGTGAGTATCAACTGATGGGAGTGTTGACTGTTGATTGTGACTTCGACCATTGACTTTTAATGGTGACTTTTAGTGGAGTTGACTTTTTGTCAAATTGTTTGTTTTAAACAGTGGACTAAGGCTTTACCTGGTATGGTTTGTTAGGAGGTGTATGGCACCCGTTCGTTGGTTGTCTGAGTTGTTAGCTATGGATTTTGTCGGCGAGGTGAGTTTCCTTTAGTGTATCTGTGAGTCGAAGGCACTAATGACGACCTACTAGTTCATCATGTAGTATGATGATTGTCTTCCTAAAAACTGTCAGTTATGCATGTATTTGGTTAATGAATTTGTGATTCTTTGTTATGATATTATATGGTAGTGGTAGGGTTGAAATGGACCCATATATCTGGTTGAAATAAACCAAAGGGGATTGTAACCACCCAGATATGGTTGACAGTGTCCAGTTAAAATAAATCAAAGCAGATTGCAATCACCCAGATATGCTTGAAGTTATCCGGTTGAAATAGACCAAAGAGGATTGCAAGCACCTAGATATGCTTGGTTGGATGTTTGTATGGTATGTGGTATTTTGGGGAACTCACTAAGCTTTGTGCTTACAGTTTTTAATTTATGTTTCTGGTACTTCTTGTTTGAAGAGGAAGAGCCCAAGATGATTGCAGTGCAAACACCACATTGCTTTGCATTTTATATTACTCTGATATATTTTGATGTTATTGATACACTTTGATTCACTATAATTTTGATGATGTTGTTTTGAATAATTTTTTTATTAATTCAAAAATCGAAATTTTTAGTGTCAAATTTTTGGACGTTACAACATATCCCCTCATGCATCTTGATTGAGGTGGGGAGACAACTAAGGATTTACATAGAGGAAGAGACTTCTTGTCCTCATTTCTTTTGTTATCTTGACAGTTACATTATTGATCCACCATAGCAGTATAGCTATACATAGGTTTGTGGTCATGCAAGGGGGACTATGTTTCTAGGACGACCAAGGAGAGTTCCTTTAGATATCCTACTGAACAATAGCTACACCGATTGATCACTTCTATTGTTTGTCATCATGAGGAGCGTGACAAGGTTCCTTCTGGCTACCTATTCTACATGTGGTGGCTTACTCAGACTGAGATTCACCTCAATCTTCCCTTCGATCTTTCTTTTTAATTGTCTAGTATGGCTCTAGGTTCCATGCCTTTGAGCAGGATTTGTGGTGGCCAGTGGGTCACTAGATTAGCCTAGTCTTATAAGGTCAATACTAGTGGGATGTTCTAATTCCTATTAGGGAGTTAGGTACGACTTTTCTAGCCTGTAGGGAAGATGCAGGTGTTGGTTCGAGGATGTTGGGGAAAAATCACAAGAACGATTTGATGATGAGGAATGTAAGAACAGACACAATCATGAAGATGTATTTGGTGAACAAGATATTTTATTCAACAAGATGATGAAATTACACTAAAAGAAAAAATTGAAATCTATTTATTCTACCTAATAAACCTCATCATATTTAACGACTACATCTTGCCTCTCTTAACCTTAAAATGAATATTACATGGCTATTTATAGGGTACAAACAAGTCTAGAACTATAGCTCATATGTAATAAAAAGAGGCCCATTATCACTAGTCATGGAATACTTTGAACCTTACACTCTCCCCCTCAAAGAATGGAATAGATGACAAGGCTTTAACTTCCAAAACAACCCTCTAGCAAATAAGAAAAGATCTTGTGATGAGGAACATCAAAGCAATCCATGAATCTTGATTCTTCAATTGTTTTCAAATCGGGTTCTAGGATATAGAAATACAAAACTAAGCACCAAAGTAAAAAACTCATCTTCAAGCTCCCAATGGCATAGAAGTAATGTTTTTCAACTTCATCTTCTAATGTAATCCAAAAGATCGTTAAGAAAACCAAACCATCCATAAAAACCCATTTCGGAATTTAGAAACAAAATTATTTATTATCTTGAAGAACTCCCCCTCCAAGTCACAAAGATCTTCAAATATGCTAATGTTATAAGCCACCAAAAAAGACATCATGTAACAAATCAAATTCAAGATTTGTAATGTCACTTGATCAAGAGATCTCTCAAAGTCAAAGTCAATCAAAGCACCACAGTCATTGGTAGAACCTTTGGGATCCTAATCCTAAAGTTCGTTAATACCTAAAAAAGATATACCCACTTTCATATAGCTACCACAAGCTTCATCAAAATCCTTTAATTTGAAAAGTCACAATCCAATTTCGACATTGCCATGTCAAATTCTCTCCCTTTTTATAATAAAAAAATATGATTATAAAAACCTTCATATGGTCATCAGAATGATCTTGAATTTGATAAATCATTGCTATGCTCCCCCTCGACAATATGGAATAAAAATTGAATTTTAAAATCTGAAATAGTCGAAATAATTTGACATTTTTGCGAAATACGACCTTCTGAATCGCCAAGACATGTTGGAATCCAATATTTACTGTTCACGAAAAAATATGTCCGCGAAAAATTCAATTAAGTTCATCAGCCCTTGAATCTATAGACATTTGCGATTTTAGACGAAAACTATTACACTTTTGAAACATCGGGGACCAAATGTGACAAATCAACATTCATCTTCCCCTTTTGAACTGATAAATGTGAACAGCAACAACGACTTGTAACATGTGTTTCGATTCGGAAATCAACACTACCAAGCTGTGCAGACTTTGGGGATTGGAAATGAAAAATTTCCCATTTTATTCAGATGAATGACATGAACGCGGACCAATGAAAGTAAAAATCGAAAGGAAAAATTCCGATTTGCCTTGAAAAGTTCCGATCAGTGCTTCTGATTTTGGTTTCCGATGATGAAAGACTTCCAAAGTCAGCACCAACTCCGATCTCGATTCAACAATTCTGATTCCGACTTACTAATTTTGAAATCTGGTTTAGGTTTTGATAAAGAAAATGTCGATTGAGATTGTTTTGCCAATAACAATTCCAAGACCAAGTTGTGAACAGAACGCTTTATCAATTTAAGTTCCGATTCCGAGACGTGCTGCTTTTCAATTGCGAAATCAAGCATCAATTGTGATATCAGTCTCGACCACAGAGCCCCAATTTTGATCTCTTACCCCCTCAATTCCGATGCAATATTCTGTAACACCCATAAATTTCATAAAAGTTTTAAACTTAGATACCAAAAACCACCGGTTATTACAAATTGTTTTCAAAATAGTTTAACATAAGAGAAACCCCAGAAATCATTACACAAAATGTGAGGAGGTGCACAATCAAGCCTTCGCCTTTCCGCGATCATCAGAGGTACCTGAAACATAAATCCCAAATTGTAAGCCTAAAGCTTAGTGAGTTGCCCCCAAATACCACATCATACAAACTAGAACAATATCATGAACAAACAGTACGCATACAGAGCCTTCAGCCGGCCTGGACCACCTCACTGGACCACCTCACTGGGCCATCACAATATCACATAAATATCAAATGCTAGCTAGAACATATAGTAATCATACAGGCCTAACAAATAATCAATAATAGCATCATCCTATATACTAGGATACAGATCTAACATATCACTACACATAGCATCATATGAAAACCAGGAAACAATCCAAAGGGCCATCCTGGGTGCCTTCAACATTTTTGGTATAGTGAGGAGAACTCACCTCACAAGTAGTGCTAAACCGGTAAAATCAAAATTCAAAACTCAGCTTCGGACTCAACAGACTACAACCACCATATAGTCATTCTACCGAAACCTCCAAATACCCAAAATGCCCTCAAAGTCAAACATAGTCAACCATGGTCAAGGTCTAGTCAACAGTCAAGGTTAAGTGTTCATGTTGACCCAACTCGTCGAGTGCACATGCCAACTTGTTGAGTTTCTTCAATACTCAGAGAAACGAGGAAAGTCCAAGCCAACTCGTCGAGTGCTCCGGACGACTCGTCGATTTCCTTCAGCTTTCTAGAAGAGCAGGAAAACCCCTTATTCAACTCATCGAGTTGTCAGAACAACTCGTTGAGTTTTCCCAGCTTAACTCATTCAACCCTTTTTCATCACTTATAACATTCAAGAATGTTGATCAGGAACCCATAAGCTGGAAAACCACGTAAAGTTGCTAACTTTACGTCCTTGCATGATACTGAGGGGCTAAACTACTCAAAAATGACTTAACAATGGAATTAGAACATGAAGGAAGCCTAGATCTATGTAAAGCTTGAAACTTTAAGCCCAAAGAGGCCACAACATGCCCAGATCTAAAGTGGAAACTTCTAGAAAGGATCAAAACCAAGAATGACTCCACAATGGACCCAAAATCGCAATAAACTTCCAAGGAGTAAATCTAAGTAATAAATGGATGAGGTTTCGACTTTAAACCTCAAAATGATTGCAACAACAGAGACAGTAATGGATCTAAAGCATCTCCCTTCAGCTATGCACCAACAACTTCCAACTTCTTCAAGAAAACATCAAAAAGACAATCTTTAAGCTCACACACACTTAAGAATGAGAGAGAATGCACAAGCTAGGGTTTTCTGGATAGAGGGGCAGATATGGAGGCCACCTAAAGAGTATCAGGTCCTTAAATTGGGTGCAACACCATAAAATTTAGGGTTTCATATTCAGCTTTCAACTCGTTGAGTAGATCTCGAGAAATACACGACCATCATAATTCTACACGACGAGTCAGCACCTCCCAACTCGTCGAGTTACCCCTATATATACATATATATATATATATATATATATATATATATATATATATACATATATATATATATATATACATATATATATATATATATATATATATATATATATATATATATATATATATATATATATATATATATATATATAGCTGTAAATTCGTACCTGAAGATTGGGATGTAACAACTCTCCCCCACTTGAACTACGCTTCGTCCTCAAAGCCTGTTGCAGTGAACAAATCCGGATAATGCTCCCGCGTATCAGCCTCCGGCTCCGAGGTCCAATCAGAACCCTTCCGATGCTACCACTATACCTTTGTCAAAGGTACCTCCTTGTTGTGCAGGGCCTTTACCCTCCTTTCCAGAACAGCCACCGACCTCTTAACATAGTTCAGGCGATCATCAACCTGAATTTCGTCCAATGGTACCAAAACATCCTCGTCCAATATGCACTTTCGCAACTACAAAACGTGGAAATTTCGATGAATTTGACTGAGCTCCTCCGGAAGATCCAACCTATACACTACCTTGCCAACCCTAGAAATAACCCGAAATGGGCCAATATATCGAGGACCCAACTTCCCCCTCCTCCTGAAGTGGATCACATCTTTCTATGGTAAGACCTTTAGTAACACCATGTCACCAACCTAAAACTCCAACTCAGATAAGTGTCGGTCGGTATAAGTCTTCTTCCAACTCTGGCAAGTCTCCAGTCGTTTCCAGATCTATTGAATCATCTTTATAGTATCTAGAACCACCTCAGTCTGACCCATGACCCTGTGGCCAACCTCACCGTAGCAGAATGGGGTACGACATCTCCTCCTATACAGAAGCTCAAAAGGAGTGATGCCAATACTGGAGTGGAAGCTATTTTTGTAGGAGAACTCTGCAAGAGGCAGGTAGGAGTCTCAGCTCCCACCAAAATCAATAACTCATGCTCACAACATATCCTCGAGAGTCTAGATAGTCCGCTCACTCTGGCCGTCGGTCTGCGGATGATAAGTTGTGCTGAAATGCAGCCTCGTGCCCTGCTCCTCATGGAATTTATGCCAGAAACTGGAGGGGAACCGTACATCACAGTCTAAAACAATAGAGAGTGGAACCCCATGGTGTGCAACAATCTCACGAATATACACATCGCCAATTCTCGGCCGATGAGTTCTCCCGAATTGCCAAAAAATGGGCACTCTTGGTCAATCGATCTATGAGGACCCAAATAGAATCAAAACCCCTTGCCGTCTTTGGCAACTTGCTGATAAAACCCATCGATATTTGCTTCCATTCCCACATGGTAACCCCCAAAGGCAGCAGCTTGCCATGTGGCCTCTAATGCTTGGCCTTAACGATCCTACTGGTCAAGCACCTCTCAACATACCAAGAAATCTCTATCTTCATGCACGACCATCAATAACTCAATCTTAAATCCTGATACATCTTTGTGGCCCCAGGATGGATAGAAAAATGAGACTTATGAGACTCCTCCAACAAAATTTTTGTGACCCCAGTAGACACCGGAACCTACACCCAACCACAACGGGTCAACAAACCACAACTGTACGACACAAATCTGGTGGTATCACCTTTGATCTTCTCAATCTTCCAATTCTCCTCATAGACACCCTCAGTCTGAGCCTCCCTAATCAAACCCACAAGTGGAAAATCCATGGATATCCTCATACATGCCATCTTAACAGAAGGTCCAGCCGACTTGCGGCTAAGGGCGTCCGCCACCACCTTCACTTTACTCGGATGGTAAAGTATCTCACAGTCATAATCCTTTACTACGTCTAGTGACATGTGCCACCTCATGTTCAGGGTAGGCTAATTAATAATATTCCACAAAATCTTGTGATCCATGTAGTTGGTACAACGGACCCCATAAAGGTAATGCCTCAAAATCTTGAGAGTGAAAACCATTACTCCAAACTCAAGAGTGTGTGTGGGATGTCTCATCTCATGCGACTTCAACTGTTGTGATGCATAATCTTTCACTCGTCCCCCCTTCATCAGGACTGCTCCCAAGCCAGTGAAGAACACATCACAGAAAACCACAAAATCCATAACTCCCTCCGGAAGCGTCAAGACTGGTGCCTCGCAAAGTCTCTGCCGAAGTGTCTCAAATGCTGACTGCTGCTCGGGGCCACACCAAAAATCCATCTACTTCCTTGTTAGATAAGTGCAGGGTACTGCAATCTTGGAGAAATCCTGAATAGATCTCCGGTAGTACTCTACCAGACCCAGAAAACTCTTGATATTCGAGGGAGATTTCAAACTCCCACTGCATCACCGCCTCTATTTTTGCCAGATCGACCAAAATCCCATCTCGGTTAACGAGGTATCCAAGGAACTGAAATTCTCGCAATCAAAACTCACATTTCAAGAACTTAGAATAAAGTAGTTCTCGCCTTAAAACCCTAGAAGCTCGCAAAGAGACTCCTCATGCTGCTCAATAGTCTTGGAATACACCAAGATATCATCAATAAACATAATGACCGGTCGATCGAGCATCAGCCTACATACTTGATTCATCAAATCCATAAATACAGCAGGCGTATTGGTGAGTCCAAATGACATCACCACGAACTTGTAATGCCTATAATGAGTCTGGAACACGGTCTTCTCCACATCGTCCTCTCTCACACTGACCTGATGGAACCCAGACCCCATATCAATCTTGGAGAACCAAGATGCTCCCTGAAACTGATCAAAAAGATCATCAATCTGAGGAAGGGGATATTGGTTCTTCACCATTAACTTGTTTAGCTCCCTATAATCGATGCTCATCCGGTGCGAACCAACCTTCTTCTTGATAAAAAGAATCGGTGCTCCCCACGGAGAACTGCTCGTACAGATGAACTACTTGCCTAATAGCTCCTACAGCTGAGACAACACCTCCTTCATCTCAAGAGGTGCCAATCGTTATGGTGCCTTGGCAATAGGGCCACACCTGGCATAAGGTCAATCTGGAACTCGACCTGCCTCTCAAGAGGCACTACGGGTAACTCTTCCAGGAATAGATCAATGAACTCTCTGATGATTGGAACATCTTAAACTAAAGCCTAATACCTTACCCCAAGTATCCACCAAATACACCAATTAACCCGTACACCCATGCTGAATATACTGTTGAGCCCTAACAGCCAAAAGAAAACCTAGAACCCAGCATGGTGCCCTCTCCAGAAATAACCAGTTCTCCCCCCACTTAGCATTCGAACTACTAACACTGACCTTCGTAGTCAATCATTGAATTGAATCGAATCTTCTAGTCAATATCCACGATCACATAGACATCCTGAATAGGAATCGTAATCAAATCGATCAGAAAGGACACCTCAAAGATCTCTAGAACACATCCCTGATAAATCGAAGAAACAGAAACCTCGTGTTCATTAGCAATAGAAACTTGCAACGAACACCCCAACTCCCCCATAGGCAAAGCAAACTCTCTACTGAAGGACCAAGAAACAAAAGACCGACTCGCACCCGAGTCAAACAACACTAAAGCAGGCAAGCAGTTCACTAGGAACATACCTAACAAAGGTACAAACATATGAGCATAAAATAAACATAATCAATAAGATAAAGGATAGAAATATATTGGTCACAACATCTGGTGCTGTCCTAGCCTCCTCGACAGTGAGCTGGAAAGCACAACCCCGAGCCCTCGAGGGCTCCACCCTGCCCTAAATTCAATCAATGATCCTTAATGTAGCTAGCACGAGGGCATGTGTCGGGTTAGCGACAAGCAACAGACAGTTGGTCCTCAGATGGCCAATCTGGTCACAATGGTAGCAAATCCTCATACTCTACACCAGGGTTAATTGGTGGAAATCCCTCACAAAGTGCCCTTCCTTGCTACATTTGTGGCACATACCACTGGATCGACAAGCTCCGGATGAACCTTCCAGCACTTCACATAAGTGTAGCCTCATTGGTCTCCAGACCTAGAATCAGCAGCCTTGAACTGCTTCAGCGTCGGTTGCGACTCTATCAGGGCCTACCTCTGCTCCCTCAGCTGAAGCTCAATCTCCAGCTCACGCTGCCTAGCAGCCTCCTATAGCTCCAGCAAGGTAACACACCGCTAAGTAGAAACAAACTACCTAATTTTGGTATGGAGCATGCTCAGATAATGAGTCATCTGAGCTTGCTCTGAAGAAAACTCAGGAAAAAATATCGCCCTCTAAGTAAAAATTCAGGTGATCTCCATCACCGACTCTGATCCGTGGCTCAAGTCTAAATAACTCCTAAGTCAACCTCTCCCGCTCGACCCGAGGAATGTAGCGAGTGAAAAACATCTCCCTAAACTGATCCTATGGTACCACAACTCTCTGCTCATCAAAATAGGATCCCTTAACAAGTCTCCACCAATCCTTCACTCCGGACCTCAGGAGGTTCAAAGCACACCTGACCTTCTGGTCAAAAGGATATGAACACGTGAAGAAACACCACTCAATATCAGATAGCCACCTCATGGCCACAATTAGGTCCTGAACTCCATCGAAAGTTGAGCTTTGTATTATCGAAGTCCAGATACTGAAAAGCCCAACCTGACCCAGCACCTACAGTCGTCACGGCTACGGAAGCTGCACCAGCAGCCGTCTCAGCAATGGTTGCGTAGAGATCATAAAAGAACTCAATCATCGTGGTCTTGATAGACCCAAACATCTCCAGAATCTGACCCCAGAAAATAGCATCCACCTCGTCATGGAGGATCTCCCTAACACGGTTCTCTGTCAATGCTGGGGCATCCTGACTGCCAATCCCCGGTCCCGACCCAGATCCGATCTCGAATCTTCTCGTAACCACCAAACTGAAAATACACTAGAAAGATATCTGATAATCCACATACATAATAGGGAACCAACTCCCAATGAAGCCTTAGGGGTTGTGACTTCCTTGCTACGCATACGGGTCTTGTACTTTCAGTATGGGCCCACACTATGTTCAACACCTACCCATGTTTGTCTCGAGGATCATCACAACACCCTAACAATACTCAAAAGCATAAACGAACACGCAATCCTCAATCCTAGAGAAAACTAAACATCTCATGACTGGTCGGATGACCTCACACAACTCAACCATGAAACTTCCACCAACCCTACAACACTCATGTATGCTAGCCACACATAACATTGGATCTTATAAACATTGGAATACCTGACCTTTCCCTAAGCCCTTCATCAAACAAGAATAGGAAATAAGGCCAAACCAAACATTCTCAAGCTATAAGATCTTAGATATATATACATATATATATATATATATATATATATATATATATATATATATATATATATATAACTATGATGCATACATCAAGCAACTATAGTAATGATGTCAATTTCATAAAGAAAATATCCTAAGCTATCAGGCATCATATAATCAGGTAATTCTATCATGCAATCCCTGAAGATCCCTAGCCTATCACTAGAATGTTATTATAACATATCATAATATCAAGTAATAACTGTTGGATAAGGTGTCTAAGTCCATAACTATATTTGGTATCTACTTATCCCCAAAAGTAGCATGGTCTATTTAGGTTGCATTTCACCGGAACAATTTGAAAGGATGGACTTTTTAGAAGAGGTTATTTATCATTTATTAACATATTATAAGTTCTAATATATTAATATGAAATCATATTATTTAATTAGTATTGATCAAGAATTAATTTGGAATCAATTTACTAATGAAAAGAGACTAATTAAACGTACGGGGATTGATTTGGTAAATCAATGATTCTTATAGTGTGGGCCTATGGTTATTTAAGATGGGCTAAACCAATATGGTAGTCCATGGATAGTCCATAGAGTTTTAACCCATGGATCCTAAGTAATATGAAAGGTCATGGTGCATTAGGGTTTTGCCACGCTACAAAAATGCCCCTTAGCCTCCAAAATCAGCTCCATGTGTTCTTTTGGAAGAGACATAGCCGTTTTTGTGATAGATAGTCATTTCTCTCAAGTCCTCCATTGTTGGTGGTGTTTTGTGAAGCATTTGAGGTGTCACATTTGGTGTGCTAGGCTCTTAAAGGTTCAAGTTAACAAGCTACAACAAGAGGTAAGTAATCTAAATAGTTTTTGTTGTTCGATTACCTATGTTTTGTATTATAGTTAGGATGAATGCTTTAGAAAACAAACTTCATGTATAATTAGAGAAAAATTAGATCCAAAGCATCTAGGGTTGTATGTGCATCTTAAGGTTTTTAGAGTGCTCAAAATCCATTAGTGGTATCATAGCCTAGGATTGATTTCTAATACATTTGATGCTCAATTGTTACCAAAGCTGGAAAAATGAATTTTCAGCCTTCTGACTGGTAAACTCACCGAGTCCACTCCGAAACAGAACAACTTGACGAGTCTAGTTCATGTACTCGCCGAGTTGGTGCTCTTGTGTGCAAAATTTTGGGTTTTTGGCTAGAATTGGATTAGGATCATTACACCCAAACTGTGTTTTGAATCATGAAATCTGTTTTTGATAGGGTAATGATCATGCTTGTCCAATTAAAAGATAATTGTCTGAATTTCAATATTTGTATTAGTTTATATGACTAGGCTAATTTCTTGAAGATTGTTGATATGAATTATCTTGTTCTTATGAGTTTAATTAGATCATGGATGAATTATTTGATTATTGTGTTAGTTAAAATAATGATCTAAATGCCTTTAATGGACTCCATAACTTGTCCTCAAGTTATCAAAAATAAAAAGAACTTTCTTCAAAACGTCATAAAACTCATAAGTTATGGAAATGAAAAGTTTTGAACAGTTTCAAAACTTGCCCTCAAGTTTTTGAATTAGTAAAGTCACACTTATGAATACTTAAATTCCAAACCCTAGAATTTTAAAAGTCTAAAATTCAACCCTTATAGTATTATAATATTAAAAGTTTAATGATTATATATATGTATAAGACAAGTCAGTCTTACCGTTAGTAGGCCTCATTCACGAAGTCGGTCTATAAGGGGGTATAAGGTTACTACCTATAAAATGTTGGTTTAATAGGTGTCCACTCTCACCCACCACTTCATTGACTGGTGAAGGGTCGTTAGCCGAACAGGTAGGATAGGACATTAATTCTCGTTAAAAGTATAATGATAATTATAAAGTAACTAAATGTTCTATTAAATTCCTAATCTTAGTTACTTTAGGAAAATGTGAAATTGATGCTAATCCATGAAATTGCACTTTGCACCTTGCCAATTCATTAATGGAGCATGTGTGGTTAACTGACGCATTAACTTGGACTAGTAAGGATGGAAAAGGGTAGCTTGATGTTTGTCATATATCAATTAAGCGTGTGCGGTTAATCAGCACATCGATTAGGTGATAAATGACATCAAGTGTACCAAGTAAATTTGCATGGTTATTCACACTTTGTTTGTGATCCCCGGTATCCCAGTCATAAAATTGAAGGACATAATCGATATTAAACATGCGATTGAAAAGTTCAATGAATCTCAAAAGAATCTAGGAGTTTCAATCCAATTAAAACTTAATAATCAATTTCATTTTACATGGTGAAAATTGGTAAATCGTCATTTACCTACCTTCAAATATTTTGCAAATTGGATTACGGTATCCCTCTTCCAAATTGTAAAACATTTTGTTGGGTCCTAAACTTGACATTTCATTTGGGTGTTATATTAAGGACTATTATCTAATCTAAACTTTATCTTTCTTTTTCAAATGTCTTCCAACACTGCTTCTGGCTCAAACCCTACTAGCTCCTTCTCTCTCAAGAACTTGTGTGGGAGAATCATCTTTGATGGCACTAACTTCAATGAATGGATTAGTAACATCAGGACGATCACTCACTATGAGGACAAGGAATATATCCTAGACAAGGAGCTTAAGGAAATCGATGAGTCTTCTACTACTCTTGAGGAGATCGCTGAGTTTAGGACTCATGAGAAGGATGCCACCAAGGTGTCTTGTATCATATTGGCATCTATGACAGTTGAACTCCAAAAGTCCTATGTAGACTTCTACCCTTTTGAGATGCACCAAGACCTGATGGAAAGAAACCATCAGAGTGCTCTTCAAGAGAGGTATGAAACCATCTCTTCCATGATAACAACCAAGATAAAGGATGGAGAGTCCATCACGGCCCACTTGCAGAAAATGCAAAGGTTTATGGACCGTTTGATTAAGTTGAATGTCAACTTTGATGAAAACGTGGTCATAGATATCATTCTACACTTATTTCCTTCCTGTTATGATCAGTTCCACATGACCTATCACTTGAACAAGGAGGAGGTCACTATTAGAAAACTTCAAGGACTTTTGAGGATTGTTGAAAGTAGTCTAAAAGGTAAATCAGTTGTTACTAATCCTATTGTTGCCCCTGTTATGGCAATTGGGCATGGCAAAGGGAAGAAGAGAAAGACCCCTTCCAAGGGTCACAAAGGAAAGTCTCTTGATGAATCCTCTTCAAGTGGAAGCAAAGGTGATTCTGCTACTCCCTCAACCAACCCAAAGGAATTAAAGTGCTTCTATTGTCATGAAAAAGGGGCACTGGAAGCGAAGCTGCCCCAAGTACTTGCAGGATTTAAGGATGGGGAGGTTAAACCCACCCATGCAAGTATTTACACCTTTCTATCTAAAAACTCATCACATGCTAATTCTTGGGTCCTTGATACATGTTGTAGATTTCAGATTTGTTCTGATATGAAGAGCCTAAAAATAAGTAAGGATGTGGAGCACAAGAATATAAACTTGATCATGGGGAATAGGAAAGTTTCACTTGTCACCAAGATTGGAGTTTTCTCTTTATTGCTTAGTAGTGGGTTAGAAATAGATTTAAATAATTGTTTCTACTCATCTAATATCGCGAGAAATATTATTTCCATTCATGGTTTGTACAAACAAGGTTTAGTTTTTCATTTGATAATGAAATTGCCTTGTAATGGTGTATCGGAAACTGTGATGGTTGTAGACAACTTAGGAAATAATGTTTGACATATTGATTCTTCCAATAGTTTGGATAAGGTATCCTTGTGGCATTGTCGTCTTGGACATGTCAACAAGAAACGCATAGGCCAACTCCAAAAGACTGGAGTTTTGGAGTCATTCAACTTCAAATTCGGATGAACCTTGTGAATATTGTTTGCTTGGAAAGATGACCAAGTCACTTGTGAAAGCAGTGAAGGTGTGTTACATCTTATACACATCGATGGGTGTAGGCCCTTCAGAACCGCCACAGGGGATGCTAACCACTTCTATGTGACTTTTACTACTGATTACAGTATATATGGCTATGTCTACTTACTCAAGCATAAGTAAGAAACCTTTAAAAACTTCAAAGATTTTAAACAAGAAGTGGAGAATCAGTTGGGCTGGAAGATAACGATGCTCCGATCCG
Source organism: Lactuca saligna (assembly GCF_052625555.1). Lineage (NCBI taxonomy): Eukaryota > Viridiplantae > Streptophyta > Magnoliopsida > Asterales > Asteraceae > Lactuca > Lactuca saligna. The sequence goes on from NC_136423.1 coordinate 153,812,254, forward strand.
ATCGGGGTGGTGAGTATCTTAGGATCGAGTTCCTTGACTATCTTAAGGAATGTGGAATTGTTTCACAGTTGACGCCATCTAGGACACCACAGCTTAATGGTGTGGCTGAGTGGCACTATCGAACCTTTTTGGACATGGTTCATTACATGATGAGTCGAGCTTCGTTACCTATCTCATTTTGGGGGTATGCCTTAGAGACTGCCACACGTATCATTCATCTAGTCCCAACTAAGACGGTTGTCAAAACACCTCAGAAGATGTGGACAGTGAAAGTTCCCTTGTTAGCACACATCAAGGCTTGGGGTTGCGAGGATTTTGTGAGTCGTGAGACTCACGATAAGCTTGAACCTTGCCATGAGCGTTGTATTTTCATCAGCTAACCGCAAAATTCCTTTGGATATCACTTCTAAAGACTGAGTGACAATGTTGTCTTCATTCCATGGAGAGCAGTCTTTTGTGACAGAAAGCTCATATGCCAAGGGGAAAATGGGAGGCAAATTGAACTTTAAGAGCTTCAAGAGTCAAGTGGTGAAGGAACCTCAAACACTAGCGATCAACCTGAGGAGGAACCTCCTGTTGAGCCGATAGACAAGTTCGTACCTCTGAGGCGTTCTAATAGAGTTTGAGTTCCACCTGAGTTTTATGTTTTCCATATTACTACAGAAGGTGACACATTTATCAGTGGTAGCACACTGGTAAATTAAGATGAACCTAAAAACTACAAGGAAGTCATGGCAAGCCCCGAGTATGCTAAATGGAAAGAGGTGATGGACAGCGAGATTATGTGCATGTATAACAATCAAGTTTCCAACTTTGTTGAAAATTTACCACATCGTAAGATAGTCTGTTGCAAATGGATCTTCAAGACGAAAACATGGATGGTAAGGTACACACATATAAGGTGCGAGTGGTTGCGAAGGGATTTACTCAAACTCCGGTAGTTAACTATGATGATACCCTCTCACCAGTAGCGAAGATTAAGTCTATTAGTGTTATGCTAGCCATAATTGCATTTCATGATTATGAAATGTGGCAAATGGATGTCAAAACTGCTTTCCTTAATGTAAAGTTAGCTGAGGATGTTTACAGTAGTTAGCCAAAGGGTTTTGTCAATGCAAAGTACCCTAATAGAGTGTGTAAGCTTGAGAAATCCATTTATGGATTGAAACAAGCATCTCACAGATGGAATCTTTGTTTCGATGTCAAAGAGTTTGGATTTTTGATAAGCGAGGATGAGTCATGTGTATATGTCAAGGCTAGTGGGAGTATAATTAGCTTTCTAGTGTTGTATGTGGATGACATACTTCTCATAGGAATTGACATCCCAACCTTTCAGAAGGTTAAGTCCTAGCTTGGGAAGTGTTTCTCTATGAAGGACCTTCGAGAAGCTGCCAATATTCTTGGGATAAGTATATTGAGAGACAGGAGTAAGAGACTAATTGAACTTAGGAAAAGTACCTACTTGGAAAAGGTATTGAAAAGGTTAAACATAATGGATTCCAATAAAGGTGACTTACCAATCCAAAGCAATGCCAAACTGAGTAAGAGTCAGAGTCTGAGTATAGAGGTTGAGATAGTTGAGATGAGTTGAATACCATATGCTTCCGTTGTTGGCTCGATCATGTATGTTATGGCTTGTACTCGCCATGATGTGGCCTTTGCTTTGATCATGATCAACAAATATCAAGGGAATCCTAGTAAGGCTCACTGGATTCTGGTATAGAACATTCTTAGGTATGTGCGGAGGACTAAGGACTGGGTCTTTACCTTCGGTGGTAGTGATGACTTGAGATTGGTGGGGTATAGTGACGCCAGCTTTCAGATCGACAGAGATAATTTCTACTCTCAGTCGAGCTGGATATTTACCCTAAGTGTAGGAGCAATCACTTGGAAAAGTTCCAAGCAGGAGACTGTAGCTGATTCAATATGCGAATCAGAGTACATAGCAGCAAGCGAAGCAGCAAAGGAGGCGATATGGCTGAAGAAGTTCATCGGAGACCTTGGATTTGTACCAGCTATAAAGGAGCCTATGGAGATTTTCTGTGACAACGATAGTGCGGTTTCCTTAGCCAAAGAACCAAGAGATCATAGCAGATCCAAGCAGATCGACAGAAAATGTCACTTCATAAGACACCGGATAGAAGAAGGACTCCTCGTAGCAAAGAGGGTATCATCATAGGAGAACCTAGCAGATCCCCTCACGAAGGGACTGAGCAGGGTTAAGCACTTACATCATGTAAGGCACATCGAGCTGAAGGACGATATTAGTTTTAATGATTAGATAGTTTTTTGAAACTTCTAATAGATAAATTGTAATTGACATTTAATGATTAAATAAAATGTGTTTTATTTATAAGTAATTTAATGTCTTGTGTTAATTATTTACTATTTTTTGACTTTGCATGTTTTGACTTTTAGAATAATTAAATTATTCAAACTATTCACGGTCTATCATACTTTGGAAGTAGGTATTGAGGCAAGACGGTCATGAATCTGCTTGTAAATATCTGAATTTATTTAGACATAACAATGGATTACTACAACATTCATGAATGCTCATAAGGTATGAGTATTGGATTAAACCGACAATCACACGAATCAATTCAGGGAATTTATCACGAGTGATTGTGAGACGATAATATCATATAGTCTTCAAACAAAGTGATATGAGTTGTTGACTATGAGTTGGTTTTGCATTCATAGTGGGAAACCGAATCAGTAACTTGATGTTATAAAATGTGTTGTTGTGTACATTTTTACGAGTAGTTAGTACAAACATATGAGTCAAAGTTTATTTATTCCTTTTAGTTCTTGGAGGATTAAAAGCCATATCTTGGGCCCCTCGATGATTTTGTTTTGACTCATGTGTCGGGCCCGGTCAGAACTCAATTATTTTGTTCGATTACGTTATATGTCAAACAAATCGGAAATCGGGAAACAAATGTAGGACAAAAAGAATGACTATGTTCCATTTATTTGTCCGGTTGATATATTGAGAACAGAGGAGTATATGATCCCTTATCTAAATGGCGAACAGTTCGAAAAAGGCTTTTGAAAGCTATGCTTGCTAGTTGGTTCCTGAATTCGTACTTGCAGCTATATTTATTAGACTTATCTAAGTAGTGGGCTATTTGATAAGGTGTCTAAGTCCATAACTATATTTGGTATGTACTTGACCAGAAAGTAGCATGATCCATTTGGGTTGCATTTCATTGGAACAATTTAAAAGGATGGACTTTTGAGAGGAGGTTATTTATGATTTATTAATATAGTATAAGTTCTAATATTTTATTATGAAATCATATTATTTAATTATTATTGATCAAGAATTAATTTAGTGATTAAAAGAGTCTAACTAAATGTGTGGGAATTGATTTGGTAAATCAATGATTCTTATAGTGTAGGCCTATGGTTATTTAGGATGGGCTAAACCAATATGGTAGTCAATGGATAGTCCATGGAGGTTTAACCCATGGATCCTAAGTAATATAAAAAGGTCATCGTGCATTAGGGTTTTTCCACACTATAAAAGAAGCCCCTTAGGCTCCAAAATCGGCTCCATGTGTTCTTTCTAAGAGGCATAGCTGTTTTTGTGATAGATAGTCATTTCTATTAGGTCCTCCATTGTTGGTGGTGTTTTGTGAAGCATTTGAGGGATCACATCCGGGGTGCTATGCTCTTAAAGGTTCAAGTTAACAAGCTACAATAAGAGGTAAGTAATCTAAATAGTATTTGTTGTTCAATTACCTATGTTTTGTATGCTATTTAGGATGAATGCTTTGGAAAACATATTACATGTATAATTAGAGAAAACTTAGATCCAAAGCATCTAGGGTTTCATGTGCACCTTAAGGTTTTTAGAGTGCTCAAAACCCGTCAATAACATGGTATTTTGGGGTCTACTCATTTGGCTTCGGCTGATCATACACATCGCATCCTCCTTTAGAATTTTAAAACACATTAATAAATCATTTTGAAAATCTTTTCCTTAGTTTGATACTGGATTCACACAACTGTTCCTCGAATTCACTCAAACCAAGGTTCTGATACCAATGTGTAACACCCATATATTTCATAAAAAGTTTAAACTTTTAAATACCAAAAACCGCCATTTATTACAAATTGTTTTCAAAATAGTTTAACATCAAAGAAATCCCATAGATCATAACACAAAATGTGAGGAAGTGCACGATCAAGCCTTCACCTTTATGCGATCATCAAAAGTACCTGAATCATAAATCCCAAATTGTAATCCCAAACCTTAGTGAGTCACCCCCAAAATACCACACCATACTAACAAGAACAACATCATGAACAAACAATATACATACAAAGCCTTCAGCCTGACTGGACCGCCTCACCGGGCTTTCAACCTATCTGGACCACTCACAGAACCTTTAGCATGATTGGACCACCTCACCAGGTCTTCAGCGTATTTGGACCATTCTCCGTGCCTTCAACATAACTCGTATGCCCCACTGGGCCTGCAGTCTATCTGGTCTACCCTGGGTTTGTTAGCCTTCAAAACATAGCAGGACCGCCTTAACACACGCACCATCATAATATCACATAAATATCTAATGCTAGCTAGCACATACAATAACCATCTAGTCCTAAAAGATCAATAATCATAGCATCATCTTATATACTAGGATACAAATCTAACAAATCACTACACATAGCATCATACGATAACCAAGATACAATCCAAAGGGTCAGCCTTGATGCCTCCGACCGTATTAGTATAGTGAGGAGAACTCACCTCACAAGTAGTGCTGAACCAGTAAAATCTAACTCCAAAACTCAGCTCCAGACTCAACAACCTACAACCACCATATGACCATTCTATCAAAACCTCCAAATAACCAAAATGCCCTAAAAGTCAAACTTGGTCAATCATGGTCAAGGTCAAGTCAACAGTCCATGTTGAGCCAACTCATCGAGTGCACATGCCAAATCATCGATTTTCTTGAATACTCAGAGAAACGGGGAAAGTCCGAGCCAACTCGTCGAGTTCCTTCAACTTTCCAGAAAAACGGGTAAACCCTAATCCAACTCGTCGAGATGTCAGAACAACTTGTCGAGTTTTCCCAGCTTAACTCATTCAGCCCTTTTTCTTCACTTATAACGCTCAAGAATGTAGATCTTGAAACCATGAGCTGGAAAACCACGTAAATTTCTAACTTTACATCCATGCATGACACTAAGTGGCTAAACTACTCAAAAATGACTTAGGAAGGGACTTAGAACATGAAGGATGCCTCGATCTATATAAAGCTGGAAACTTTAACCCCAAAGAGGCCACAACATGCCCAAATCTGAAGTGGCAACTTCCAAAAATGATCAAAACAAAGAATGACTCCCAAATGGACCCAAAATGGCAATAATGTAATGACCCAAATTTATGACCAAAAATTTCTTTTAATAAACCATTACTTAAAGTAAAGCCATCATTCCAAAACATAATATGAGTATAAGTTTTCAAAACACATGTTCATTATCAGAGTAAACATTCCCAGGCTGTCTAATCTATGGTGTGTGTGCCATGCGATCACCTCGAGCTCTTCCTTCTGCTACCGGAAGTACCTGAAACCAAAACTGAAAACTGTAAGCACAAAGCATAGTGAGTTCTCCACCCTACCACATACCACGCATAACCACATACTGCACATACTGGGCCACACCCACTATCTTGGGCCTCACCCCTACCTCGGGCCTCGCCCGCTACAACGGCCCCGCCGCTCCAGGCCTCGCCTGGCTTCGAGCCCCACTCGGATGCAGATCTGTTATACTTAGGCCCCGCCTGTCACAGGGCCTCACCCGCCAACAAATAATAACACATAAACATTTCACAACACATAGCTAACACATACAACTGGTTATGTCCTAAGGCCTCGCCTATCCTGGGCCTCGCCCATGTCCTGCTACTGATGAGTCATGGGACCATGTCCACGCTACTAATGGTAGTGAGGTATGGGCCTAGCCCACTCTCACTCCTGTTCTAGTTTGGGCCTCACCCCTATTCTGCTACTAATGAGATATGGAACCCCATCCACACTCTACTATTGGTGAGATACGGGACCTCGCCCACACTCACCTTCCTACCAGGCACATACATGTATCACACAGACAACAAGTATAAACTATCATATAAACAATTCCTTGGGCACCCGCCCGCTATTACTAGACCTTGTCCTGAAAATAATACTAGCATACTGTGCCTAGGGCTAACCCCCGGGTCTTCTACTCATAGCTACATGGGCCGGCATTGTGGCCTTAGACCTATTCACACAAAGGGAAACTCACCTGCACTGGCTGAACTTGCTGATGATCTCACTAGTTGCTCCCTGCCAACTCACGGAACTCCTGCTCCCCTTCCTCCCCGAACTACCAATATCAATGCATCACTGAGTCTAAATGACCCCCGAAAGACAACCAAGTCCACCCTGGTCCAAGGTCAAAGTCCTGGTCAAAGTCAACCTTCCAGGTCAACCCTACTCGTCGCGTCACCCTACTGACTCGCCGAGTTCAAAATGATCAGATTCCTTCCATTCGCGACTCGACTCGCCGAGTCAGTCCATGACTCGCCGAGTCTACCGATTTCTGAGTCCACACCTGTCCAACTCACTAAGTCTCCACCCGACTCACTGATTCAAGTCACAACTTGAAGGGTTTGGGGTTTCGCGACCTGACTCGCCGAGTCCAAGAACAGACTTGCCGAGTACAAGTCAATCTTCATACGACTCGACGAGGTGTTCATCCCACTCGTCGAGTTTCTCCACAACTTCATGATACTCGCCGAGTCCACTCAAAGGACTCGCCGAGTCCCTTCAATTCTCCTTACATGCAGAGGACTTTTGAGTCATGCATGGACTCCAAACTGTAGATCTACCCTTCCCAAGCCTATTCCTTACGTAAAGTTGCAATCTTTACGTGTAGAGAAGGAGATCTAGGCAAAACATGGAAAAAAACTAGGGTTTAAGGCCAAGGGGCTTCAAAATCGACTTAATGGCTGATACTTTATGCTTCTCCAGACCATAACACACTTGGATTTGAAGTAGCAACTCCAGATCCGGCTTCTAACCCATAAGGGTGGCTAATCATGGCTTAAAAAACCCAAAACTCACAACCAAAATAGATCTGAGGGAAGGAAATGACTTAATACCTTCAATACTTCAGAAAGGTTCCACAAACTCCAGATCTGAAGCAAATCCTTGAAGCTTCACTGCTTCCCCTCCTTCTTCTTCCTTCAAATCACCCACAAATGGCTTGGAAGCTTAAATGCACAACAATGGAGGCTTAGGCTTCGTTTTCTGAAAAAGGGGGGCTCTAAGGAACCCTAATGGAGAGAATAAGGAGCTTAAATAGTGCCCAAAGTCCCGGATTTAGGGTTTTCCTCGCACAGACCAGACTCGCCGAGTTCACTTGGCCGACTCGCCGAGTTGGCCACTTACACCTTGACCCGGATCCCGCTCAGACTCGCTGAGTCCCTCCTTGGACTCGCCGAGTCGACCCTTAAATTAGGGCTTTTCTTTCCTTTCTTGGCCTTTGAAACTTTGGGTGTTACAAATAAGCTTCCAAAGAGGAGGCCTGAGTAATAAACGAACAAGGTTTCGATTTTATACCTCAAAATGGTATCAACAACAGAGAAAGTTTTGGATCTCAAGCTTCTCCCTTCAGCTATGCACCGCCAACTTCCAACTCCTTCAAGAAAACACCAAAAAGATGCTTTTTATGCTCACACACACACTCAAGAATGAGAGAGATTGCACAAGCTAAGGTTTTCTGGACATAGGGGCGGACAAGGAGGCCACCCTAAACAATATAAGGTCCTTAAATAGAGTGCAACACCCTAAAAAATAGGGTTTCATATTCATCCTTCAACTTGTCGAGTTGGAGCCTTCCAACTCATCGAGTAGATCTCCAAAATTACAAGGCCATCATAATTCTACACGATGAGTTGACACCTGCCAAATCATCAAGATGCCTTAATATATATATATATATATATATATATATATATATATATATATATATATATATATATATATATATATATATAAAGCTTTGAATTTGTACCAAAATATTGGGATGTTACAATTCACTTCCGAAAGTTCATTCCTTTCATCATCGTTCAAATCGACACTCTATATTAGGAAATCACTTATCCATTGCAATCAATTCTGATGACATTTGCACTCCGAAATACAAACTCAATTATCTTTCAGATTTAGATTCTTCATACCAAGATCATCAAACTCAATAAATACGAACCACTTCAGAATGATAATTGATAATCTATATATGTATATATATATATATATATATATATATATATATATATATATATATATATATATATATATATATATCAGTTAATCATATCACCGATTCATGAGAAATTTGTGATATACAAATAGCATTCACAGATTCAACGACCATTTGAAATTAATTCATAGTTATGATGAAATCTACAATCTCATTTGAATGACAAGTTTGGATAAATACACGAATCGCTATATGATTTTGAAGATGAAACTTATTCGATTGAAAAACAAAAAGCAATTAAATGAAGAATGAATCTGATGAAAGATCGACATCACGAGGGTCACGATTCAGAAGAAGCTTGAATCGATTACCCAAAAAGTGATTTAGGCTTCAAATTGAATCATATGAACAATAACGATAATGTTTGAAGAACAGTAACTTATCAAGAATACAAATATCTTTAGTCGATCATGAGATAATCGAAAAAAAACAATCAAACAGATAGATGAAAAAAAGAAAGCAAATGATGTAAACACTATCTCGGTGAAATATTTTTAGGGCTCAAAATAATGGATCATGAATAGTACTGAACTCAAACTTCGGGCCAAATCAAAAGTGATTGATCTATGAAGCAATAGAATGATTTTGGACTAATTTTTGGATTAGATCCAACAGAAAATAATGATTTGAAAAAGAATAGGATCGAAATTACCAAGATGAATAATAATAAACTTCATAAATCTCCATGAATAGTAGCTTGAATTTTAAGTTTCTTTCCAAAACACCAAAATGTTGGGTTTTGAGCAATATAAAATCAATATGGTGCACATACAACCCTAATGCTTTGGATCTAAGTTTTATCAAGTTATACATGTAATTCCATTTTATCCAAAGCATATACCCTAGCTAGCATGCAATTGGAGATGTATAACATAAAACTAGTTAGATGAATATGTATTTGTTGTAGCTTGTAGTTCTTGGCCTTTCAAGAGCTTAGTACCTCAAGTGTGATAACTCTAATAAGTCATAAACACCAAAAGCAAATGGAGGAATATGATAGAGAGGTTAGGATGCACCAAAATCAGCTAAGGTTTCTTTTTAAAACATAAGTGCCGATTTTAGGAGTGCAAAGGTTACATTTATAGTGTAGAATTCCTAGGGTCTTTACTTGTAAACCCTATTTTACCTAAACCTTTAGGTATTCAAATGATCCATATGATAGGCCCTTTGGACTAAATCTTCATGGACTCTCACATAGATTTAGCCCATCATTAATCAACATAGATCATTATCCCAAACTATATGTATTACTGATTTACCTAATCATTCCCCGTAAATTTAATCAGTCTCTTTTGATCACTAAATTAATTCCATTTTAAATTTTGATTAATACCAATTAAATAATATGATTTCTCAATTAATATATTATTCATATAATATATTAATAAATCACAAATAACATCTTTTTCAAGTATCCATCCTATCAAATTGCTCTGTTGAAGGCAACCCAAAAGGACAATGCTACTATTGGGTCAAGTACATATCAATTATAGTTATGGGCTTGCATACCTAATCCAACAGTCTCCCACTTGGATAAGTCTAATAACTATAAGTGCCAATGTAGCTTCAAAATCTGATTAGTAATCATTGCTCTCTAAAGCCGTTGTCGAACTCTAATCTTATTAGTAATGTGTCCTTTAGATAAAAGATCAAATATCCCTCTGTTCTACAAGATACCATATAGACATGATACATGGATTATAATCATTCTTTTTTTCCATGTGTTGTTTTCCCGATTTCCAATTTATGATGACTGACTATAGTTGAACATATCAACTTAGTCTAGGCTTTGCAAAGTGCTTCAGGTGTCATCACCAAATCATCGAGGGGCCCACAGATATTGCTTTTATCCCACTTAGGGTAAAAGTAATGGATAAATTTTGACTTATATGCTTGTACTATTTATTCATCAAATCACACACAACAATACATTTTATAACATCAAGTTACTGATAAGTTTATGTACTATCAATGCATAACCAATTTGTAAACAACAACTATATGTCTCCGTTTCAAGAATATAAAATATTATCATCTCACAATCACTCGTGATAAAATCCATGAAGTGATTCAGATGAGTGTGGCTTTAATCCAATACTCAAATCCTTAATTCAAGAGTACTCATGAACAGTGTAGCATACTTGTGTGTCACACCCCGAAACTGAGACGGCAGAAATGTTCGCGGGTGAAGGACATCATCTACAGTATCACAATAATTGGATCATAGGAATCAAAGTAAAAACAACCATTACATTGAATAGATAAGATATATACATATGTTTGATACATAGTTTGTATGAAATCAAAATGTATAACAAAAGTATAAAAGATGCGACTCTAAAAGCTCCATCTTCTCAAACACCTGCGAGTGTAACTATCTACTGGTTCCATGAGAATACAAGTAGTTTTGAAAGTGTATCAACAATTAAGTTTGTGAGTTCATAAGAATGTTTTTGTAAGGAAATCTTGTCGTTGAATCTGTGAAAATGTTTGTATGTTTCCCAAGAAAATCCAATATTTTCTTTAGTAGTGTAAAGTAGTCTTAAACCCTAAGACCAAATGTACGTTTGTTACTGTATTTTGTAGTTGTGTATGAAAGTATTAGTATGTATGCCTGGTTATCACCAGCTATATTGTATAGTGTTGTTTTGTATGAAATCCCTGGTTACCACCAATAGTTATGTATAGAAATGTTACTTACGAGAACCTTTGTATGAAATCCCTAGTTACCACCAGTAGTGTATAGAATTGTTCAGTATGAAAACCTTTGTATGAAATCCATAGTTACCACTAGTAATGTATAGAATTATTCTGTATGAAAACCTTTGTATGAAATCCGTGATTACCACCAGTAATGTATAGAATTGCTCTGTATGAAAACCGTGGTTTCCACTAGTAATGTATAGTAGTTTTATTACTTAAAATAAAACCATGTGTTTGTATTCCCTAGAAATCCTCCATTTATCTTGTGTAGAAGTTCTATTAATTAAAATAAAACTATTTGAAGAATTGAAATCCCGTAAACAAATGGTTAGTTTATAATGTTATGAGTTTGTTATAACCATGGTTGATGTGACCTAGTGACCTCTACAACGTTCTTTAGGTTTCGGAATGGTATGATATTTTTCACCCCAGGCCTGCTGGCCTAACTGTAGCTAACAGTTCATGTGTGGAATTTTCAGTCTCGTATAGAAATATACACATATCTCAAGCTCTCCCACGAAGAGATTTGGTTATACTGTATAGGATTTAGATCCATACCCTGATGGATACAAGTAAACTAGGGCCTCACAACCCTATATTAATTAGTTTACATGTAGTGTTGTAGTGTTATCTTTTACTTGAAACTATATGTATAAATTGTAGAGTAAAAATACTTATACTTCAATAATTATTTAGTATTCTACTCTTGTATTCAGAAACTAGTATTGTATACCATAAACTATATCTACCATAACTTATATGTGTTTGTTTCAATATAACATTCTTGAAATAGTAAAACAGCGTGTTGTATCCCAAACTATATCGGCCTAAGTTTGATTTTATGTTATGTATTGTATGTTACGTAATGTTACCAAACTATATCGACCTAAGTTTGATTGTATGTTATGTATTGTACTAAAAATTTTACAAATATGGTTGTATGTTGAAAACTACCCTAATGCTCAGCATGTTACAAAAGGGATAAAAATATCTAAATATTTTTATAAAATGTAGTGATTTCTCTATTTGAATCGATTGCAAAAGTATTTAATCTGTTTCAAATCGTTTGTATAAGAACACAAAATTCCTTGTGTTTTACTTGTATTCCCCTCTAAAAACATTAAAAACAGTGAAAATGTAGGGATATCAACTCACAGTTATTTGTGCACGTGTTGGACAGCAAGACTGGAAATATGACCCTTCAGTTGATGTACGCGGAATTAACAATATCCTAATGATAATTAAACATATAATTTGTATTTAAATTAGCAAAACCATTAGTTAAAGTGTTAGAAAACACGTGCTTTGTGTTAGGAGTAGTTATCAAGAATTGTTTGGAGTGAATGGGAGGGGTTTCAGTCAACGCTCAATCCGAGAACCAGATTCTCGGTTCTGAGGAGTTTTCAATCGGGTCAGGTTTTCGGCCGAATACATGTTCTCATTCGAACACAGGTTTCGATTATGCTACTATTTTCAGTCACTTGAAGATTTGAAGGATGTTTTTGGTGGAAATATGAAGATTCAAAGGTTTTACACTTGAAGATATGAATTTTCTTGGATGATCTTTGGGACCAAAATGAGAGTGTCTTTGGATGAAATGAGTGAAAAATGATGAATTTTTAGATGAAAAACCTTTATACTGGTTGGGTTTTAGGCCAGAAAGGAGTTCTCGACCGAGATCTATTTTCAGTCCGAAGGTTTTCGGCCGAAAATAGGAGGCTGAACGAGTTTTTCGATGATTTGAGGAGAAATCTTGGTTTTTCGAGTGTTTTTGGTTCTACAAACTTATATAAACTTAATTTATATATTTTAGATTATTTTCTAACCCTCACGAACTAAACGGAATAACAAAAACTCAAATTTTTATTTATCGGGTTTGACTTTTATTGACTTAAAAAGTATCGGGTTGTCACATTATCCCCCCCCCCCCCCCGGTTAGAGGGAATTTCATCCTGAAATTCTTTCTACAGAGTACAATCATGGACTAGGAAAATGACCCGCTTGGCATCCCAGGGAACCTTCATTATCGGTATACGACTTTGTTTCGTTCGTTTGACTTCCCAATCCATGATTTCTACAGTTTCTTCCACGAAGTTGAGACTCTCGTTTATCTCGAATTCGTTGATTGGAATCACGAGAGTTTCGTCGGATAGACACTTCTTAAGATTTGACACATAGAAGACAGAATGTATTTTACTAATCTCTTGAGGTAGACGGAGTTTGTAGGCTACGGGGCCGATTCTAGCAAGAATCTTGAATGGCCCGATGTATCTTGGATTTAACTTTCCATGCTTCCCGAAGCGTATCATGCCTTTCCAAGGTGAGACCTTCAATAGAACGTGGTCGCCAACCTGGAATTCCAAGGCTTTTCGTCTCTTATCTGAGTAGCTCCTTTGTCTATCTCTTGAAGCTTTTAGTCGTTCCTGAATGTGTATGCTCTTTTCTGTGGTTTCTCGAATGATTTATGGACCAGTGAGAGTGCTATTAGGTACTTTCTTCTTAGCCAGTTGCATGCAGCACAGAGGGGATCTGCACTTTCGGCTATAAAGGGCTTCGAATGGAGCAGCCTTGATGCTAGTGTGATAGCTGTTGTTATATGAAAACTCGACCAGTGGCAAATGGGTATCCCATGACTTTCCAAAGTTGATCGCACATGCCCTCAACATGTCTTCTAGTGTTTGAATGGTTCTCTCACTCTAATCATCAGTTTGAGGATGATAAGTTGTGCTCATGTCTAGCATAGTTCCAAGAGCCTTCTGTAGTGACTTCCAAAATCGCGAGGTGAATCTACTATCTCTATCCAAGATAAAAGATATGGGAACACTGTGCAGCCGTACTATCTCTTGGATGAAAGTTCTAGTTAGCTTCTTCATTTTGTCTATTTCTTTGATTGCAGGAAGTGGGAGTACTTGGTCAGCCTGTCAACGATTACCCAAATAGTGTCATGACCTCTTGGGGTCTTGGCCAATTTGGTGATGAAGTCCATCGTAATTCATTCCCACATCTACTCAAGTATTTCTAGCTATAAAAGTAAAATTGAGGGCTTTTGATATTCTACCTTCACCTTGGTGCATGTTAGGCACTTGCCCACATATGTAGCAATTTAAGCATTCATGTTTGGGCACCAATAGAGTTTCTTAACATCCAGATACATCTTATCTGAACCTGGGTGTACGGAGTATCAAGTCTTGTGGGCTTCATTCATGACAACCTCCCTGTAACCACCAAACTTCGGAGTCCAGATTCGGTTCATTAAATAATGAACATTGTCAACCTTGATTTCGAAGTTCTTCTTCTTTACCCTTAAGGCTTCATCCGCCACATTTTCTGGTTTTAAGGCTTCCAGGTGAGCCTCTTTGATTTGGTTGGACAGATGGGAGTGGATTGTCATTGTCAGTGCCTTCACTCTCCGACTGGAGTACTCCTTCTGGCTAAGGGCATCCATTACTACGTAGGATTTGTTCGGATGGTAGCGTATTTCACACTTGTAAGCATTTAGTAGCTCTACCCATCGACGCTGTCTCATGTTAAGTTCCTTCTAATCAATGATGTGCTGAAGGATTTTGTGGTCAGTGAAGACAGTGCACTTGGTACCATAGAGCTAATGTTTCCAGATTTTTAGTGCGAAGACCATTGTTCCCAACTCCAGATCATGAGTTGTGTAGTTGACTTCGTGTTCCTTAAGCTATCTCAACGCATAAGCAATAACTTTTCCCTACTGCATAAGCACACAGCCTAGCCCCTGGTTGGATGCATCGTAGTATACAATGAAATGATTTGTCCATTTTAGGAGGGACAAGATTGGTGTGCTGCACAGGGCCTGTTTTAATTTATGGAATGCAGTGTCTTGTTTTTTTCCCCTAAAAGTCACACCCTTCTGATTCACGGTGGAAAGAGATTTAGCAATTCTGGAGAAATTTTGTATAAATCGGCGATAATAGCTAGCAAGACCCAAGAATTGACAAATTTCTGTGGGCGTTCTAGGTGCTGAACAATTCTCAATTGCCTTTATTTTGGAAGGGTCCACATTTATTCCTTCTTCGCTGACCACGTAACGAAGGAAAGTTACCTTCCTAACTTAAAATTCTAACTTTGATTTCCTAACCCAAAATTCTCACTTTGATAATTTCGCGTATAGTTTCTCGGTCCTCAGTGTTTCTACAACTTTCTTAAGTGTTGACTGTGTTCTTCCTCGCTTCATGAATATATAATTATATCGTCTATGAATACTATCACGAATTTATCTAGGAAAGGAGGGCACACCCAATTCATTAAGTCCATGAATACGGCGGGTGCGTTGGTTAGACCAAAGGTCATTACTACAAACTCGTAGTGATCATACCGAGTCTGAAATGTTGTCTTGGAAACATATCTCTCTTAGACTCGTAATTGATAGTACTCAGATCTCATGTCTATCTTTAAAAAGTAGTTGGCTCCTTGAAGTAGATCGAAGAGGTCGTCGATTCTGGGTAGAGGGTAGCAATTTTCAATAGTGAGTTTGTTTAGCTCGTGATATTCTATGCACATCTGGAATGATCCATCCTTCTTCTTCACGAACAAGACCGGTGCTCCCAAGGGTGAGACCCTTGGTCTAATGAATCCCTTGTTGAGTAGTTCGTTCAGCTGGTTGGATAATTCCTGCAATTCTACCGATGCTAGACGGTAAGGGGATTTAGCTACGGGGGTAGCTCCGAGAATCAAGTTGATTTGAAACTCGACTTGGCGTATAGGAGGAACTCCTGGAAGATCTTTGGGAAAAATATCAGGAAAGTTTCAGACTTCGGGGATGCTCTAGAGGTCTTTAACTTCTTCTTTTTTGTTGACTACATGAACCAAGAATGCTTGACACTCCTTTCACAAGTATTTTTGGTCTTTGATGCACGAAATGATGCAAAGGTTCATGCTGAGTTTGTCGCCATAGATAACGAGGGGTTCGCCATTTGGCAGATTGAGGCAAATGGCTTTTTTGTAGCAAAGGATATCAGCACAATTTCGACTTAGCCAATCCATGCTGATGATGACATCAAATCTCTTTATGGAAACCGACATGGGATTGATTGGAAAGGAATAGTCGTTTACAGTGAGAGCGCATCCTATGAATACGTCGTTAGTGCTCTCTTTCTCTCTGTTAGCCATCTCAATGGTGAACGTTTCATTTAATGGTTGGGATTAATGTTTGAGTAAGTATTTAAATGTATGACTGACAAAACTACTCTCCACACCACTATTAAAGAGAATGCATGCATAAGAGTTGTCGAGGAGGAACGTACCCGTGACTACGGTGGGATCAACAACTAGCTCCTCCTAGCTCATTGCTAGCACTTTCCATGTGTTTCTCACAGTTGTTTCTTTAGGTAAATTCCTCTTGTTGTAGTGCCTGGTTTACCACACCCATAGTAGGCTTGGCCTATTCCAACTCTAGGAGCCTGATTGGTTGGTTGGACTTGTGCATTCCAGAAACGGGCTATATGCCCCTTTCTGCCACAATTGGTGCATTGCATGTCACGACAGGGTCCGTGATGATGGAAGTTACATTTGTCACACCTTGGTAGGGTTCCAACATATCTACTAGCATGTGATTAAGTTGTGGGAACAGCAACGGGAATGGTAGTAGCGTGGATCGACAATGTTTACTGTTTCTTGGAGGGCTCTTGCGAGCATTGGCCCTTTCATTTGTTCCAAAACTTCTTCTTCCCACCACCCTATTTAGGTGATTCGGGAGTGGCTGACATGGGTTCTTGACGATCCTCTTGATCTACTTATGTCTGCGCCAACCATTTGGCACTATCAAATGTGAGTGGGTTGGTAACTAGGACATTTCCTTGCGTTAGGGGAGTTAATCCCCATATGAATATCTCCACTTTCTTGCTCTCCTGGGTGACCATCCCGGGACATAAAAGAGTAAGATCACTGAACCTCGCAGTGTAAGCAGCAACGTCGGAGCCCTTCATCTTTAGACTCCAAAGTTCCTGTTCTAGCTTTTGCATCTCTCCCCGTGGGCAGTATTCAGCAAGCATCAGTTCCTTCAAATCATCCCAGCTTATAGCATTAGCTACCAAGTTAGTGCTCTATCAGTGAAGGTGCATGCTGCAAACTTCACTTTTCTAAACTAGGGGCATGCACAGATCTCGAATATTGATTCAGTTTTCTCGAACCAACGGGTTAGTGCAATGACTACTCCAGTGCCATCGAAGGATCGAGGTTTCACGTTAGTGAAGTCCTTGTGCAAACACTCCTTCGGGTGTCCATAAATATCATCGAGGTTAGATGGGTTGGCACTACTATCCGCCCCGCTAGTGCTACTTGCATTGATCTGTGACATGGCAGAAACCACATCGGCTGTTACTACTGCTTGGAAGATAGCAGGATCGTAACTGAGGAAGTGGAGGTGATGATGGATTGTTGTTCTTTCTAATGGAATTCTTTGGAGGCATCTTCTCTAAAATAATTCAAGAGAAAAATGATGATAAGTCCTCTATAGTGGTCATGAGTCAGGTGATATTCAACAGGGCAAAACTTATCCTGACAATTATAATGTTCTATCAAGCGACTTACAGTGGAAGTCTAATTAATATAAGTAGACAATCGCTAGGGAATTAATAGCAACACTTAGAATGAAATTTGTACAACGTGTTTGGCTATAGTATCGTAGTGCTACAAAATACTCCTATAGTATTTTAAATGTATTCTTAGATCTAGTATTTCCTTTGTATAGAATTTTGTAAGTTTTAGACTTGTTTAAACACCACTATCACTCCCAAACACATGTTGGTCACATCTCAAAAAAATATAGTTGATCGTGCTATATTTATCCCAGATATGATTACATAACTGTCTAGGTTTAACTGTAGTACCCAACATCTAAATACTTTTGTTTTGTTTTACTTGTGACACTACTTATGGTACGTATGTAGTGTTCGTATACTTCTTATAAAATACTTAGATTTTAAAAGTATACTTTTAGTTTAGAGCTCTTCGGCCCCTTAGTGTTTATAGTTGTATATCATGTAAGGTTTGATATACTTAGATCACTATAAACAATGCTCTGATACCAAACTATCACACCCCAAAAACGAGACGGCAGAAACATTTAGGGGAGGAGGACATCATGTACAGTATCACAACAGCTGCATCGTAGTAATCAAAGTAAACACAACCATTACATTGAATAAGTAAGGTATTTACATCTGTTTGATACATACTTTGTATGACATCAAAATGTATAACAAAAGTATAAAAGACGTCACTCTAAAAGCTCCGTCTTCTCATGAACCTGCAGGTGTACCTGTCTATCGGTTCCCTAACAATACATGTCGTTTTGAATGTGTATCAACATTTAAGTTGGTGAGTTCATAAGATTTTTTTTGTAATGAAATCTTGTCTTTGAATCTATGAAAATCTTCGTATGTTTCTCAAGAAAATCCAATATTTTCTTTAGTAGTGTAAAGTAGTCTTAAACCTTAAGACCAAATGTACGTTCATTAATGTATTATGTAGTTGTATATGAAAGTGTTAGTATGTATGTCTGGGTATCACCAGCTATATTTTATAGTGTTGTTTTGTATGAAAACCCTTGTATGAAATCCCTGGTTACAAGTAGTAGTTATGTATAGAAATGTTATGTATGAAAACCTTTGTATGAAATCCTTGGTTACCACCAGTAGTGTATTGAATTGTTCTGTAAGAAAACCTTTGTATGAAATCCCTGGTTACCACCAGTAATATATAGAATTGTTATGTATGAAAACCTTTGTATGAAATTCCAGATTACTACCAATAATGTATAGAATTTCTCTGTATGAAAACCCTAGTTGCCACCAGTAATGTATAGTAGTTTTATTACTTAAAATAAAACCATGTGTTTGTATTCCCTAAAAATCTTCCAGTTATTTTGTATCGTAGTTCTATTAATTAAAAAAAACTATTTGAAGAATTGAAATCCCTTAAACAAATGGTTACTTTATACTATTGTGAGTTTGGTATAACCACGCTTGATGTGACCTAGTGACCTCTACGACATTTTTCAGCCCTCAGAATGGTATGACATTTGTCACCCCAGGCCTGCCGGCTTAACTGTAGCTAACAGTTCAGATGTGGGATTGTCAGTCGTGTATAGATCTATACATAAATCTCACGCTCTCCCTCCAGGAGACTCTGGTTATACTGTATAGGATTTAGTTCCATACCCTGGTGGATACAATTGACGTAGTTCCTCACAACCATGTATTAACTAGTTTAAGTGTAGTGTTGTAGTGTTCTCTTGTACTTGAAACTGTATGTATAATTTATAGAGTAAAAATAATTATACTTGAATAATTATTGAGTATTGTACTCTAGTATTCTGAAAATAGTATTGTATATTATAAACTATATCTACCATATCTTATATGTGTTAGTTTCTATATAATGTTCTTGAAATAGTAAAACAATGTATTGTATCCCAAACTATACCTATCATAGTTTCATTGTATGCTCTCGTTTCATGTATTGAGTTCTAAAAAGTTCTGTAATGCTCCCAAACTATATCGACCATAGTTTGATTGTATGTTATGTATTGTACTGAAAATTTTGCAATAATGGTTGTATGTTGAAAACTACCCATATGCTCAACATGTTAAAAAAAAGGGATAAAAATATCTGAATATTTTTATAAAATGTAGTGATTTCTCGGTTTGAATCAATTGCAAAAGTTTTTAATCTGTTTGAAATCATTTGTATAAGAACACAAAATTCCTTGGGTTTTACTTGTAATCCCCCCTAAAAACATTAAAAATAGTGAAAATGTAGGGGTATGAACTCATACTTGTTTGTGCACGTGTTGGACAGTGAGACTGGACAGATGACCCTCGAGTTGATGTATGCGGAATTAACGGTATCCTAATGATAATTAAACACATAATTTGTATTTAAATTAGCGAACCCATTAATTAAAGTGTAAGAAAACACTTGTTTTTGTGTTAGGAATAGTTACTGAGAATTTTTTGGTGTGAATGGGAGGGGTTTCGGTTAAGGCTCAATCCGAGAACCAGATTCCCGGTTCTGAGTAGTTTTCGGTCGCATTTGGTTTTCAGTCAAATACAGGTTCTCGACCGAACACAAGTTTTCGGTTCTACTGCTTTTTTCGATCACTTGAAGGTTTGAAAGATGTTCTTGGTGGTTTTTGTGGAAATATGAAGATTCAAAGGTTTTTCACTTGAAGATATGAATGTTCTCGGATGATCTATGGGAACAAAATGAGAGTGTTTTCGGATGAAATGAGTGAGAAATGATGAATTTTCGAATGAAAAACCTTTATACCGGTTGGGTTTTTGGTCGGAAAGGAGTTCTCGGCTAAGATCTGTTATCGGCCTGAAGGTTTTCGGCCGAAAATAGTAGTCTAAACGAGTTTTTCGCTGATTCGAGGGAAAATATTGGTTTTTCTAGTGTTTTTTGTTCCGAAAACTTATATACACTTAATTTATATATTTTAGATTATTTTCTAACCCTCACGAACTTAACGGAATAACAAAAACTCAAATTTTTATTTATCGGGTTTGACTTTTATTGACTGAAAAAGTATCGGGTTATCACATTGTGATATGTCTAAACACGTAGATAATCTACAGTCAGATTAATGACAATCTTACCTCATTACTTACTTCCAAAGTATGATTGATTGTGGATGTTTGAATAATCTTATTATTCGGGAAGTAAAAACATGTGAAGTGAAACACAAGAGCAAAACAATCAAATATGTTCTCAAAACTTTTTTAATATAATTAAAACACTTATTATATAATCACCATAATGATTATACTTTATTCATTGTATAATGTTTTGAACAATCAACTTAATACTTGAACTAAAACAATAATTATCCTATGCTCCAAGCATGCACACTATGTTTATCTATGGTCCTTACTTTGTGAAATATATCAATTGAACACATTTCCAATCATGTTCATTTCACAATTCCAAATCCTTATTATAAGTGTAAGAATAAAAAATTCTTGTCACTATTAGAATGTGTTAGATTCTAAACCATCATGCAATGATCCTTTTGTAATGTCAAGGCACCAAATCCACCAAGACTTTGTCAATGATATTACAAAGACAAAACTGCAAGATTGGTCACTGTGGTGTTCAAAAAACTTTGGATAGGGTCCAAAAAGTTTTCAACTTGCACCAAAGGTCCAAAATCAAGGTTTTTTCTGGGTTTTTGGTCCTGATACACTTGAAAAGTCGATTTTACCCTTTTCATTTCTTTTTTCTATTTTCTTTATTTATTTTGGTATTTAAATAATTAAAAATAAACAATAAAATCTCACCTAACCCCCCCCCCCTCTCTCTCTGTCCCTCTCTGTAAACAATTTTATGTGTGTTCTTCACCAATGATCGTGCCAGCAACCAGAAATTGCTCGATTCCAGCCATGATACATGTGCCACCACCATGCAAGTCCTTCGATCCACCGATATTGTCCCAAACCTCACATTGCACCGTCTCATTCGTGCATGGTCTGATTCTTATCTCCTCAGCATTGCATCACACGCCTCATTCAACAACCATCTCGTCTTCGATTCCTTAAAGAAATTGTGAAGTAAGGAACATACGCAACCATAACTCATACACCTTTTATTAGAAAGCTCATATGTGTGTCTAAACTATTTCAGAACTTATAGCGATAAATCCCAAATGTTCAAACCATTTTCCACTTCTCACAATTTGAAAAATGAAGAGGGATGCCGTAATCATAATCGAATTTGAGAATGCATTTTACACAACTGCTAACTCTTTAAAATCTAACAGTGAACATGTTTCCTCATAATTATTTTCATGAAGTAGAGAGAAACTTCTTGACGCTTAGATTTTATGGTGTACGTGTTCCGATCCATGTAAATTTGTCATTTCCAACCACTTTCATAATATAAGGTTTATGACATATAGAAACTCATATGAACTTAACTTTTTTATCTTAATTTCTTTCCATTTGATAGCACAATAGCCTACATTGCTTCCAAGTTAGTGAGCAGCTCAAGTTTACTGATCAATGAACTTTCATTGATCAAGGTGCTTTGCCTTATGCATTCGAATAAGAACTCACAAAACTCACATGCATAGTTAACTTAAATGGAATGGGCACAAAAACAAGAATATGTCAAAACGATAACTTATAAACCTCAAGTCGTGTGCTAGTGATAAACAATAGATTTATTCTTGATTGGTTCTTGAAACTATCGAAGATTATTAAGACCCCCACTAACCTATTGACATATAAGATTCTCTTTACAAGAAACATTCCTTGACAAACAAACATTCAAGAGTTAGTGCGGATTCTTATCAAGAAGAACACTTCATACAATTGGTCTTAGTTAGCCTTTGTTTTATCCAAAACATCATAACTACCAATCTCAAATGTGAATGAGTAAGAAACATTTCTACCCCCATATCATGAGGTGTTATAAACCTACTTGGAATATGTCACTCAAGACATAATCTTGGAGTATAACTCTAAGACTTGATTTTGGATTGAATTATGACTCACCTTCTTGATTTAACCATTTCAACAATTCCTAATTCCTCTTCTTAGTCATACTGATGCACTAAGGTATCCTTAGAGCATCAATTGTGACGTGGTTCCATAATCATTAAGATGATCATAAAATACGATGCCAAAGTACTCTCCTTTCCTTTCAGATTGGAAAAAGTTTTATCTTTCTGCCTAATCGATTCTTCTTATTCGTTCTGCTATACATTGAAACTTTTTCAATGATTCAGAGTTACACATAATCTTGTAAACATAACCACATTTACTGGACTTTCAGTAAATTATGACGAACAGACTTTATCGTCCTTTGTGGTGGATCTGACAAGTGCACATCAATGTGTACTAGATCCTTTATTCCTTCACTTGACTCACATACATATGTGAACAAGGAATTAGTCCTAATTTTCCTATGTACAAAGATTTTCATACATCATATAATTCAAATCACATGATTCCAAGTTTTTGTTCAGTTGAAACTTCGGCAATGAGAATCTTTCCTTAGAAAATTACAATACTACCACAATCGATATAAGTAATAATCAAACCATTTTCAACATTGCTATTAATATAAACACACAAACAACAATTTCCACAAATATCGTATGGTTTTAAAACACTCAATGGATTATGGCAATGTGCCCCCTTGATGAAGTGTAGGTTAAATGCCCAAGACTTGTCTTTTCTATATAAATAGTCATGTATTATTCATAATTAGGGTTAAGAGTGCGATAAAATGTAACCGCCACGTTGTGAGGTTTCTTATGTAGAGTTAGATTCTTTTGTCTATTCTGAAAGTGTAATTTGTTCCTCATGTTTTGAATAAATCGAGTGATCATTCGACATATCTTCATATTTGTGTTTGTTCTTATTTTTTGCATCTGGATCATCAAATCACAATTAGGGTCTTAATCCCAACAAGTGGTATCAGAGCGGGTCTTTGAAGATCTATTGATTTTTGAATTATTGGTTCTTCGTTTGATGATTTTATGCACAAGTTATTGAAGATTATTGGTGTTTTGGCGTCTTGGAATCAGAATTTTGTTCAAGAAACTAGTCATGGAGAATTATGTTACTGTTCATCTGGGTAATTTATTATGATTCCTATATTGTTTGTATTCTCTAATTAGATCTGGTTAGTTGTTCAATTCATAAACAATATATTACATTGGCAGATCTATTCCATCGATTTAGCCCAATGATTTTTAACTTATATAAATTCGATGTCGTATTGGTCACAAGCCCATCATCACTGTAGTGTTCATTTGTCTCATACTATAAGCCCATGGATCCCTTTCACTATTCATTGATTTTCTCTTAGATCGCCATATGAAATCATAAAGTTCTGATACGCAAGCGTTGATCCCTTGTTCATTCAATCTTATGGCGATTATGTGTTCCTGTAATTTAATTGATCCAAAATTATGTTTGGGTTTTTCACAGTTTCGATTACAATCTATTTCAATCGACTTAGTTCTTTTGATGATAGAGTTTGTGTTATAGCATGTTCCTTGTTTTCATTCATTTTGTAATCAATCTTTGATCAAAATCTTGGTGTTTCTTGTACGAGTCTGTGGTTAAATAACCTTATTGTTTCAATCGGTTTGTTTGGGAACCAATTTTTGTAATTCCTTCATCGTATGTGCTCAGACAATTTCTTTAAAGCGATTGGGTGTTTGGCAATTTCGACTACCAGTGATGAATAGATAAAGATCAGATGAACATAACTAGGTTGTGGATTTATTGGACAAAATTGCAATGTTTGATCTCACTGGGAAGTGGAAGAGTGATGTTGGGAACGATTGGAATCGGAATTTGATCTTAATCGACTTGATTCGAGCAGATGTTCTTGGTAGTCAGTGGAAAAAGTCAAAATTGAATTTGTGAATTCTTTGGTATGAACTATTTCATATGCGAATGGTTGGGGATTGACAACCTCCGAATGAATCGGGACTCAATTGGGATGAACAATGTGTTGGATTAGTGTCTAAGTCCATAACTATTTTGGTATGTACTTGACCCGATGGTGCATGGTCCTTTTGGGTTGCCTTCACCAAAGCAACTTGATTGGAGAAATAAATAAAGAGAGTGAGGTTATTATGATTTATTAATATGTTATAAGAATAATATATTAAAGGAGAAATCATATTTGTTAAATTAATATTGGTCAATAATCAATTAGGAATTAATTTGGTGATCAAGTGTAATTAGTTAAACTAGAGGGGCTGATTTGTAATTATGTGATAGTTACAAAATAAGGTAAGGATTATCTTAAATATAGGGTGAACGAATTTAAGAAGATAATGCCTTAGAATTCGACTAGGATAAGGGTTTCTAAGACTTATCTTATGGTTACTTGGTGGGCAAGCAACTAGATAAGGATAAGGACTAAAACCCTAATCTTTACACCTATATAAGCCCCCTAAGGCTCATGAATTCGTCTAAGCCTTCCCAAGAAGTCCTAAGGACGAATTCCTACCTCTCTCCTCTCTCTTTATACCTTCTCCATTTTCTCTTGGTGTTTGTAAGCCATTAGAGGAGTGACACTTGTGACTCTAAGCATTCCAAAGCTAATTCAAGGAGGAATTGGGATTGTTATTGCTACATAACAATCAAGGTAACATCTTAAACCTAATTATATGTTAATATCGATTTCCATATGCTAGAATTAGGGTTTATAGTCTTGGATTGAAAGCATGTACAATAGAGAAACCTAGATCCAAGCATTAGGGTTTGTATGAGCACATAGGATGTCTTATGACCAAAACCCATCACAATGGGCTAAAACGCAAAGTCAAAATTGACTGAAAATCGGGATTAACTATGAACGAATCAGACTCACCTATGAATGTTTGTTAATAGTGGTTCACAGCGAATTAGTGATTGGAGTCGGATTCGGAGCGAGAGATCATGGTTTCGTGGTTGCCTTGGTTCGCAGTGAACCTCTTGAATAGGTTTCGCACCGAGTCTGTAACCATTTAGCTTGGATTCGCAACTCACATATGGACCTTGTGCTCAGAACGAACCTAGATTCGTGTTTGTGTCAGTGTGTTTGGAACGCACTTGGATTCGCATGTTTGTGCTCAGAACAAAAGCTTTCATCGGAGTTATTGGTTGATCGGAATCAGATTTATGGTTTTTCTTTGGGAACATTCGTTTAAGTTGTTGTATTTGTCAGTCAAAGCTTAAATGGGCAAGATAACTCAAAGTTTCACATTTGGTCCATGCAATTTAATCTTTTTAACAGTTTTGGTCCTTGTAGTTTATATGACTTGGGATGTTTGGATCAATTCCATAAAATGTTACAATTAAAAGGGAAATTGATGCAGAGTTACACTTTTAGTCCTAGAATTTCATAAATGTGACAGTTTCAGCCTATTTTTTCAAAAAGCTTGAAAATTTAAGGGCTGGTGAACAATTTTGGATTTTTTAACGCACATATTTTTTCGTGAACAGTAAGGATTCCATCAAGTCTTGGCGGTTCGGAAAGTCATTTTTCACAATAACGACAAATTTTCTTGACTTTTTTGGATTTTATACTTTATTGTTTATATCATTTTGTCATGGGGGAGGATAGTAATTTTTATCCATTCAAGATCATTCTCATAACCATTAGAAGGCTTTAAATCAAGCTTTTTATTATAAATCGGGGGAGAATTTAGTATGGCCATTCGAAATTGGATTTGTGACTTTTCAAATTTGAAGATTTTGGATAAATCTTGGGGTAGAATTATGAAGGTACCTTTTATAGTAGCATTTCTTCATCGATCTATTTTAAAGCTTTTACAAAGAAGTATCCTTTATAGTAGCAGTTCTTCATCGAGCTCTTCTAAGGACTTCTTATATCTCTGACTTCTAGTATTTTCTTGATTAAGTGACGTTACGAATCTTAAAATTTGGGTTGTTACATGATAATTATTGGTGGCTTATAACGTTAGCTTATTTGAAGATCATTGTGACTTGGAGGGGGAGTTCTTCAAAGACAAGAAGTGATTCGGTTTCGTAATTCTTAAATGTGTTTTTATGGCAGGTTTAGATTTATTGAAGATCTTTGGGATTACATTAGAAGATGAAGTTTAAATACATTACTTCAATGCTTAGTTCATATATATCCTAGAACCCATTTTTGAAGACTATTGAAGAATCAAGATTCGTGGATTGCTTCAAATATTCCTCATTGCAAGATCATTTCTTATTTGCTAGGTGCTTGTTTTGGAAGATGAAGCATTGTCATCAATTCCTTACTTTGACGGGGAGATTGTAGGGTTTCGAAGTACTCTGTGGATTATGGAAATGGGCCCCCTTGATGACGTGTAGGTTAAAATCCCAAGCCTGTCTTTTCTCTATAAATAGTCATGTATTATTCATAATTAGGGTTAAGAGTATGACAAAATATAGCCACCACATTGTGAGGTTTCTTATGTAGAGTTAGATTCTTTAGTCTATTCTGAAAGTGTAATTTATTCCTCATGTTTTAAATAAGTCGAGTGATTCTTTGACATATCTTCATATTTATGTTTGTTCTTATTTTCCGCATCTTGTTCATCAAATCACAATTAGGGTTTTAATCCCAACAAATGTCATTGCAAGGAAACATAAATTAGATAAAATAAAAACTTTATTTATTTATAAAATGCGAAAAACATTTCCTTACAATGAAAATACATATGAAAACTATATTTCTAGATATTCTTAAGCAATCTACCATAACTCCTAAACAGCAGCTCAAAAATCTGATCATCGAACCATGCGATCGTAATCCATCTCTTCACGACCAGACTCTACCCACTCTTCCTTTAAGATTCCTTTCTTTTCTTCTATCCTACAGAACATCAAAATGCAATCTTAACACATCATGTATTAAGAATCTATAAATAGTAACTTAATAGAGTAAGATAGTGGACTTACCTGACTAGAACCATACAAATTGATTTTACCCTCTCTTAGATCTCTTAGGTAGTCAGGGTAGCTTCGCTTCCAATGTCCCTTTAAATGGCAGTAGAAACAAGTGGACTCTTTTGACCATGGCCAATTCCTTTCCCTTAGGAGAAGGAATCATTTGTGGGATGTCTATGTCATTTCCTATGTCCATGGTAATTTGGGATGTAGATCTTCCAATCAAATTCACTTGACCAGTGCGTCAAATCATTGCTCATTCATCAGCAATTAGCAAATATGTATGATCAATAAGAGTCACGTCGTCATCTGTCATATAGTAGTCTTTAACAAACCGACCATACGAATCGGTAAGTGACGGAAGAATCAAGTCTACAGCCAACTTCCTCGGAAAACGACACCCAACATTCCTAGCTTGTCACTAAGCACATACAGATTTTACATCTTCGTGTTTGCTTGCCAATAGGACTTGAGTGACCTTGAACTTTTCAAGTTGACGAACATGTGGGTTAGGGAGAATAATTGGAGGAGGTGGAGGAAGTGAAGTATGTTTTCCAGTTCCTTGATCAAAACGTGGAACATCATCTTCATAAGGAAAGCTTTTTCCAAAAGATTTGGGAAAACCATAGTTGTCAAAACTATCCATCTTTAAAAGTGAGAAATTCAAGTTAGTTGATTTAGTCCTTAATATAACACCCAAATGAAATATTAAAGCTAGGACCCAACACAATAATTCACAATTCGTAAGAGGGATGTCATAATCCATTTATAAACTATTTGTCGGTAGGTAAATGATGATTTACCAATTCCACCACGAAAACAAAATTTTACACGAATTAAGTTTTTTAAATGAAACTCCTAGATCTTTTTGAGATTCATTGAACTTTTCAATGACATGTTTAATCTCGATTATGCCCTTCAAGTTGGTGACTGAGATACCGAGGATCACAAACAAGGTGTCAATAACCATGCAAATTAGCTTGGTACGCTCAAATTCATTATCACCCAATCAATGTGCTAGTTAACCACACATGCTCCATTGATCTATGATAATCTTCGAGCTACCCATGTTCATCCTACATTAATCCTATATTAGTGTGCCGGTTAACCACACATGCTCCACTAACGACCAATAAGGTGCAATGTGCAATTTCATTGGTTAGCATCAAATTCACTTTTTTCCAAATTTACTAAGATTGAGAATTTATAAAACATTTAGTTACTTTATATTTCATTATACTTTTAATGAGGATTTAAATGTCCTTTCAAACCCGTTCGACTAACGGCCCTCCATCGGCGAAGAGTGCGGTGGGTGAGAGTGGACACCCATTCAACCGTCATTTTATAAGCAATTTCCTTAAACCCTCCTTATGCACCAGTTTCGTGAATGAGGCCTACTAACGGTAAGACTGACTTTTTACTTATACATATATAATATATTAAACTTTTAATTTTATATATTATAAGTGTGTATTTTACACTTTTAAAATACTAAGTGGTTTAATCTATTAAACTTAAACCATATCATTATGGATTTATTAATTCTCTCTTTTAATTAAACACTTAATTAATTTAATAAAACCATAAGGGTGTAATTTAAACTATTCAAAATATCAAGGTTCTAAATTTAAGATTTCAAAATTAGGGCTATTTAATTAAATTTTAAGTTACAAAACCAAGAGGTGCACTTTTGAACCTTTTTCAAATTACTAGGGTTTAAGAATTTAATATTTTATAATTAAGACTTTTCAAATTCCAAACCTTGAGGGAAAATTTTGAAACTCTTCAAAAACTAATAAAATAATCATATAATTTGATCTTTTACTAATTTGATATAATTCAAATCATATAGCAAGACAATTCAAATCAAATAATACAAATAATCAAGTTATCATATCATCAAATAATTATCTTAAAATTTGATAATTTATCTTTTAATTGGATGACGATAATCACTACCATATCAGAAAAAATTGAATTTTATGATTCAAAATAGTTTGTGGTAATGATTATAATCCACAACATGCCAAAAACTCAAAAAAAATATGCCAATAGGTGGTCCAACTCGTCGAGTTAGGGCATGCATTCGTCGAGTTCCCACATGGGACTCGGCGGGTCCAGCAGTCAGAGGCAAAAAATGAAACTTTTTTAGCTTTGAAAACAATACAACTGCATCAATATAATAGAAAACACCTTAGGCTGTGATACCAATGTTGGGTTTTGAGCACTATAATAATCCTATGGTGCAAATACCACCCTAATGCTTTGGATTTAAGTTTTATCAAGTTATACATACAATTTCATTTTATCCAAAGCATATACCCTAGCTAGCATATAATTGGAGATATACAACATAAAACTAGTTAGATGAATACCTCTTTGTTGTAGCTTGTAGTTCTTGTCCTTTCAAGAGCTTAGTACCTCAAGTGCGATAGCTTTAATAAGTCACAAACACCAAAAGCAAATGAAGGAATATGAGAGAGAGCTTAGGAGGCACCAAAATCAGCTAGGGTTTCTTCTTAGAACACAAGTGCCGATTTTAGGACTACAAGGGTTACATTTATAGTGTTGAATTCCTAGGGTCTCAACTTGTAAACCCTAATTTACCTAAACCTTTAGGTATTCCAATGATCCATATGACTGGCCCTTTGGACTAACTCTTCATGAATACTCACATAGATTTAGCCATCCTTAATCAACATGGATCATTAGCCCAAACTATAAGTATTACTGATTTACCTAATCAGTCCCCATAAAATTAATCAGTCTCTTTTGATCACTAAATTAATTCCAAATTAATTTTTGATCAATACCAGTTAAATAATATGATTTGTCAATTAATATATTATTCATATAATATATTAATAAATCACAAATAACCTCTTTCTCAAGTATCCATCCTATCAATTGCATCGGTGAAGGCAACCCAAAAGGACCATGCTACTATCGGGTCAAGTACATACCAATTATAGTTATGGGGTTAGACACCTGATACAACACAAATAACAAGAATCTTTAATAACTTGTGTAGAAATTCATCACATCCAGAAACCAATACTTCAAAAAACACAATAATCTTTAAAGACCCGCTTTGATACCACTTGTTGAGGAAAATCACAAGAACGATTTGATGATGTGGAAGATAAGAACGAACACAATCATGAAGATGTATTTAGTGAATAAGATATTTTATTCAACAAGATGAGGAAATTACACTAAAAGAAAGGATTGAAATATATCTATTCTACATAAGAAACCTCATCATATTTAACGATTACATTTTGCCTCTCTTAACCCTAAAATGAATATTGTATGACTATTTATAGGGTACAAACAAGTCTAGGCCCATAGTCCATATGTTTTAAAAGGAGGCCGATTGTCATTATCCATGGAATACTTTTAACCTTACAAAAGGACATTAGAAGAGGAATTATCCCATCTACCTAGAATAAGTAAAGAAAGAAAAAGCATTGGAAGAGAGATTGTGATACAACTTGAGTTATTTGCCAAAGCTACTCCAGACATGTAAGTTACCTAGACAACTTATGCTACAAAGATAACTTGCGCTATTAGGCAACTTGAAATGTCCCTGAAAAAACCCAAACTTCTCTATTTCTTTTACTTACTTTATTCCAAGCAAGATTTTTTCCGAACAGGTCCACCGCCAACGGCTCTACCTCTTGGCCCTCTTCCTTCATTTTGTTCATGATCAACTCGTTGTATATACAAGTATGCACTACACACTTTCTAACATGTATTATAACATAGTTTATATCCTTTATTGATACTCATATTAGTTCCATGTATACTAATTAACAGATATACTGAAATCACTACCATGAAAGACTTGCATTTATATAAAGCAAGTTGAATTGAAATAGAACTCAAATAATCAGCAAAAATATAATACCGATAACTGAGAGCGACTGTGGTGTTTGATAACATTATGAACCAATTTTTTTTGTGGTGTAATTTTAGCTACAAAAAAGTCATTAATTACAAAAGAATTTTTAGGTCAGCGGTATCTGGTTTTGCATTATCTCTTTGGGTTCGAGGGTTCAATTCTCGCCGTGGACATAGGTAGAATTAAGTGTTAGATTAGATTTATAGGTTAAAAAAATCATTAATTGGGTGGAGCGACTTCACAACTCATATTTGGCTATTATGTAAGGTGTTTTGTTTTTCCCGACTAACTTCTTGCTAGTCCAATTAATATATATATATATATATATATATATATATATATATATATATATATATATATATATATATATATATATATATATATATATATATATATATATATTAAAAAATTCTAGAGTTAGGAATAGTAATCTTATATTTTTTTGTCAACTTTGCCCCTTATTCTGTAGTCATTTTGATACTTTTGGTCCTTGCAATCAAATTTTTTACAGTTTTTAGGAACTTTTTAATATTCATAGTTTGACCACAAAACTTTAAAGAATTGACAACTTTGGTCTCTTTTCTAAAAACTTTCTAATTCCAACCCCTTTAATTCTTTAGTCATTTTGACACTTTTGATCATTGCTGTCAAAACTTTTATTTTTTTTCATAAAAAACACAAAAAACGGCCCAGAACATTCGATCGTTTGTCATTTTCTTCTTTTGGTATATTTTTTCTATATTGATCTTCATTTTTAATTTTTTTGTTTTTTCCTGTCTTCTATCTATCCGTCTTCATCTGTGAAAATTATGGGTCAAATTATCTTACATGCATCTTTTAACAAAAACGACACTTAAATCAGACATACGGTCTATGCGTAACATGGACAACATGTCTAGTTACTTATTAAGAATATAGCATTTGAATAAATTTAAAAATAAAAAATAAAAATAAAAATAAAAATAAAAATAAAAAAAAGATTACGTGTACATGACAAGAAAATATCAATAATTGTAAAGTAGAATAAACTTATACGAAAAAACCCACTATAAACAAAAATCTCAAACTAATTAAGTAGTGGGTAGACCAACATTTCTCATTGCATTATTACACAATCAATGACAATAACGTTAATAATAAGGTTTATTATATAGACGACCGACATAGAATTAGATAATAATCTGAATTAGTTGATTTGTATTAAATTAACTTAGAACGAAAACCTATTCAAGTGCATAAAAGCTTCGATGATCAAGATTAACTTTCTTTTATCGACGACATATATCAATTAGTAAGTCTATTATAATTATATTGTTTTATACAAATAAAAAAAAATCAAGTTCAGTTTGGTGCTTTACAAAAATAAAGACAAAGACAAACTTGTAGTTTAAGAAATGGAATTGGGAGAATAAAAAGTTATAATCTTGCCAAACTTCCTATTTTCGTCTATTTATAGGTTATCGTAGAAATATTGGAATGCCTACTTCGACTACAATCAGGGGTAACAATCTTTTTGAGAATCGAGTGGTCATCGAAGGACACTTTAAAAACCTTTCAAAACGTAGACTGATTTACAAAAATTAGATGCTTTAAATTTATATCTTTTAAACCCTTATTCTAAAATCCTGGCATAGTCCCTAATCTTTGTTAGTGAAATAAGCACAACACACAATTTGGTTGTTAGTATATTGTTACAAACACCCAACAAAGGATAAGCAACGTTATTTTTTTCGTTTAAAAAAACATCTACTAATTCCCGTCACTACTTACTAGTTACTCATTAGCAATAAACATAATTTGTTGGTATCACGTAATGGTTTTTAAATTTACAAAAGAATGATATAACCGAGCCTATAAAACAAATTAGCGAGGAACAATTCTATAAACAATACTCTTGAAAAATGTAGGCGATGCTTTAGGTGTATCTCTTGTTATAATTGTTACGTTTTGGAAACTAAAAAAATGAGAATATGAATATCTAATAAAATTCATGAACGAGATGTAACGTTGTTTCAAAAACATTTCTCGTTTTCAATTTCTTTTTAACTCAATAGATTTAATGAAGACACATATATACAACTATTTCTTTTGACGTGATTCATAAGATACGTCTTAGTGGGTTAAGTTAGAAAATAGATCCTTCTGTAAATGGGTAAAAATCCTCCAAACTATCATTCCAAAACTGAATAAATACAATACGTATACAAGGGAAAACACAATACAAGGCCTTGGGCCGATCCTACCTATGGGCTACCAACTAAATACATATACATTAACATCTCCCCTCAGTCTTATCGGTAGGCGCTAGACCAACGTTGAGATTGGTTCTAAGTCAAGAAACAAAGATGTTGGTACACCTTTCATAACTATATGTGCATATTGAGATGTAGTTGGAACATGAAGTACACGAATCTCCCCCATGGCAACTTTGTCCCGAACAAAGTGAATATCAATCTCGATGTGCTTAGTTCGAACCGGATTGGTGGACATGTAGGCACCACTCACATTATCACAATATATGATGGTTGCTTTCAACGTGGAACAATGAAGCTCACGGAGAAGGTTGCGAAGCCATGATGTTTCGGCCACTACGTTGGTGACCCCTCTATATTTGGCCTCACCACTAGATCGAGAGATGGTTGCCTAATGTTTAGAAGCCACGAGATGATGTTGTTGCCCAAAATACAAAATAACCAGATGTAGATCTACGTGTCATAGGGCACCCCCCCCCCCCCAACCCCAATATGCATCGGAATAAGCAATAAGATCATAAATGGATGCGGCATATAGCTGAATACTGTGGTCAGTAGTTCCACATAGGTAACAAATTATGCATTTCATTACATGAAAATGCGGCTCGCAAGGGTCATGCATGTAAAGACAAACCTGTTGGACAGCAAAGGCGATGTCAGGGTGAG
This sequence comes from Lactuca saligna, assembly GCF_052625555.1. Lineage (NCBI taxonomy): Eukaryota > Viridiplantae > Streptophyta > Magnoliopsida > Asterales > Asteraceae > Lactuca > Lactuca saligna. The sequence continues at coordinate 153,846,525 of NC_136423.1, forward strand.
TGAAAGTAAGAAATTTAAGACCCCTGACAAGGCTGAGATAGAGAGTAAGGTCAAAAACAGGAGATCCATAACCATCCAGTTTAGTGTGTGTGTGTGTGTGTGTCAGCTCCTATGCGACAAGGATTATATGAGCTCATGTTTACTCGGTTAATAATCTCCAAGAGATATTTCTTCTAATAAAAGAACAGTCGATGTTGGATCGCTGAAAAGAAATACAAAGAATATAATTCAGTTCGCCAAATTTAGTCATAACATACTCCTTACCAAGAAAAGTCACAAGATGCTGAAGAAGATCCTGAGAAGAATCTATGAGAACAATATCATCAACATAAAGCAAGAGATACGCAAGAGAGTGATCGTTACTATAAATAAATAAGGAGGAGTCACAATGAATCTGTCATAAACCAATCTGGGAAGCAAAATGGGAAAATCGATGATGCTAGGCTCGAGGCACCTCCTTGAGGCCATATAAAGACCTTTAAAGGAGACACATGTGATCAGGGTAATTTGAATCACAAAAACAGGTGGTTGGTGCATGTAAACAGTCTCTTGAAGCTAGCCATGAAGAAATGCATTGTTCACATCAAGCTGGGGAATAGGGAAATGTTGAGAAACAGTTAAGCTCAGAACTATATGTATAGTCATAGGTTTGACAACCAAGCTAAACATTTCATCCCAATCAATACCTGGATGTTAACTTTTACCTTTAGCCACCAAATGAGCCTTGTACCTGTTAAGAGAACCATCCATATTATGATTCTTCTTAAATAAGCATATAGAACGAACAATATTAACTCCCTATGGTCGTGGTACAAGAGTCTGTGTGTTATTGGCCATTAACACATCATATTCTTCTCGCATTGCGGATAGCCATTTAGGATCATTCAATGCATGTAAGTAAGACCGAGGAATAGATGATCAAGTTTCAGTAAGAAGATTAAGACGATGAACAGGTTTAAAGATGTCATGTTTTACCAAGAGTGGTCATCAGGTGACTTGGAGGAGGAGTGGGATGGTGATTGGCTGCATCAAACACGACATAAATTGGTGAGACAGTCGGGGAGGAGGTTGTCACGGGAGTTTCAGTAACAGGAAGAGATTTGTAACATCCTAATGATAAGGTACTTCTAATTTTGGTCCTTATATTGAGATTTATTGCATATTGGTCCCTAAGTGAATGAAAGAGTATAAAAAGGGCCCATTGTGGCATTTTGGTAATTTCGAGATTCTGGGAGTACGCTAAGCGTACTAGGGCGCGCCTTAATACGATGGGCATACACCTCGTACGCAGGGTGTACGTGAAGTTTATGCAAACCCTAATTTTTAGGGTTTTGGCCCTATATAATCATCATTATAACCTCATTTCCCCTTTCCTTATTCAGCTACCCTCCTTGAGAACAACCCCCCAATCAACCCTAAGTGAAAGAGCGCCTTATTGGAGCCATTGGAGTGTTTTAGAGGAGTTCTTGAAGGTAAAGAGTGAAGTGTGAAGAATTTGGAGTTGGAAAGTGTGACATCCCCAATTTCATGGCCAGAAAAGACCGATTTGTTTTATAAAATCAGAGTAATCCTCTGATTAAAAGAGTTGCGGAACTTTTTCCCAAAACAAAATATGATAAGAATTTATCAAAACATTTCTTAAAAGAAACATATTTTTATTAAATAACAAAATCTCGGGATGTCATGTTCCGATACATACCAAAAGCATAAACAGTATAAAGAAAACTGAGTGGGTCAGACTTGGGAGTCGGGTGAGTATATAGGGTTTTCAACCCACAATAATATAATTATTATATTTAACCATCAAACAATAAACCTAATTACCCATCCCCTTTATCTTCTTTAACCTTAAGGATCTACCCTAAGAATCAACTAATTCTCGTTCATTTATTCCTAAGGATTATCCTAAAGAATCGGTACAAAATCCATCGTTAACAGGATTTTCTCAATAGACACTATATCCGTAGTTACCAAGCGCTAACTCCATAGTCGTCGGGTTTTATCTTGTTTATTGACAGTATTGGTTTCGAGGCTCCCCTATCAATACATATCAATTGGTTTTTAGAGTACACCGGTGAACATCAAGTCCACAACACCTACAAGTTGCGAGCCTACTAGTGATCCACTAGACTGTCTAGAATAGTCCGTGGTTGTCATCCCTACTCTGCTGAATGACGAGGCCATCGTTTGGGTAAAGGTTTCACACATTTTTCACCTATTACCCTCATCTCAAGATCTATATCACCTTTTAGCTCATTATCCAACTCATCTTTTATCACACACCAATTATCTCATCTACCCATTTTCTATCCAACATATTTGTAGATATAAAATACATATACAGTTTAACTCATTTCAAAACAATATAAAACATCCATTCCACACTCATCTCAAATAAACAAACAATATATAAACACATAGCACGTATTTCATAGCAAATACTTCATATTTATGTGTTAGAAGAAAGTTCCTACACACTCACTTGATAAAACAATGATCGAACAACACCTCGTCTCTTAAAACAATCGTTTCCGATGAAACCGAGATGTTTTCTCTAAAATCAGGCTTTTCACGGACAGATTTTTGTCTCTAAAACTCTTTTTTTTCAGGATCTTCGGAGCGTCGGGACTTGCTTTGGGTGTCGGTATGATACCGGGGCTTCGAGGGTGTAACTTGCCAAGTAAAAGAAAGTTTAATAGGGTGAAACGAAAGAAAGTAGAAACCAAACACAACTGGAATCGCATCCTATTATTAGGAGGAGTCTGGCCCCCGAACGCAGCACATTCCTTGGACGAACGCAACATGTTCCGATGCGTCATTGTTTTACCGAGCTTCGGAAGTGATGGGCTATGCGACTAGAGGGCGACATGGTGATTCTTGAGTGTGGTCCCAAAATGGTGATTCTTGAGTGTGGCTTGTTCTTGACCCATTAAGTCGCCCTTTCAGACCTTAAGAAGGGTCTTAAATCATAAAAATGGGGTCTTAATGGTTGGTTTTGCTCCATGCATTCTTTAGAGTGTCTTAATGTATTAAGATGTTGAGTTAAGCACTTAATGGACATACAAAGTCACAAAGTTGGAAACTTTATGACTTTTGAGGATGATTTAGCCTTGGATCTGAAAGTCGGATGTAAGAGCTTAAGGCATTAAGTTGTTGCCTTAAGCTCTTAATGAGAGTTTGGGAAGACTAGGCATACGCCTTCGTACATTTGGAGTACGCCCCATGTACGCATTCTATGTCAACTCGGCTAAGTTCACTCAGCTGGGTTGACTTGGTTGGGTTGACTTAGTTGACTTGTTGATTTTTGACCAGATTGACTTTGACTTTAACCAAGGGGTATTTTGGCTATTTTGAATGGTGTTTGAGAATCGGTCATTAGGATAAGTAGGTAATGGATAGGGTTGAGATTCGGAGTCGGGGTCGTATCAGCTATTGTTCAGATTGTGAGGTGAGTTTTCCTCACTATACTTACGGGTCAAAGTCACCAAGCCCAACCCATTGGATTGATATCCTGTTATACATTGATATATTGAGTATGGAATAGATCTGTATGATTATATCCAAGTTGTTGATATGCTTAGAATGGTAGATCTATAGGACTACCTGTGATTCTATCTGCATGATTATATGTATGTTGCTTATGTTTGTTATTAGTTATATGTTGACATATTGTGGTGGGTTGAGGTTGTACTGCTTTGTGTTGTACATAAACCCGGGAGAATTCCATATATAAGCTTAGGGCTGTTTGGCATGCCAGACTCATACTAAGGGCTCGGGAGTATTCCAGATACGAGTTGAGGGTCGGTTGGCATTCCAGACTCGTACTGAGGGCTTGAGGGTATTCCAGTTTGATGACTGAGTGGACCCATTGTATATTGGCATTCCAACCTGGGGTATTCCATCATGAGGATGACTGGACCTGGAGGTTGATTGGGTCTGGGGTATTCCAAGCCGATGCTTGATTGGACCCAACATGATATATATATATGAGATTTATTTCTGTGTTAGTACTTTGGGGGAACTCACTAAGATTTGGCTCACAGTTTTTAGTTGTTGTTTCAGGTACTTCGGAACATCACGGGAAGGCAAAGGCATGACTGTACACATCCTCTATTTATGGCTTATGATTTTTGGGATACTCTGATATGGATAAACAATTTGTAAACAATGATTTTGTAAACATTTTATGACTATGGATTATTTTTAAAAGTTTTAATTTATTGTTATTTTTTATTTGTTTCAAGTTGGTATTAGAACCTTAGTTTGAGTGAATTGGAGGAATTCTCGTGTGAATCTAGTCTCAAACAAAGGAAATGAGAAGGTTTTAAAAATGGTTTTCAAAATTGTATTCAAAATAATCAAGCGATGATGCGATGTGTACGCTCAGTCGGAGCCAGTAAATAGACCCCAAATTACCATATTGTTATTTCGTATTGTGATATGTTAGAACAACATGCTAGTGATAGGCTAGGGATCTTCAAGAATTACTTGATTATACGATGCCTGATAGCCTTGGGTTTTCCCTATATGAAATGGACATCATTATTATAGTTTCTTAGAGAATGAATCAAAATTGTACATAACTAAGATTTTATAGCATGAGAATATTTGATTTAGCTTTATTTCCTATTCCTTGTCTGGTTGTGGGCTTAGGGTAGAATCAAGTATTCGTCTGTCTATAAGATCCAGTGTTATGTATGATTAGCATACACAAGTGGTGAAAGGTTGGTGGAAGTTTCATTGATGAGTTATATGGGGTCAGTTATCCAGTTGCATATTGTCTAACCTTCCTCTAGGAAGTGAGAATTGGGTATATGCATATTCTAGTTAATATTGTTAGGGTTGTTGTGATGATCTTTTGAGACAAATACGGGTAGGTGTGGAAGGTAGTTTGGGCCCATAATATCGAAAGCACAGGACCCATACACATATCAGGGGAGTCATAACCCCTAGGGTTTTGTTGGGATTTTGTTCCCATGGTATGATATGTGTTTATCTGATATCTCTTGGGTTTATTTTCAATATGGTGGTTACGAGGATATTTAAGTTAGGATCCGGATCAGGAGCTAGGATAGGTGGCCATGATGGGTCGGGATTAACTGAGGATCAAGTTAGGGAGATCATTCGGGAGGAGGTTGTTGATATTGTCTAGGAGTTGATACCAGAGCTGTTTGGGTCTATTAAGACCGCTATGATGGATTTTTTGATGATTCATATGTTGCATTTTCTGAAGCTGCTGCTGTTATAGGGATTGACATTTGGAGGGCTTTCCAGTACCGAGACTTCGACAATACGAAGCCTCTAGTATTTAGTGAAGTTAAGGATCCGATCATAGTCATGAGGTGCATGTCTGACATTGAGGGATGTTTCTTTACGTGCTCTTTCCTAGTTTACCATAAGGTCAAGTGTGCTCTAAACATTCTTAGGTCTGAAGCAAAGGATTGGTGGAGATTGGTTACTAGTTCTTAAACCCCTTAGCAGCAGCGAGCCACAGTTTCATGGGAGTAGTTCTCTAATATGTTCCGCTCTGAATATGTTCCACTAGTAGAGCCAGAGAGGTTGGCTCAGGAGTACTTGGATGTGAGGTAGGGGATTGAGTTGGAAACAGAGATCATCAAGATGTTTAAGAAGAGAGCCATGTTTTTCCCTGATTTTGCCGCTTATAAGCAAGATCAGATGACTCGGTACTTTAGCATGCTCAAGATGTACATCCTGCACTTTTTTCCATGCAACGTTATGATTCATTGAAAGATTTACAGGAGGCCACCAGGAATATCGAGATGGAACTCCAGACAATGGAGCAGAGGCAGGACCCAGTGCAGTCTCAGCCTGTGCCAAAGCAGTTCAAGGCTACTGATGTTAGATCTGGGAGTTGGAGGGGCCCCACTTGTGGAAATTGTGTCAAGGTTTGTGATGGTGCTTGCCGATCTTCTTTTGGATGCCATGTGAAGGCCAACTATCACTTGCTTGCTAATAAGTCGGCACAGTTTCCAACGCCGGCTACTCAAAGAATCACGGATGAGGACCAGGGCAGGGCGGAGCCCACGAGGGCTCGAGGTCACGCTTTCCAGCTCACAGTAGAGGAGGCCAGGGCAACACCAAACGTCATGACCGGTATTTTTCTATTTATTATTCAATTGATTATATTTTATGGTATGCTTATGTTTATTCTCCTAATATGTACATTCTTAGTGAACTCTTAACCTACTCCTATGTTATTTGACTCGGGGGAGAGCCGGTCCTTTGTGTCTCGATTGTTCATTAGGGAGTTTGATATGCCTATCCGGGAGTTAGAGTGTATGTTGTGTAACAGCCCGAAATCTAGGTAAGCTTTAGATCCCTTCTATTTTGAGAGAGTTGAAAATTTAGTACCTCTAAGTTGTATGGTGGATTGGTGAGTACGTTGGGTGTACTGAGGTGTACGCCGCGCGTACTCACGCACTTATATTGAACGCGTACTCGTCCGGGTACGTTGGGCGTACCCAGGGATTACGTTGGGCGTAGAGAGCCCAGATGCAAACCCTAATTTCTGGCTTTTTCACTATAAAAGGAACATGTAGTCCTTTGCCCTATCCACCATATCCCCTTGAGTGAGTCCTTAGAGAGCTGAGATCCATGCTTTAGCTTGTGTGTGTGTGTGTTTTAAGCTTGAAGTTATCTTTTCAAGGTGAAGAAGGAGAAGAAGGAGCCATTGTTGGAGCTAGAAGTTGAAGAACAAGTGTATATCCAAGTTCTACAGTGGTTGGAGATCCTTTCTGAGGTAAAAAGCTCAAAGCTTTCCTTGTTCTTCATACGTTTTGCTTTTTGGACCATTTTTAGGGTTTTTGGTTCAAAGTTGGAGACTTTATGTGCAAAGAGTCTCCATGAGCTTAGATCCGACCTTTTCTAGTGTATATTGTGTTGAGGTTTCATAAAAATCCAATCTTGGACGTGGATCTTGTGTCATGCGTGAGTTATAGTCTCATTATGGAAAGAGGAAAGGTGTTTTGAGCACAAAGTGACCTTTACAGCCTGCAAAGGCTTAAAGGTTTCAACTTTACGGATTAAGTCACATTAGAGGAGTCAGATCTGAAGTGTGGATGCAAGTCTTAACAGATTAAGACCTGAATGAGATGGATAAGGAAACTGGGCTTTACGTTGGGCGTAATCCCAGTACGCGCGGCGTAAGGGGCCGCGTACCCCGATTCCTTGAAGGCTCTGGGTACGCCCAACGTACATGTTTGGTACGCGTAGCGTAACCCGAAGGGTTGACTTTTGTTGACTTTTAGGGTTTGGTCAACTTTAGTGTAATTGAGCCAAGTAAGGGGTAAAATGGTCTTTTACCATCCTGCGAGTGATTAGAGGGAATGGTCCAGCCTAGGGAAATGTGTTAATGTTGAGTGTTATTTCATATGATTAGGCGAATGCTAGATCTTATCCCAGGGAGTCCAAGATTTCTGAGATTTACGAGTTATCGAGCTACACGAGGTGAGTCTTCTCAGTATACGTTACCTAGAGTGGTATTTATGTGGACCGTAAGGTCTTATGTGTTATGTATGAGATTATATGAATCTATGTGCTATGTGATACTTGCATGTTATATGATTGTATAGACCGGACCGGAAGGTCCAACGATACAGATCGGACCAAAGGGTCCAACGATTCAGACTGGGCCGGAGGGCCCTACGAGCTATGCGACTGGAGGGTTCCACTGAGACACATCAACCGGAGGGTCATACTGTAGCCTCGAGTGGTGTATGTGTTTTATGTGGTATTTTGGGGAACTCACTAAGCATTTATGCTTACTGCTGTTGTGTTATGTGTTTTGGGTACTAGTGATGACCGTGGAAAGGCGCCGCCATGACCTGTACACACTAGAGGAGGGATTTGATTTTGTGATCTTAGGATATGTTATGTTTTGATAATTTTGGTTGAATACTTTTGAGAATATTTTTATATAAATTTGGTTGTTGAAAAATGAAAACTTTGTTTTAAAATTTTCGTTGTTACAAGTTGGTATCAGAGCCTAGGTTTGAGGGACTTGGATGCAGCTTTGAGCGTATCTGAACTCAAACCGAGGATTTGAGAAATTTTCAACAATAAAAACTAAATTTTCTAAAAAGAGCAAGGAGTTTTGAAACAAACAGAGCAAAGCAGTGTGTACGGTCATCCAACGCCCGAACGGTGAATCTGCAAAATACCCTTACATTATGTGTTATGAGATATGCAATGTTATGTTATGCATGCTAGAGTAGGCTAGGTATTTATATTAGGAATAGAGTTGCCTGATTTGTGATGCCTTAGCCTAGGAGATTTCTGCTCCTATGAGATGCCTTGAGAGTGAGTAGGTAGCAATTAGGAGCTCATGAGAGGTCTATCGGAGGGTAGCCAATGCATAGCGAGAGTAGAGTACTTGCGATCCGGGATCCAAAGAGGAGGACTTGGGTTGAATGTTGAGGCGGTGTGGTCAGTAGTATAGGGCCCGTACTACTGAAGACACTGGATCAGTAAGCAGCCCAAGTAAGAATCCTTTGGGTATTGGAGGACGAGTAGGGTTGCGTTATCGAGTGCGAGTATGCTCGATCGAGTCTCTGGTATTTTTATGTTGTATTTCAGAGCATCATGGTTGGGACACGACACACACCTGAGAGTAGTGGGGTCAGTGACGAGGAGATCCGTCGATTGATTCATGAGGAGGTAGCTCCTGCTATCCGGGCTGAGATTCCAGAGATGTTCGAGGACATCAAGACCACACTGATTGAGTCTTTTGACGAGCGGTATGCAGCAGTGATTGAGGCTGCAGCTGTTGCAGCTACTGCTACTGTTGCTACTGCCAGACCTTAGGGAGCTGACTCGTTGTTTCGAGAGTTCAGCAACACGAAGCCACTAGAGTTCAATAGGATGCAGGACCTGATTGCTACGATGAGATGGATCTCAGACATCAAGGGATGTTTCTATACGTGTTCTTGTCAAGAACACTTGACGGTGCGGTTCGCTCTGAACCAGCTCCGCTTGGGAGTGAAGGATTGGTGGAAGTTCGTGACGGCGAACTTCACTCTGGCAGAGATTTGAGAGGTGGCTGGGGAAAGGTTCACCGCCATTTTCAGAGATGAGTATTTTCCCACGGTGGAGAGGGAACGGTTGATTCAGCAGTTCTTGACCCTTAATCAGGGTACTGATTCTGTTACAGTCATTAACAGGAAGTTTCACAAGAGGGCGATATTTTGCCCTGATCAGGTGTCTACTGAGCAGGCTCGCATGAGTCGGTATCTGAGTGTTCTGAGGAGAGATATTCGAGAGTTTGTGGCGAACTCGACTTACCGGAAATTTGCTGAGCTCCAGGAAAATGCCCAGAAGAGGGAGATCGAGTTGGAGATTCAGGCCAGGGACGAGGTTGAGTCACAAAGGATGGATCGGCGGTCGGCTCAGTCTCAGTCGGCAGCCAAGCGTGCTAAGCCCGCTGATTCGAGATCTGGGGGCACGAAGGGCCCCACTTGTGGGAAGTGCAGAAAGATTCACGAGGGGACGTGCCGGGCAGGAGTATGCTACAAGTGCGGGAATGAGGGGCATATCGTGAGGGATTGCCCCATGGGATTTTCGGTTTGCTTCCATTGCAACTAGACCGGCCATCGGAAGGCCGAGTGCCCTCAGCGACAGCAGGGATCTGTGTCTGCGACTAGGGCTACCGAGGTTCGGTCAGTGAAGGCCGAGGCACCAAGGACTCGTGGGAGGGCCTTTCAGTTGACAGCGGAGGAGGTCCGCGCAGCACCCGATGTTGTGGCAGGTGTGTATTCTTCTCTTTATTTACTTGAGTCTGAGATATTATGCTTATATTATGTTACGCGCATGTACTTTTCTAGCGAATTCAGTGCCTGCCCTAGTGCTATTTGACTCGGGATCGAGTCGATCTTTTGTGTCGTTAGCCTTTAGTCGTCATATCAATATTTGTCGAGAGGCCCTGAGTCGACCTCTGCGAGTTTCTGTAGCTAACGAACGTGCAGTGTATGCCATAGAGGTGATTTGAGGATGTAGACTTGAGATTTTCGGTGTAGGGTTTCCGATTGACCTAGTCCTAATTGCGATGGGGTACGTATGTGTCATAGTGGGCATATATTGGTTGAGATAATTTGGAGCTATCATAGACTACGAGCATCAGCTGGTGACGGCTCGAGATCCTAGTGGGGGAGTACTTACAGTTTACAGTGAGGGTACCTATCCTGAGTCAGCATTTTGTTCAGCTGCTAGGGCGAGACAGAGTTTACATCAAGGTTGTAGGGGATTTGTGGCCTATGTGATGGACACACAAGTGGCTACTGGGAGGCCAAGTTCGATTGATGAGGTCCCAATTGTGCGGGAGTTCCCTGATGTGTTCCCCGAGGAGTTGTCGAGTGTGCCTCCCGAGAGGCAAGTGGAGTTTCGTATCGACTTGGTGCTAGGGGCAACACCTATTGCCAAGGCACCCTATCGCCTTGCATCGTCCGAGATGCAGGAGTTATCCTCGCAACTTCAGGAGCTGTTGGGAAAGGGATTTATCAGACCGAGTAGCTCACCTTGGGGAGCGCCGATCCTTTTTGTCAAGAAGAAGGATGGTTCACAGCGGATGTGCATCGATTATCAGGAGTTGAACAAGTTGACGGTCAAGAACCGTTATCCGTTACCAAGGATCGACGATCTGTTCGATCAGTTGCAGGGGGAATCTTGGTTCTCCAAGATAGATTTGCGGTTAGGAATATCACCATATGAGGGTTCAGGATGAGGACATCCAGAAGACAGCGTTCAGAACTCTTTACGTGCATTACGAGTTCGTAGTGATGCCATTCGGGCTCACCAATGCACCAGCATCGTTCGTGGATCTCATGAACCGGGTGTGCAGGCTGATGTTAGATCGATCGGTGATTGTTTTCATCGATGATATCTTGGTATATTCGAAATCCAGAGAGCAGCATGAGGAGCATTTGAGGGAAATCCTCAGAGTTCTGAGATCAGAGAGGCTTTACGCCAAATTCTCCAAGTGTGATTTTTGGTTACGGGAGGTCCAGATCCTAGGGTATCTCGTTAACCAGCAGGGGAAATTGGTCGATCCGGCAAAGATTGAGGCTCTGATGAGTTGGGAGGTTCCGAGGTCACCTACTGAGATCAGGAGTTTCTTAGGGTTAGTAGGCTATTATCGGAGATTTATCAGGGATTTCTCCAAGATCGTCGTGCCACTCACCAAGTTGACCCGGAAGGGTGTTACTTTTTCTTGGGGTCCGGAGCAGCAGACCTCGTTCGAGACACTTCGCCAGAGATTATGCGAAGCCCCGGTGTTGGCCCTTCCGGAGGGGATGGAGGATTTTGTGGTGTATTGTGATGCATCGATATCATGGTTGAGAGTGGTGCTTATGCAGAGGGGGCATGTGATAGCATATGCATCAAGACAGCTAAAACCTCATGAGTCGAGGTATCCCACTCACGATCTGGAATTGGGGGTAGCAGTGTTCTCCCTCAAGATCTGGCGGCACTATTTGTATTTGTAAAACCTCATGTGATAGCATATGCATCAAGGCTAATGTTGTAGCCGATGCCCTAAGCCGAAGGGCAGAGGGCGCCCCGATACGAGATGTTTGCATGAGATTGACAGTGATGACTCTGGTATGGGACACCATTCGAGGGGCCCAGGCGGAGGCCATGAGACCGGAGAACCGTAAGAGAGAGTAAGTAATCGGGCAGGTATCAGAGTTTGTTACCGATAGTCGAGGACTTATGACCTTCCAGGGTCGGGTTTGGGTACTGTTTGTGGGCGGAACGCGTACCGTTTTGATGGAGGAGGCACATAGATCGAAGTTCTTGATCCACCTCGGGGCCACTAAGATGTATTTGGACCTGAAGAAGGAGCATTGGTGGCCCTGTATGAGAAGGTATGTTGCATGGTTCGTAGAGAGGTGCTTGACCTGTCGCAAGGTAAAGGCTGAGCACTAGCGCCTGCATGGTAAGTTACAGCCGTTAGAGATTCCCGAGTGGAAGTGGGAATAGATTACCATGGATTTTATCACCAAATTACTGAGGACTACTAGGGGTGTCGATTCAATTTGGGTGATTGTGGACAGGTTGACGAAGAGCGCTCATTTCCTTGCCATCAGTGAGAGCTCTTATGCGGAGAGGCTGGCAGAATTGTACGTGAAGGAGGTGGTATCGTGGCATGGAGTACCGATCTTGATTGTCTCATATCGAGATGTGCGTTTCACTTCCAGATTTTGGAAGAAATTTCATGAGGAATTGGGTACGAGACTGCATTTTAGTACCACATACCAACCACAAACCGATGGGCAGAGCAAGCGGACATGCTTTGGATATGTGTTTTGGATTTCGGTGGGAGTTGTGACATGTATTTGCCCTTAGCTGAGTTTTCCTATAACAACAGCCATCACTCGAGCATTGGTATGCCACCTTTTGAGTTGTTGTATGGAAGGTGGTATCGTACCCCCATTTGCTGGGGCGAGGTAGGGCAGTGTGTGATGGGTAGTACAGAGATAGTGCTTCAGACGACAGAGCAGATATAACAGGTCAGACAAAGGTTATTGACCGCTCAGAGTTGCCAGAAGAGTTACGCGGATAGACGATGTTCCAAACTTGAGTTCCAGGTCAGTGATTTCGTGCTCCTGAAGGTATCTCCTTGGAAAGGAGTGATCTGATTCAGGAAGAGGGGCAAGCTGGGACCCCGGTATATTGGGTTGTTTTGAGTGATCACGAGGGTGGGAAAGGTAGCGTATTGCTTGGAGCTACCTGCGAAGTTGGACCAGATTCATGATACCTTCCACGTGTCGCAGCTGAATATGTTCCACTAGTAAAGTGAGAGAGGTTGGCTCAGGAGTACTTGGATGTGAGGTAGGGGATTGAGTCGGAAACAGAGATCATCGAGATGTTTAAGAAGAGAGCCATGTTTTCCCTGATTTTGCCGCTTATAAGCAAGATCAAATGACCCGGTACTTTATCATGATCAAGATGTACATCCTGCACTTTTTTTCCATGCAGCGTTATGATTCATTGAAAGATTTACAGGAGGCCGCTAGGGATATCGAGATGGAACTCCAGATGAGGGAGCAGAGGTAGGCCCCAGTGCAGTCTCAGCCTGCGCCAAAGCAGTTCAAGGCCACTGATGTTAGATCTAGGAGTTGGAGGCGCCCCACTTGTGGAAATTGTGGAAAGGTTCATGATGGAGCTTGCCGATCTTCTTTTGGATGCCATGTGAAGGCCAACTGTCACTTGCTTGCTACTAAGTCGACGCAGGTTCCAACGCCGGCTACTCTAAGAATCACGAATGGGGACCAGGGCAGGGTGGAGCCCACGAGGGCTCGAGGTCGCGCTTTCCAGCTCACAGCAGAGGAGGCCAGGGCAACACCAAACGTCATGACCGATATTTTTCTATTTATTATTCAGTTGATTATACTTTATGGTATGCTTATGTTTATTCTCCTAATAGGTACATTCTTAGTGAACTCTTAACCTACTCCTATGTTATTTGACTCGGGGGCGATCCGATCCTTTGTGTCTCGATTGTTCATTAGGGAGTTTGATATGCCTATTGGGGAGTTAGAGTGTCTTTTGTGTAACAACCCAAAAATCCAGGTAAGCTTTAGATCCCTTCTATTTTGAGAGAGTTGAAAATTTAGTCCCTTAAAGTTGTATGGTGGATTGGTGAGTACGCTGGGCGTACTGAGGTGTACGCCGCACGTACTCACGTGCTTAAATTGAATGTCGACTCGCTCGGGTACGCTAGGTGTCGCGAGCCCAGATGCAAACCCTAATTTCTGGCTTTGCACTATAAAAGGAACATGTAGTCCTTTGCCCTAGCCACCATACCCCCTTGAGTGAGTCATTAGAGAGCTGAGATCCGTGCTTTAGCTTGTGTGTGTGTTTTGAGCTTGAAGTTATCTTTTCAAGGTGAAGAAGGAGAAGAAGGAGCCATTGTTGGAGCTAGAAGTTGAAGAACAAGTGTATATCCAAGTTCTACAGTGGTTGGAGATCCTTTCTGAGATAAAAAGCTCAAAGCTTTCCTTGTTCATCACAAGTTTTGCTTTTTGGACCATTTTTAGGGTTTTTGGTTCAAAGTTGGAGACTTTGTGTGCAAAGAGTCTCCATGAGCTTAGATCTGACCTTTTCTAGTGTATATTGTGTTGAGCATTAATAAAAATCCAGTCTTGGACGTGAATCTTGTGTCATGCGTGAGTTATAGTCTCATTATTGAAAGAGGAAAGGTGTTTTGAGCACAAAGTGACCTTTACAGCCATGCAAAGGCTTAAAGGTTTCAACTTTACGAATTAAGTCACATCAGAGGAGTCATATCTGAAGTTTGGATGCAAGTCTTAACTGATTAAGACCTGAATGAGATGGATAAGGAAACTGGGCATTACATTGGGCGTAATCCCAGTACGCGCGGCGTAAGGGGCTTCGTACCCCGATTCTGTGAAGGCTCTAGGTACGCCCAACGTACACGTTTGGTATGCACAGCGTAATCCGGAGGGTTGACTTTTGTTGACTTTAGGTTTGGTTAACTTTATTGTAATTGAGCCAAGTAAGGGGTAAAATGGTCTTTTACCTTAGAGGGTATGGTCTAGCCTAGGGAAATGTGTTGATGTTGTGTGTTATTTCATATGATTAGGCGGAGGCTAGATCTTATCCCACGGAGTCCGAGATTTCTGAGATTTACGAGTTACCGAGCTACACGAGGTGAGTCTTCTCAGTATACGTTACCTAAAGTGGTATTTATGTGGACCGGAGGGTCTTATGTGTTATGTATGAGATTATGTGAATCTATGTGTTATGTGATACTTGCATGTTATATGATTGTATAGACCGAACCGGAAGGTCCAATAATACAGACCGGACCAGAGGGTCCAACGATTCAGACCAGGCCGGAGGGCCCAACGAGCTACGGGTTTGGAGGGTCCCGCTGAGACACATCGACCGGAGGGTCGTACCGTAGCCTCGAGTTGCGTATGTGTTGTATGTGGTATTTTGGGGAACTCACTAAGCATTTGTGCTTACAGTTGTTGTGTTGTGTGTTTCAGGTACTAGCGAGGACCGTGGAAAGGCACCGGCGTGACCCGTACACACTAGAGGAGGGATTTGATTTTGTGATATTGGGATATGTGATGTTTTGATAATTATGGTTGAATACTTTTGAGAATATTTTTATATAAATTTGGTTGTTGAAAAATGAAATTTTGTTTTAAAAATTTCGTTGTTATATGTTGCAGGTTTTTATCGCCAACGAACAAGGGGTTTCTACATCCACAATGTATCAGGGTTGTGTATTGTAGATCTTCAGGGTGCCTTATCCGATTGATCATATCCCTATCCCCATGGGGATGTATGTGTATTGTAGTTCTCCGTGGGGAGCATCAATAATGTTTTCAAGAAGATGGATGGTTCACACTGGGTATGCATTGATTACCGGGAGTTAAACAGTTAACGATGAAGAACCATTATCCCCTTCCATGGATCGATGACCTCTTTGGTCAGTTACAAGATGCATCTTGGTTCTCTAAGATCGATTTGGATGTTTGGGTATCATTAGGTGAGAGTGGGAGAGGAGGACATGGAAAAGAATGTGTTCTGGACTCATTATGGGCATTATGAGTTTGTGGTAATGTCATTTGGGCTCACCAATGTGCCTGCTGTGTTTATGGATTTGATGAATCGTGTGTGCAGGTCGATGCTTGACCGATCTATCATTGTGCTTATTGATGATATCTTGGTGTATTCCAATACCAGAGAGCAACATGAGGAGCACCTTCGAGAGCTTCTAGGAGTATTGAGGCGGGAACAACTTTATGTCGAGTTCTCAAAGTGTGAGTTTTGGTTATGAATGGTCTAGTTACTGGGGAACCTCATTAACCAAGATGGGATTTTGGTCGATCCGGCCAATATCGAGGCTGTGATGCAGTAGGAGGTTCCGAAATATCCCTCATAGATCAGGAGTTTCTTGGGTTTGGAGGGATACTATCAAAGATTTATTCAGGATTTCTCCAAGATTGTAGTACTCCTCACTCATCTGACGAGGAAAGGAGTCGATTTCCAAGGGGCCCTGAGCAGAAGTTGGTGTTTGAAACTCTTCAATGGAGGTTATATGAGGCCCTGGTATTGACCCTTCCAGAGGGAGTCGATGATTTTGTGGCATTATGTGATGCATCCATCACCGGTTTGGGGGCAATCCTTATATAGAGATTACGAGTTATTGCTTATGCTTCACGGTAGCTGAAGCTGCATGAGACGTAATATCCCACGCATAGCCTGGAGTTGGCTGTAGTGGTGTTTTCCCTCAAGATTTGGAGATATTACTTTATGGGGTCTATTGTACTATTTACACTGATCAGAAGTGTTTGAGGTATCTTATGGATTACCCGAACCTGAACATGAGGCAGCGCAAGTGGCTAGACATGGTCAAGGATAATGACTATGATATCCTTTACCATCCAGGAAAAGTGGATGTATTGAGCCGCAAGTTGGTTAGGTCTTCGGTTGGAGAGATGTGTATGAGGATATCCGTTGATTATCCACTTTTGAGTTTAATCAGGGAGGCTCAGGCAGAGGGAGTTCGAAAGGAGAACTGGAAATAGGAAAGGATCGGGGGAAAGATTGACAGGTTTGTCACCGATAGTCGGCGGTTGTTAACCCGATGCGGTCGGGTTTGGGATCTATTTTCCGATGGGAACAGACAAATAGTGCTAGAGGAGGCTCATAAGTCTCGTTTTTGTATACACCTAGGAACCACCAAGATGTATCAAGATTTGAGATTGAGCTACTGTTGGCCGTGTATGAAGAGGGAGATAGCATGGTATGTAGAGAGGTGCTTGACTTGTAGAATGGTCAAGGTCGAGCACTAGAGGCCGCATGGGAATTTGTAGCCTTTGGAGGTTCCCATGTAGAAGTGGGAACATATCACCATGGATTTTATCACAAACTTGCCGAAGATGGCCAAGGGTTTTGATGCTTTTTCGGTCATCTTGGTTCGATAAGCAAGAGTGCCCACTTTTTGGCTATCCGGGTGTGACATCCCCATTTTCACGGCCAGAAAAGAGCGATTTTGTTTATGCTTTATAAAAATCAGAGTACCTCTTTTAATAAAAAAAAAATTGCGAAATTTATTCCCACTAAAACATGAGAAATATGTTATCAAAGCATTTCCTAAGAAAAGTATTTTTATTCATTTTAAAACATTTGGTATATCGTCGTCAATACAGAAACATAAGCATAAACAGTTTTTACATTCATTATCACTAGTGATTTATATCTCCTTAATCTCTCAGTGTAATGTGACTTCATATCAACACCTGTGATATGAATAAACTGAGTGGGTCAGGTTGGAAAACCTGGTAAGTACATAGGGTTTTCAACTTACAATAAATAAGTTTATTAACTTTATCAAACCAAACAAACCTAATTACCCATTCCCGTTATTCTCACTTTACGTCCCTAAAACATCTAACACAAGGGACCTAGTCTAAGGGACTTTCATCGGGGTGACAACACATGCTTCAGGGGTTCCTCAGCAATTAATGTCAAATAAGGTAACCATGTGGGAGATGGTGTACTGTTGGTGATCAGCACACAGTTTAAATAAACACCTACAGGTTGCAAGCCTGCTAGCGTTCCACTGGACTATCTAGAATAGTCCGTGGTCGTCAACTATACTCCGCTAGATGATTGGATCATCAATAACATCTATATTGAGGCATCTCATTATTTTATTTGGTCACACATCAACTATTACATCTACCAATGTTTTACCCAACACGTTTTGTAGATATAAAATACATATACAATTTAAATCATTTAAAACGTATAAAAAAATATTTCACCCAGCATAGACAGCAAGTATTCAGACAATATGCACACATAGCACGTAACTTATATTAAATACTTGATATCTATATGTAAGATGAAAGGGACCATGCACTCACTTGAAAAGGTGGTGAATCCGAACTCAGATAGCGCTGCGCTTCTTAAAAATAATTTCCTTCGACGAAACCTAGTATTATTACCACTAGAGTTTAGTTTATTATTTGCAGAGACTAATTAATAGTCTAGCTATTATTACTATTATATAACCGTTAAAAAATACTTATATAACCCATAATAAAAGCCCAAGTACTTACTATAAGTTCCTAATAACGTTACTATATTTAAATAAACGATATATTAAAAATACCGTAGACGTAGCTCACTTACAGTAGGTTTTATAGAAAATCAGGCTTTGTTTAGAGCAGCGTTCCTGAGCCGAAAAGCTCTTCTTCTCGGATCCATCGAGCACTCCGGGGCTTCCGCCTCATATTAGGGAGGTTCCCTAGGCTTTTCGGGGGGTTTCGGGGCTAGAGAGAGGTTCTAGAGAGAGAGAGATACTAAAGAGAAGAAAGAATGAGAACGGTGTGAAGAAAATAATGGTGGGAGAGCTTCTATTTATAGGGTGAAAAATCACTAAACTTAGTGCCACATGTCACCATCTAGTGGAATGACTTGGGGAGAAAGCAATGGTCAAGATTGTGCCACATCACCCATTTTCGCACAGCAC
This sequence comes from Lactuca saligna, assembly GCF_052625555.1. NCBI lineage: Eukaryota > Viridiplantae > Streptophyta > Magnoliopsida > Asterales > Asteraceae > Lactuca > Lactuca saligna. Next base: position 153,865,054 of record NC_136423.1, read on the forward strand.
ACTTCCGACTTCTAAAATCCATAAATTTCACATACGACCTCTGTTTTTGACGTTCTTTATATCCACGTGTAGGTAAAAATAAGATCTACAACTTTCATTTTGACTTTCTCGGCTAATTCTTGACCGATCTAAAATTTAACAGTGCGAGGGGATTATACTATGAAATGTTCGCGTAAAATTCATAACTTCTACATACGGACTCTGTTTTCGTCTGTCTTTTTACCGTTGAGTCCTATTAATGAGATCTTCAATTATCATTTAGGTAGCGTAGGTCAAAAACCACTCGATCTAAAATTCAAGTTTCGGGTTGTGCACTGCTAAGCCAAATCTTAGAAAATTCATAACTCCCTCATACGAAGTCAGATTTGGGCGTTCTTTTTATGTATGTTTTCGGTTTAACATATACTAAAAATTTTGTTTAGATTTCTAAGACTAAAAATTCCTCCATCGTAAATTCACTATTTACGTCTCCCGGTGTCGTGTCCGTTTTGCCGTAACATTTCGACGGACCATAACTTCTTCGTTATAACTCGGATTAAAACGTTATTTATATGTACGGAATCCTTGAGACGTATTCTAAAACTTGGTTAAGATTATTCATTTTAAATAATATTTTGTCTAAAAGTCATTTTCGACCCCTATTATCTCTAAATTGATTAGCCCGGATCTACGGGCGTTACACCGGGAGAGCTGTTCGGCCGAAAAGTTGGCATGTGTGTATTTCCAAGAGATTGTTGCCTGTTATGGGGTTTCAGTTTCCATTGTTTTGGACTAAGATATTTGGTTCACTTCCCACTTCTGGCAAACGTTCCACGAGGACTGGGCACGAGATACATTTCAACACGACTTATCATCCGCAAACCAATGGTCAGAGTGAGTGGACCATCCAGAACCTTGAGAATATGTTACGGGATTGTGTCAGTGATTTCGGTGGGAGTTGGGATTCCTACCTACCTCTTCCGGAGTTCTCCTACAACAATAGTTATCACTCCAGCATTGGTGCCCCACCTTTTGAGGTCTTTTATGGTCGGAGATGTCGTACCCCGGTATGTTGGGGAGAGGTTGGTCATAGGGTTAAGGGAAGGATTGAAGTAGTCTCTCATACCACGACACCTATTCAGTAGATGAGGCAGAGACTACATAACACTCAGGGTCGGCAGAAGAGCTATGCTAACCGGTGTCGATCAGATTTGGAGTTTCAGGTCGGCGATATGGTTGTTTCTAGTAAGAAAGACCTTCTCGAATATTTTTGTTCTAGTGTTAAGTGCCATAAAATACTTCTATAGTATTTTAACTTTATGTTTGGTTCTAGAGTTCATCTAGTTTATAGATTTGGTAGGTTTTAGACATTTTGCAACACCACGATCACTCCCACACACATGTTGGTCATATCTTAAATAAATATAGTTGATCAGGTTATATTTATCCCAAATATGATTAAATAATTGTCTAGGTTTAAGTGTAGTATCCAACATCTACATATTTTTATGTAGTTCTCACTGTGATATTGTTTCTTGTATATATGCATGTTTGTATACTTCTTATAAAATACATAGATTTTAAAAGTATACTTTTAGTCAGAGTGTTTTGGCCGCATTGTATTTATATTTGTATATCTTTTGTGGCTTGATATACTTAGTTAACTATAAACAATGCTCTGATACCAATTTGTCACAACCCCAACCCGCAACAGCGGAAATGTTCGGGGGCGGATGACGTCATGTACATTATCACAACAATTGCATAATAATAATCATAGTAGAACAACCATTACATTGATAAAGTATAGTTTTACAATCATGTTCATAATATTGTTTGTTTAATATGGAAACTATAACAAAAGATAAAAGACATGAGTCCATGAAGCTCCGTCTTCTCAAAAACCTGTGGAAACTTGATTACCGATTTCCTGAGAATACAAGTAGTTTTGAAAAGAGTGTCAACAATTAAGTTGGTGAGTTCATAAGCATGTTTATAATTGAAACTATTATTTGTTCCTTGAAAATGTAAGTATGTTTTCCCCAGAAAAATCCTATATTTTCTATTGTATTGTGTTGTAGTCTTAATACCCTAAGACCAAAATGTGTAAATGTTATTGTACTTTTAGGTAGTATAATGTAGTTTTAATTCACATAAAACCATGAAAAGTATGTTTTCTCTAAACTAGAATGGTATTATGTATTGGTACTTGTATAAAAACTGGGTAATTGTAAGTACCAGGATTAACCAGTTGTACTTGTAAAATATTGTATTATAGTTTTATTATTTAATAAAACTATGTGAAATTATTTACTTATTCATACACTAATCGTATTGTTCAATACCAAATTGTGAGCTATCATAACCATACTTGATGACCTACGATAGCCTCAACACGACGTTCTCTAGGCATCGCAATCGCAAGGGGGTGTTGAGGGGGGCAAAGTGGACAGTTGCACAAGGCCCAATTTTGTTCATTATATATTTTTATTTAAAAATACAAATTTATAACAAAGATAAGGGCCATTTTATTCTTATTCGTCCTGAGCCTTTGAGAATATTTAATTTTTACGACCGGCCTGTGCAATCGGTACGATATTTGTCACCCCATGACTGCCGACCTAACTGTAGCGAACAGTTAAGGTGCGAGATTGTCAGTCCCATATAGATCTATACACAAGTGTCACTCTCTCCCTGTAGGAGACTCTAGTTATAATTTCAGTACTTGGTTGGTACTTAGATAAGGACATGAAGTGTGCCTCACAAATGCTATATTGACGGTTACGTGTAGAATAATAAAAACTTACTTTGTAATGGATAAATTGTAAGCATATTTCATAACCTATATGCTATGTTTACCATAATGTATTCTGAACTTTGAAAAGTAATACGTAAGTTCCATAAACTATACATATTATTGTTTATATGTATGTGTTCTTCTGAAACGGAAACCTTTATATTGTTAATAATTCAACAAATTTAAATTGTAAAATCTGTGATACGGTTATTCCGTGAAATTCAACATTTATGTCCAAGTAGTAGTATAATGGATTGCAAAAATATTTTTTTTTGTTTCATAAGTTTTAAATGGTTTTATACTTATATAAATATTAATATTTATATAATTATGATTAAATAGGCAGTCGAATAAATAATTTTACCGCTAGCCCACAACCAAACAAGTAATAAGAAATTGAGCAAAATTATCAATTCTAAGCCAATTAAACCTTAATTAATATATATATATATATATATATATATATATATATATATATATATATATATATATATATATATATATATATGTGTGTGTGTGTGTGTGTGTGTGTGTGTGGTTCTAATAACGACAACGATTGAAAAAATATTGATAATATTTAGCTATTAAAACAAAAATTCTTGTGTTACACTTGTATTCCCCCCCCCCCCCCCCCCCCCCACCCACACACACACACAAACTAAAATAGTGAAAAATTATGAAAACGTAGGGGTATGAACTCTCCTTAAGTGTGATTACGGTTTTGATAACGGGATAGAAACGGTGACTTTTGGTTTATAACACATAACGATAGTTGTATCCTAAAAATATTTATATACGGTATTGTATATAATTTAGTGACACAATTAATTTTGATGCTAAATATCACTAGATGATATTAGGGAGGCTTACCAAATTAATTCTTGAGAATTAATGGAGAGCTTGGATTCTCCTGAGAAGTTCGGATATATGATTCAAATATGCTAAGAACACCTTTGAGAGGAAAATTTCGAGATTTTGTGGAGTGAAATGAGAAATGGGGAATGTGAATTCGTTTATATATATATATATATATATATATATATATATATATATATATATATATATATATATATATATATATATATATATATATATATATATATATATATAAAAGGGGGTAAAAAGTGAGGCGGTTGAAGCTAAATATCTAGATCTTTAAAGGAGTTTTCACCCATGAAGTAGTCCAAAATAAACTCATTTTGGTTCATATATGGGACCCCTCGCATGTTGATTTCGGTGTTGACCGAAATCAGTTTTCGGTACGAAGAAAAGGTGGCCTCATACGTTTGCGGTCTTAACCGAGAACTCGATTTTGGTCTGAGGAGAGTAGGGATCTGCGAAGGTTTTCGTAGGAGCTGATTGCGGTCCTCCAACATCGTTTTTGTCCCCATAAAAACGAAATCTTCACTATTTACAATACTTTATGACTAAGAAAACTTTATGATTAATAAACCATTACAATTAAGTAAACGTTAATAAATTTTCACTTATTTAAGTTATTTTTGATCTTTGACTTTTGTTGACTCATAACATCTTCTATAAACATATACTCATAACATCTTATCTAAGGTTCTCGTACTTAGATAAGGACATGAAGTGTGCTTCACAAATGCTATATTGATGGTTATGTGTAGAATAATAAAAACTTACTTTGTAATGGATAAATTGTAAGTATATTTCATAACCTATATGCTATGTTTACCATAATGTATTCTGAACTTTGAAAAGTAATATGTAAGTTCCATAAACTATACCTATTATTGTTTATATGTATGTGTTCTTCTGAAACGGAAACCTTTATATTGTTAATAATTCGACAAATTTAAATTGTAAAATCTGTGATACGGTTATTCCGTGAAATTCAACATTTATGTCCAAGTAGTAGTATAATGGATTGCAAAAATAATTTTTTTTGTTTCATAAGTTTTAAATGGTTTTATACTTATATAAATATTAATATTTATATAATTATGATTAAATAGGCAGTCGAATAAATAATTTTACCCCAAGCCCACAACCAAACAAGTAATAAGAAATTGAGCAAAATTATCAATTCTAAGCCAATTGAACCTTAATTAATATATATATATATATATATATATATATATATATATATATATATATATATGTGTGTGTGTGTGTGTGTGTGTGTGTGTGGTTCTAATGACGACAACGATTGAAAAAATATTGATAATATTTAGCTATTAAAACAAAAATTCTTGTGTTACACTTGTATTCCCCCCCCCCCCCCCCCCCCCCCCCACACACACACACACTAAAATAGTGAAAATTTATGAAAACGTAGGGGTATGAACTCACCTTAAGTGTGATTACGGTTTTGATAACGGGATAGAAACGGTGACTTTTGGTTTATAACACGTAACGATAGTTGTATCCTAAAAATATTTATATACGGTATTGTATATAATTTAGTGATGCAATTAATTTTGGTGCTAAATATCACAAGATGATATTAGGGAGGCTTACCAAATTAATTCTTGAGAATTAATTGAGAGCTTGGATTCTCCTGAGAAGTTCGGATATATGATTCAAATATGCTAAGAACACCTTTGAGAGGAAAATTTCGAGATTTTGTGGAGTGAAATGAGAAATGGGGAATGTGAATTCGTTATATATATATATATATATATATATATATATATATATATATATATATATATATATATATATATATATAAGGGGGTAAAAAGTGAGGCGGTTGAAGCTAAATATCTAGATCTTTAAAGGAGTTTTCACCCATGAAGTAGTCCAAAATAAACTCATTTTGGTTCATATATGGGACCCCTCGCATGCTGATTTCGGTGTTGACCGAAATCAGTTTTCGGTACGAAGAAAAGGTGGCCTCATACGTTTGCGGTCTTAACCGAGAACTCGATTTTGGTCTGAGGAGAGTAGGGATCTGCGAAGGTTTTCGTAGGAGCTGATTTCGGTCCTCCAACATCGTTTTTGTCCCCATAAAAACGAAATCTTTACTATTTACAATACTTTATGACTAAGAAAACTTTATGATTAATAAACCATTACAATTAAGTAAACGTTAATAAATTTTCACTTATTTAAGTTATTTTTGATCTTTGACTTTTGTTGACTCATAACATCTTATATAAACATATACTTGCATGGTTCTCAATATATAAATATTTATAACTTATATAAACATGCCCTTAAGGCACTCAAGTTCTTGTTGTATTAATGCTATGTTATGGATTTCACTTGTATACGATTGTAGTTAAACCTTTATTTGAATAAGTTCGACTTACATTTGACTTGAAATAACAGATCGTTACATTATCCCGCCGTTAGAGGGAATTTCGTCTCGAAATTGTTTTTAAAGTGGTATTCATGAACTAGGGAAAAGATGTGGGTACTTTTTTTTCATTTGATCTTCTCATTCACAGGTGAATTCAGGTCCCCGCTTGGCATTCCAACAAACCCTCACTATTGGTATACGACTTTGTTTTGTTCTCTTTATTTCCCTATCCATGATTTCCACTTGTTCTTCTACGAAGTGTAGACTCTAACTCAATTTTATCGAGTGGGATTACAAGAGTCTCGTAAGAAAGACACTTCTTGAGATTAGATACGTGAAAAGTGGGATGAATGTTACTGCGTTCATGCGGTAGATTGAGTTTATATGCAACCGGACTGATTCTAGCAAGAATCTCAAATGGTTCGATGTACCTTGGATTTATTTTTCCACGTTTGCCGAAACGTATCATTCCTTTCTAGGGTGAGACCTTTAATAGGACGTGGTCACCAACCTGAAATTCCAAGGGTTTTCGTCGTTTGTCCGCATAACTCTTTTGTCTATCTCTAGAAGCTTTCATTCATTCCCGGATTTGGACGATCTTTTCTGTTGTTTTTCGAATGATCTCGGGGCTGGTTAGAGTTTTGTTGGGTACTTGATTGTTGGTTAGTTGATTATCACCCACTTTCACCCAATATAGAGGGGATCTGCATTTACAGCCATAGAGGGCTTCAAAGGGAGCAACTTTGATGCTAGTGTGATAGTTGTTGTTATACGAGAATTCAGTGAGTGGTAAATGGGTATCCCAAGCTTTACCAAAATCTATCACACAATCCCTCAACATGTCTTCCAGCGTTTGTATAGATCTTTCGCTTTGCCCATCAGACTGGGGACGGTACACTGTACTCATGTAATTGTAGTATCTCTTTAAGGTACGTCATTGTTAACTTCTCCAGTTTGTCAGTTTCTTTTATTGGAAGGAAGTGTGCGGATTTTGTTAATATGTCGACGATCACCCAAAAAGTGTCATGACCACCCGTCGTCCTAGGTAACTTGGTTATGAAATCCATAGTTATCCACTCCCACTTCCATTCGGGTATTTCTGGTTGTTGCAATAAACCTGAAGGCTTCTGATAATCTACCTTGACTTTGGCGCAAGTCAGGCACTTGCCCACATAATTAGCAATTTCAGCTTTCATGTTTTGCCACCAATAGAATTTCTTAAGGTCCAGATACATCTTGTCTAAACCTGGATGAACGGAGTATCGAGTTTTATGGGCTTCGTTCATGACAACATCTCTGTAGCCAACAAACATTGGTCTCCAGATCCGATTCATAAGATAACGAACTCCGACACCCTTGATTTCCAAGTTCTTTTCCATTTCTCTTAAGGCTTCACCTGTCATGTTCTCGGGTTTCAAGGCTTCCAACTGAGCCTCTTTGATCTGAGCTGACATGTGTGAATGGATAGTCATAGTTAGAGACTTTACTCACCGGACTGAGTATTCTTTTCGACGAAGGGCATCTGCTCCTACATTGGCTTTGTCGGGATGATAGCAAATACCGCATTCGTAATCATTGAGTAGTTCCACCCATCGTCTCTATCTCATGTTAAGTTCCTTCTGATCGAATATGTGTTGGAGGCTTTTGTGGTCTGTAAAGACTGTGCATTTCGTATCATAAAGGTAATGCCTCCAGATCTTCAGAGCAAAAACCATTGCTCCCAGTTCAAGGTCGTGTGTGGTATAGTTGACCTCGTGGTTCTTAAGCGGTCTCGAGGCGTAGAATATGACCTTTCCTTGCTACATAAGAACGTAGCCTAGCCCTTGCTTGGAAGCATCACGGTAACTACAAAATCTTTCGTGCCTTCTTGGAAAGGACAAGATTGGGGTGCTGCAAAGGGCTCACTTTAGTGTGTGGAAAGCAGTTTCTTGTTTCTCCCCCCAACTTAAGGTTACACCCTTCTGGGTCAAGGTGGTGAGGGGTTTTGAGATTTTGGAGAAGTTTGGATGAACCTTCTGTAATAGCCAACGAGACCTAGAAATTGATGAATCTTTGTTGGGGTTCGTCGGGTTGCCCAGTTTTCAATAGCTTTGATCATGGAGGGATCGACATGTATCCCTTCCTTGCTGACTACATGACTTAGGAAGTCCACCTTTAGAATCTAAAATTCGCACTTCGAGAACTTCGCATACAATTTCTCTACCCTTAAGGTTTCCAAGACTTGTTGTATGTGTTGGATGCGTTCTTCCTTACTTCAGGAATCTACTAGTATATTGTCGATGAAAACTATAATGAACTTGTATAAATAAGGTCGACACACACGATTCATCAGGTCCATGAACACTGCGGGCACATTCGTTAGACCGAAGGGCATCACACAAATTCATAGTGACCATAGCAAGTTCTAAAAGCGGTCTTCAGAATATCATCCTCCTGGACTCGTAGCTTATGGTATCCTGATCTCATGTTAATCTTGGAGAAGAAACTGGCTCCGTGAAGCTGGTCAAAAAAGGTTGTCGATTTGAGGCAAAAGGTATCGGTTTTTGACAGTGAGTTTATTTAATTCTCGGTAGTCTATGCACATGTAGAATGATCCATCCTTCTTCTTCACTAGCAAGACCGGTGCTCCCCAAGGTGAAAAGTTTGGTCTTATGAACCCTTTGTTTAGAAGTTCCTTTAATTGGTTGGATAGTTTCTGCATCTCTTACGGTCCTAAACAATAAATAGATTTAGCTACGGAGGTAGCTCTAGGAATCAAGTCGATTTGGAATTCAACTTGGCGTTCAGGAGAAACTCCTGGGAGATCTTCGAGGAATACATCAGTGAAATCACAAACTTCGGGGATATCCTTGATGTTTTTCACTTCTTGTGTCTTATCAACCACGTGATCTAAGAATGCACAATAATCTTCACGGAGATACTTTTGGGCCTTGACACAAGAAATGATTTGAAGGTTTTTATCAGGTTTATTGCCATAGATAACGGGGGATTCGCTACTAGGCAGATTAAGACGAATGGCTTTTTCATAACATAGGATATCATCACGGTGAAGAATTAACCGGTCCATGTCGATGATAATGTCAAAGCTTTTAATTGAGACTGGCATAAGGTCAGTTTGGGAAAAATAGTTGTTTAAAGTAAGTGTTCATCCTATGTATATGTCGTTTGTGATCTCGGTCTTCCTGTTTGCCATCTCTACGGTAAATGTGTCTTTTAATGATTGAGGATTTTGTTTTAGTAGATATTTGAATTGATGGCTTACGAAGCTTTTCTCCGCACCACTATAAAAAAGAATGCATGCGGAAGAATTGCTGAGAAGAAACGTACCGGTAACCACGGTAGGATCTGTCATCGCTTCTTCGTGGCCAATTGCCAAAATTCTTCTTACAACGCCAATATTCCTTGTCCTTGAGTAGTCTCTCTTGAAGTGCCCAGTTTCGCTACACTCATAACAAGCTTAACTTACTCCCGCGATGGGGACTTGGGAGATGGGCTATGTTGGCGCTTTACAGAAATCGGTGGTGTGCCCCTTCCTGTTGTAGTTTCTGCAGTGCATTTCTCTACAAAATTCCATGTGATGGAAGTTGCATTTATTATAATTTGTCAAAGTTCCAGCATATCAACTCGGGGGTGCTGGAGTAGCAGAAACAATGGTAGGAATAGAAGCAAGAAAAATAGCGGGAACAATAGCAACGTGTACTGCCACAGTTTGTTGCTTCTTTGAAGTCTCTTGTGACGATTGCCCCTTTCATTTTTTTCCAGAGCTTCTTTTTGATGCCTCCTTCTTTGGGTTTTTCAGAAACGACTGGCATGGAGCCTTGACGAACTCCATGATCTACGAGTGTTTGTGCCATGCGCTTTGCACTATCGAAAGTAAGTGGATTGGCAGCTATAACGTTTCCTTAAGTCAGGGGAGTTAACCCCCAGATGTATCTTTCTACTTTCTTACTCTCCGGGGTGACCATTTTGGGTCACAGAAGAGCCAAGTCACTGAATCTGGCAGTATAAGAAACGATATCGGAGTCCTTCATAATCAGACTCCAGAGTTCTTGCTCTAACGTTTGTATTTCGCCTCAGGGACAATAGTCTACCAGCATCAGTACTTTTAAGTCTTCCCAGCTCACAACATTGGCTATTGGGAGAGATAACGACTTGACATAGCTATTCCACCAAGAGAGGGCTCTATCTAAGAAAGTGCATGCTGCAAATTTTACTTTGCTAGCATCAAGACTCACACAAATTTCAAACACCGATTTATTTTTCTCGAACCAGTGTGTTAGAGCAATGACACCTCTAGTGACATCGAAGGATTTGGGTTTAGCATTCGCGAAGTCTTTATAAGAACACTCCCTTTGGTGTCCAAGACTTTCCCCGTGATTAGATTTGTGGGCACTACTGCCGGCTCCACTAGTACCATTGGTGTTAGTTTACGTCATGGCGGTAGCCACGACAGCTGTTACTGCTGCTTGGAAGACAGCAGGGTCATACTGTGGAGGTGGCGGAAGTGGTGAAATTGGTGGATTCTTGTTGAAACGCCTATTTCATTTACGTGGCGACAACATTTTCTATAAAGTTTAAAGAGGGCATGATGATAAGTCCTCTATAGTAGTTATGAGTCAGGTGATATTGAACAAGATATATCTTAGTTCTAAACGCATCATATCATAACTTTCATAGTGTTCTACGATTTAAAGCAGAACTTTACTAATATAAGTAAACAATTGCAATTTCAATATATGAAATTTATAGAAACACTTCTAAGGAATTTGTATAGTGTATTCCATAAAAGGTCCTCCTATAATCACTTAGTGTATACGAATTATATATAATCGAGACCAAATAGACCTTTGAATAAGTGATTCTACTCTAGGTCCACAACTAAACAAGGAACATGAAGTAAAGCTAAATCACAAATTCTAAGTCTATAAAATCTTAATTATATATAACTCTTATGTATACACTTAGTAATTACAGATCTACCAGTAAAAGTCCTTGGTTTTCACATGATTGTTTTTAGTAAGAAAGACCTTCTCAAATATTGATGTTCCAGTGTTAAGTACCATAAAATATTCCTATAGTATTTTAACTTTATGTTTGGTTGTATAGTTCTTTCGGTATATAGATTTGGTAAGTTTTAGACTTGTTGCAACACCACGATCACTCCCAAACACATGTTAGTCGTATCTTAAATAAATATAGTTGATCAGGTTATATTTATCCCATATATGATTACATAACTATCTAGGTTTAACTATAGTATCCAACATCTAAATACTTTTATGTAGTTCTCACAGTGATACTATTTCTTGTATGTATGCATGTTAGTATACTTCTTATAAAATACTTAGATTTTAAAAGTATACTTTTAGTCAGAGCCTTTTAGCCCTCATTGTATTTATAGTTGTATATCTTTTGTGGCTTGATATACTTATTTCACTATAAATAATGCTCTGATACCAATCTATCAATTCCCCAAACCGGAACGGCGGAAATGTTCGGGGGCGGATGACGTCATGTATAGTATCACAACAATTACATAATAGTAATCAAAGCACAACAACTGTTACATTGATAAAGTATAGTTTTACAATCGTGTTCAAAACATTGTTTGTTTAGTATGAAAACTATAGCAAAAGATAAAAGACATGAGTCTATGAAGCTCCGTCTTCTTAACAACATGTGGATACCTGATTACCGATTTCCTGAGAATACAAGTAAATTTGAAAAGAGTGTCAACAATTAAGTTGGTGAGTTCATAAGCATGTTTATAACTGAAACTCTTATTTGTTACTTGAAAATGTAAGTATGTTTTTCCCAGAAAATCCTATATTTTCTATTGTATATGACCAAAAGGTGTAAATGTTATTGTACTCTGAGGTAGTATAATGTAGTTTAATTTACATAAAACCATGAAAAGTATGTTTTATCTGAACTGGAATGGTATTCTGTATTGGTACTTGTATAAAAACTGTGTAATTGTAAGTACCTAGATTAACCAGTTGAGCTTGTAAGAGACTGTATTATAGTTTTATAATTTAATAATATTATGTGAAATTGTTTACTTATTCATACACTAATCTTATTGTTCAATACCAAATTGTGAGTTATCATAACGATACTTGATGACCTAAGATGGCCTAAGCACGACTTTCTTTAGGCGTTGCAATCGGTACGACATTTGTCACCCCAGGCCTGTTAGCCTAACTGTAGCGAATAGTTAAGGTGCGGGATTGTCAGTCTCATATAGATCTATACACAAGTGTTACGCTCTCCTTCTAGGAGACTCTGGTCATAATTTCAAGACTTGGTTGGTACTTAGATAAATACATGAAGAGTGTCTCACAAATGATATATTGACGATTACATGTAGAATAATGAAAAGTTACTTTGTAATGGATAAATTGTATGTATATTTCATAATCTATATTTATATAGTTTATATGTTTGGTTACCGTACTGTATTCTGAACTTTGAAAATAATATGTAAGTTCAATAAACTATACCTATTGGAGATTATATGTATGTGTTCTTCTAAAACGAAAACCTTTATATTGTTAATAATTCGACAAGTTTGTATTGTAAAATCCATGATACGGTTGTTCCGTGAAATTCAACATTTATGTCCAAGTAGTACTATAATGGATTGAAAAAATAATATTTTTTTTTGTTTAACAAGTTTTAAATGGTTTTATACTTATATAAATATAATATTTATATAATTATTATTAAATAGGTAGTCGAATAAATAAGTTTACCCTAAGTCCACAACCAAACAAGGAACACGAAATGGAGCAAAATTATCAATTCTAATTCTCTTGAAACTTTATATATATATATATATATATATATATATATATATATATATATATATATGTGTGTGTGTGTGTGTGTGTGTTTAATAACTGAAAAGATTGATAAATATTGATAACATTTAGATATTAACACAAAATTTCTTGTGTTACACTTGTATCCCCCCCCCCCCCCCCCCCCCTAAAACGGTGAAAAATTATGAAAACATAAGGGTATGAACTCACCTTGACGGACGGGAGAATTTCATATACGAGTTGAGGGCCGGTTGGCATGCTAGGATCATAGTTAGGGCATGACGGTATTCCAGTTCAATAATTGAGTGGATCCATTATATATTGGCATTCCACCCTGGGGTATTCCATCTCGAGGATGACTGGACCCAGAGGTTGATTGGGCATGGGGTATTCTAACCCAATGGTTGATTGGACCTGACATGTTGTTATATATGAGATCTTATTATGTGTTGGTACTTTAGGGGAACTCAGTAAGCTTTGGATTACAGTTTTTAGTTATTGTTTCAAGTACTTCGGATGATCGTGGGAAGTCGAAGACGTAACCGTACACTTCCTCTATGTATGACTTATGATTTTGGGATACTCTGATATGGATAAACAATTTGGAAACACTGATTTAGTAAACATTTTATGACCACGGGTTGTTTTTAAAAAAATTTAATTTATTGTAATTTTTGAGTCGTTGCAAGATTAGGGAGCAGCCAAAGCAGTTGTCGGATCAACAGAAGACGAGGAAGTATGGAGAGAATGGGAAATAGGAGAATAATCCATATTATCATCAATGAATTCTTACGAAGGAAGGTGATTAGGCGTGAATGACCCAAATGGGAAAATATTTTTGTCAAACACAACATGACAAGAGATGATGATCTTTTTAGTAAAAAGATCGTAACATCGGTAACCTGGATGATGAGTCGGTATCCAAGAAATACACAAGGAGAGGTGCGGGGAGCGAGTTTGTCAGTTAGGTTGAGGTGGGGATAGCAAAGGCATCAAAATAAAATGAGAAGAGAATTTATTGGGTGTTTGTCGAAAAGCTTGAAGTAAGGCGTTTGATTTTGGATGGTGGTTGAGGGTAGAATATTCAACAGGTGACACGACATTTGGAGAGATTTAGCCCAAAAGGCGGGAGGGAGATAATAATGGAAAAGAAGAGTGTGAACGGTGTTGTTGATGGTTCATAGCATACACTAAGATTTTCCATTCTCTTGAGAAGTATACGGACAAAAGAAATGCATGGAAATATCATATGTATCACAGAGATTATGGAAATTATCATTATTATACTCCCCTCCATTATCACACTTAAGAGCTTTTATTTCACAATTATATTGGGTACGAACATAGTCACAAAAGTGAACAAATTTATCAAACACTTCATATTTTTGTTTTAGAAGATACATCCAACATAATGAAAATAATGATCAAGAAAAATAACATTACACTTAAAACCAATATGACTCAATAAAGGGGATGTCCAAACATCCGAATCAATAATGTCAAACATACAAGAGACCTTATAATATGAAATATTAAATGGAAGTCTAACGTGCTTGCCTGCTTGACAAGCAAGGAAAAGATGTTTGGACTTGTTTTTATTACAACTGATAAAACGACTAGACACTAATTGTTGAAGCACATTGTTATCAGGATGACCAAGACATTGATGTCAAATGGACGAATTAAGTACAACAAACACTTGAGGAGACGGAGTTGTAATTGGGTAGAGATCACCCCGAGCCATTAGTGTAGAGAAGAACCTATTTGGTCTTGAAGTCCTTCACATAAAAACCAAAGGCATCAAATTCAATTGAACAATGGTTATCTCTAGTAAATTTACGCACATAAACAAAAGAATTTATGATATCAGGGGTTATAAGGACGTTATGCAAATGAAGGGTGTGATAGGGGTCAACAGTGCACAGAACGGAAGACTTGGTCTTATGTACATTGATAGATGATCCATTACCAACCATTACTTAGCAAATATTATGAGAGGAATGAGAAGATTACAATATAACTTTATTTTCATACTTATGAGATGTGACCCACGTATCCATATAACACCCATCATTGTCTAGCTCATTGAGAGTCATAGCATGCAAGAATTGAGGGAGTTGTGTGGCTTAATCACATGATGAAGGTTGACTAACATGAGCATGTGGCTTGGTTGCGCCAATGCTATTAGACTGGTTAACTATGTTGTGTTGGAGCATGAGTGGGAAGAAGCCCATTTGTGGGAGGGTTAGACCCAGTGGCAATAAGAGCTCACACAAAACCTCGAGATGGAGCCCATGGGGATGACTTGTGACATTGCTGATGTTGACGTTGGTCCTGATTAGGGCGGTGGTTGCCTTGTTGTGGATTACCACCTCAACCGCCATACTTATTAGCACGACATGAGTACCCCCTTCTGTTACTGCTGGAACCACCACGAGATGCATCATTGTAAAGAAGAGGTGGATATGAGGCATTGTTGAAGTGATGAGGCTGGATAGGACGATATTGGTTGAGGTTTCGTTCTTCAGCCACAATCATGGAACGAACATCAGAAAACGATGTTATGGGTGAGATGTGATGGATTTGAGTAGCAATGGAGTCATAATTAGATGACAACACATTAATAAGGTAGCAATGGGGTCGTACTTTGATGACACCGTAAATTGCACATTGGGGTAGATAATAATTCCCGCCAGGAATCATAAGTTATGTCTTTCCAAATCTACGATCAATGGAACAGTGGTGCAGATGTTGGTGATACCGTATGGTTTATCAGAAGCCATGAGAGAGAGAGAGAGAGAGAGAGAGAGAGAGAGAGAGAGGGTTGCAGAACTGATAAGTAGAAGTAGAAGAAGATAGGGTACAGCGTAATGATCAGAGAGATAATAGGCCTGATGCCATGTAATTGGGTAAAAATCCCTCGAACTCTCATTCCACAATTGAATAAATACAATACGTATACCACGGAAAACACAATACAAGGCCTTGGGCCGATCCTACCTATGGGCTACCAACTAAATACATAAACATATAAAATAGATATACATTAATACCTTCATGCATTCAGATCGAAATGTGTTTCACATAACAATACTCCAAATATGAAATCAGATTTACTAATTCGATTGATATAATCGTGGATGTCTATAAATTAGATATTGCTCTTGTTTTATCCGCAGTTGAGTTAATGTGGTTATGTCATTGTGTCTAAGGCCATCCATAATACTCACCATTAAACACTATAGTGGTGGGTGTCACATCATCACCACTAACTACCGCTAAACCTATGGGATACCCACAACTACCACTCCACTCCACATCATTTTTTTAATTTTTTAATTCAAAAATAGAATAAAATTTGTAACATCCCAAAAATCATGAAATTTTTTCATTTTTAAAACCATCCAAAAATCCATAATTCACACAAAACATAGTTCCAAAACCATAAGTATAAATCAAAGTATCCCAAAATCCTAAGTCAAATAAATATTTAGGATGATGTGCATAATCACACCTTCGTCTTGCATTTGTCTTCTAATGCACCTGAAACCATAAAATCAAACGGTAAGCCAACTCTTAGTGAGTTACACCAAAGTACACCACACTAAAACATATATACAATGCACGCAACGAGGCCTACAACACAAGCCTTGATTGCCATCGAGCCTTCAGCTACAAGCTGGACTGCTCCCGAGCTTGCAGCATAAGTTGTACCACTCCCTTAGGCTTAATATACCAACTGTACCGGTCGGGTATCTTGGCCTTCAGTACAAAGCAGGACCGCCTCAATCTAACCAAACAATAATATGTCAATATATGCAACCAAAATCAAATACAACAAGTATAGTTAATCATACAGATCTACGAGTTTAACATATAACTAGCATAACATCATCCTATATACCATGATACATAACCTAGTGGGTCGACATTGGTGCCTTGAACCCACAAGTACAGTGAGGAAAACGCACCTCATAGTCTAAAAGATAGTTGAATTGATCACTGCTCTAAACACTGTCTCTAGAGGTCGCCTATACAATCAACATGGACCTAGTCTCAATCTACTATTCAAGTTACCCCAAATGACCTAAAGTCATACTTGGTCAAAGTCAACGGTCAAAAGTCAAAGGTCCACATTTAGACTGAGTATGCCCTACGTACCAGCTCTAAGCCTTACGTAGAGCATTGCTTGGCCTCTACGGGACAATGGAGAGCTACATGCTGCGTACCCATATATACGCCCTGCATACTTACACCAAAACCAAATATTCCATTAAGTTCTTAATACAGAAATGCATCACCTCCAAATCTCAGATCTAGTCTTACTAGACGTCCTAAGTGATAAAGCTCCAAACTTTATGCCTTTGCATGGCTAATCAAGGCTCAAGAGCAAACCCTAACATTACAACACCTTCTAAGGATCTCAAACTCATGCAATGATGGTTTGATATGACCAAGATACTATTTTTATGACTTGTTACACTCAAATACTTTTGGAAATGCACTCGACAATCTCTAGAGTCATTCATACTCAAATGGACCAAAATAATGGGACAAAATGGCATAACTTCAACATCTAAACTAGATCTAACAATGAAAGTATAAAGGTACAAAATTTATACCTTCTAAAGATGAATGAGGGGGAAAACTTCTAGATCCAAGGTTTCTTCAAGCTCCCAAGCAACTCTACTGCCTTCTTCTTCCTTTAAAAGTTCCTAAAGAACGCTCTTTAAGCTCATAGTGCACCAAAATAGGGTTAGGGTTTCAAGGGAGACATTAGGGGAAATGAATGATGAGAATGGAAGGCTTTTATGAAGGCTAAGGCCCTTACATAGGGCTCAAAACCCTAAAATTAGGGTTTGTACTCTATCCATATACACTATACGTACTTAAGATGTATGACATGCTTAGATCATTAAAGGACCATCTTCAGTTATCCATCTACGCAATGCGTAGAAGGCTAAATACACCCTACACAGATCAAAATTCAAAAATTAAACTTAAAAATTAAAGAAAGGGATTTACCTGCAAGTACCAGGTGTTACAATTCTCTTCTAATCAGACTTCGTCCTCGAAGTTCGGTGTTGTGAATAAATATGGGTAGTGCTCTCGCATCTTTCGCTCGGGTTCCCAAGTCCACTCGAAACCCTTCCTATGTTGCCACTAGACATTGAGTAAAGGTACCACCTCATTACGCAATGTGTTCGTCTTCCTATCCAAAATAGCCATCGGCCTCTCAATATAATTCAGGCATTCATCGATCTAAATTTCGTCCATGGGAACCACCACGAAATCATCAACCACATACTTCCAAAGCTGAGAAACATGGAAAGTGTTGTGAATATGACTAACCGCCTCAGTCATATCTAGTCGATAAGCTACCTTGCCGACCATAGCTACTACTCGGAACAATCCAATAAATCAGGGACCTAACTTGCCCCTCTTCCTGAATCATATAACACCCTTCTAGGGTGATTCATTTTGTAAAACCATATCTCTGACCTGGATTCTATTGCAGATCATTGTCGATCGATATAACTCTTCTGTCGATCGGGGACTATTTTACCCCCTACTACTATCGCATAACAAAATATCACTATCATACTGCTAGGAATGCATGGGTACTACATACCCCTTCGGTATCTTTCAACCGGTAACCGGGGACTATTTCACCCCTATTACTACTAACACATATGTCATAGCATCCTAGCACATAAGCATAACAGATATCAACATACCATACAATTATCAGAAAGACAATCAACTTTACTACAGTCTCTTACTGATGGGTCGACCTTGGTGCCTTAGATCCATTTCTACCGAAAGGTAACTCACCTCGTAAAACTGTGTGTCGAACCTCGCGAAAAGTAGTCTCTAACAGCTGCTCCAATGACTCCTGGCTATTATAATCACATTAACACTCAATCAGAGTCTATAACATTATTTAGGGTAAAATGACCATTTTACCCTTTGGTCCAATTGGAACATTCATACGTCCTAATTCTAACTGATTAAGCCCAGCCTTCCTATGACCCATCAAAGGCTCCCTAAGGGCCCACTAATTGCCTAATTTTATAATTGGGCCTTATCCCCCAAATGGGCCCAAAAAGTTCCAAGTCCAAATATAATAATTCCAAAGGGTCCAATCACGGCCCAATAGGCCCAATACTCTAGTTCCAGATTCCTAAGTCCAAAATTATGCTTCACAATGGGCCACGTGGCCTAATATTCCAAGCCTAGTCTCTTAAGGCCCAAATGCCCCCAAACATCCACCCTGCATGCGTACGCGCGGCGTACTTGGCACGTACACCCAGTGTACGCTAGCCTTGACCAAAACGGGGAGTTGACCCAGTACGCATGGTGTACCAGAGAGTACGCCCAGCATACTGGCTAGCTTCCTTGGAACTTCATTCATGACTTAATCCAGTAATTCCTTATGTCCAAACTGTAGATCCATGTCCTTTAAGACCTCTTAAACCATAACGTCAAAAAATTTATGTGCTTGCATGCACGGTTGGGGTCATAACATGATTTTGGTCCATTTAACAATCTTCAAGACCAACTAGCACTTGCATGGTTGTGGCTTAACCATCAAGATCCGATTTTTATGACCCTAGATGCTTCTAAGAGTCCAAAAGGACAACTCTTATGCTGTAAAACCCTCAATACTCAAGCATTCTCAACAATGTGGTCTAAAGGTGACATAAAATACCCAAATGAACAAATCTAAGCATATAAAGGCCAAGTAAGGTACTTGATACCTCAAAAGGGTCAGAAATGATGCTAATCTCCTGGATCTACAAGATCTTGGTGGATGCTTGCTTCTTCTTCAAGTTCCTTTCTTCCCTTCTCACTAACACAACACCCAAACACCCTCAAATGGCTTCCAAATCACAAAGGTACACAAATATGAGCTAGAGTTTTCGTGGTGGCTGGCTATGGGTGAAAGGAGGCTGAATAAACAAGGGTAATGTTCTTTATATAGGGAGTAAACCCCAAATTTTAGTATTTAAAGAGTTGCACGCGTACATTGGGTGTACGTGCATGGCCTCCGCAATTCATTCTCATGAGTACGATGGGCGTACGTGGCAATGTACGCCCCTCGTATGCAATTTCCTCAGCCCACTTGTAAGGCCCAAAGGTCAAAGCCCAACCAAACAATCTCATAATTTAATTAAGATAATTAATCGTAATACCTAGAAAATCCTAGATGTTACATAAGGCCTAAGTGAAATTAGGGTTTTCACACAAGTACATTGAGCGTACTCCTGGTACGTTGGGCATACGTGCATGGCCTCTACGGTTCATTCTCACAAGTACGTTGGGCATACGCGACAATATACGCTCCGCGTACGCAGTTTCCTCAGCCTACTTGTAAGGCCCAAAGGTCAAAGCCCAACCAAACAGTCCCATAATTTAATTAAGATAATTAATCGTAATACCTGGAAAAATCCTGGATGTTACAAATCTCCCACACTTGAATTAGACTTCATCCTCGAAGTCCTTTGCTGCTGTTGAAAATAACTCTGCGTAGTGCTCTCTCATCTCGTCCTCTGGTTCCCACGTCCATTATGAGCCTTTTAAGTGTTGCCACTGCACCTACACCAACTCTAGTTCTTTGTTCCTTAATTCCTTTGTCTTCGTATCTGGAATGGCTATCGTTCACTCAATGTAGTTCAGGCTGTCATCCACCTGAATATCTTCAAGAGGAACCATCGCAGATTCGTCTACCAGGCACTTCCGCAGCTGGGAGACATGGAAAGTACTATGAATCTGGCTAAGCTCGGCTGGCAGATCCAGCCTGTACACCACCTTGCCCACCCGGGCTGCAACTCTGAAAGGGACAATGTACCTAGGGCCCAACTTGCCCCATTTCCTGAATCAAATGACACCTTTCCAAGGTGACACCTTCAGGAGGACTATATCTCCAACCTGGAACTCCAGGTCTAGCGATGCTTGTCGGCATAACTTTTCTGCCGAATCTGAGCAATCTGAATCCTGCTCTGAACCTGCTGAATCCTCTCCATCATCATGAGCACCACTTTGGTGCTCCCCATGACCCGTTGTCCAACCTCACCCCAACATATCGGGGTCCTCCACTTCCTCCCGTACAACATCTCGAAGGGAGGACGATCAATACTCGCATGGTAGTTGTTGTTGTAGAAGAACTCAGCCAAAGGGAGATAGGTATCCCAGCTACCACCGAAGTCTAATACATAAGACCGCAGCATATCTTCCAATGTCTGGATGGTCCGCTCGCTCTGACCATCCGTCTGCGGGTGGAAGGCAGTGCTAAAATGCAGACGAGTACCTAACTCATCATGAAATTTCTTCCAGAATCTGGAAATCAACCGCATGTCTCTATCAGAAATCACGGAGACTGGCACTCCGTGTCAGGCCACAACCTCCCGAATGTAGATGTCGGCCAACTTCTCGGCCGATATGCTCTCCTTGATCAGTATGAAATGGGCACTCCTGGTCAATCGATCCATGATGAACCATATCGAATCCACTCCTCGTGCAGTCCTGGGAAGCTTGGTGATGAAATCCATAGTAATATCTTCCCATTTCCACATGGGGATGTCCAACGACTGTGTCTTGCCATGAGGCCTCTGGTGTTCGGCCTTAACCTTCCTGCAGGTCAGGCATCTCTCAACATACCAGGCTACATCCCGCTTCATGAAGGGCCACCAGTAATCGGGACGAAGATCACTGTACATCTTCATCGCCTCGGGATGAATAGAAAACCTGTATTTGTACGCCTCCCCCATCAGCACCTGGCACACACCTCCATGATATGAAACCCACACCCTAAGGTGCAGAGTCAATAAACCATGGCTATCATAGTCGAAGGACGAAACCTGCCCCATAATACGCTCACTCTTCCGATGTTCCTCCTTCATAGCCTCCTGTTGGGCCTCTCAGATTTGCTCTGATAGTGAAGATACTACTAACATCTAAAGGCAAAAGTCTCTGATCGGGGCAGCCTTGCAGCTAAGAGCATCGGCCACCACATTGGCCTTCCTTGGATGGTAGAGGATTTCACAATTGTAATTCTTTACCACATCTAGCCACTGATGTTGCCTCATGTTCAGATTCGGTTGATCCATGAGGTACCTCAAACTCTTTTGATCCGTGTAAATGGTATAACGGACCCTATAGAGGTAATGTCACCAAATCTTGAGGGAGAAGACGGTCGCCCCCAACTCTAGATCATGCATCAGTTAGTTCCTCTCATGAGGCTTCAGCTGCCTTGAGGCGTAGGCGATGGCATGCGCTCTCTGCATTAGTACTGCGCCCAAACCCGATATGGATGCATCTCAATACACCACAAAATCATCCACGCCCTCAGGCAAGGCTACAATCGGTGCCTCGCACAATCTCTGTCTCAAAGTCTCAAACGTTGTTTGCTGCTCAAGCCTCCAGTAAAATACAACAGCTTTCTTCGTTAGTCGGGTCATGGGTACAGCTATCTTAGAGAAATCCTAAATGAATCTCCGGTAATAGCCCACCAATCCCAAGAAACTCCGAATCTCAAATGGAGACTTCGGAACCTCTCATCTCATTGCGGCCTCCACCTTGTCCGGGTCAACCAAAATCTCATTTAGGTTGACAAGTTACCCAAAAAACTGCACCTCGCGCAACCAGAACTCACACTTAGAGAACATGGCATACAATCTCTCAGTCCTCAGGTATCCAACACCTCCCGCAAGTGCTCCTTATGAGATAAATATTCTCTAAGATCGATATATTCAAACAGATATCAATAAGACAATAACAAGTAATAGAAAACGATAAACACCACAATGAATCAAACGAGTGTCGAATGATTAATCTACTCCACCTCAGAAGAATTCAATGAGAATTTCTACTGTAGAGATGTGCTAGGGTTACAACACAAGATCTGTGCAATAATAATCAAGAAGTTTCATAAATATAATTCATGCATGCACTATATATATACTAAACCCTAAAAACAAAACATGGCTGGACAGGCCCAAATCAAGTATACAAATGGACCTAAGAGCTAAGCCCAATGACGCAACCTCTTAGACTCAACAATCTCCCCCTTTGCATCAATTAGGGCGAGAGATCAAGATGGTTGAGCAAGAGTGCTTTTCTTCACCGTCTTGAATAACATCAGTATGATGGAAAGAAGAGTTTGGTGAAAAGAAATGTACCACCGTAGCATATCCGTAAAGTTCTTCTTACCATTCTCACTGTTCTATTTACACCTGTGTATAATGTCAAGAACGTGCTCCAAACATGTAGTGGAGAACAAGTGTTTATCGTCGAGAGCGAACACATGTTTTTGACCTTGCCTCTAGTGAACATGACGGTGTGATATTTTGAATCAATTTTGCCCACTCGCATTCTATTCACATCGCCAGTCTTCCCAATTGGTTTGATAGTTGGCTTCTTCCTTTAAACGTTTGCAATCTCCCGATCCATCTTTGCAACCTTAATAATGTAAGAGGCTAACATTATCTTGATGTAATTGTTGGGTTTTGAGCAATCTAACACTTCCTAAGTGTGCATGCAACCCTAATAAACCTTGGATCTATGTTTGTCTAAATACATGCAAAATAATAATTTTCCAAGGTTTATAACCTATCTAACATGGCATGGGGAACATTTCAACATAAAGAGTTAGAAGAGATTACATACCTTTTTGATGAGTTTGGTTCTTGAGGAGTTTGAGGGCCAAGCACCAATAGTGTGAATGCCTCAAATGGAATCACAAAACACCACAAACTCTTGGAAAACTTTGAAAGAGTGTATACACTTGTATATTTCGGCCACACACAAGCTCACACACACTAGTTCACTAGTTACACTAAGGCACCATTTCATGCTCCATAAGCATGCTTATATAGTGTGCATGGTTAGGGTGAAACCCTAATAACCCATGACCTTTCCTTTCCAAGGATCCATGGGTTAAAAGCTCCATAGATCATCCATGGACTTCCATATAAGCCTAGCCCATTAACAAAAGAGCATTAGCCCACACTATATAAAACCAATAGCCCATAATCTAATTAGTCTTCCTTTTAATCTCTAAATTAATTCATAATTAATTTAAGACTAAAACTAATTAAATAACATAATCTCATATTAATATATTATAACTTATAATATATTAATAAACATATGTGTGTAACTCTCATAAAATTATCCATAAATAGTTTGGATGAGATGCAACCCAAATGGACCATGCCGGGTCGGGTCAAGTATATACCAAATAAGTTATGGACTTAGACACCTTATCCAACAGACTCCCACTTGGATAAGTCTAATAACTATATTTGCGTATGTTACTTCAGGAACCAACCAGCAATCGTAGCTCTCAAAAACTCCGTTGAACTATGAAGACTCTGTTGAACTATGAAGCGCCATTTTAGATAAGTGATCATATAATCCTCTGTCCTCATGATATCAGCCGGACAAATACATGGAACAACGTCGTACTTATTGTCCAGCAGTTTGTTTCCCGATTTCCGATTTTTTTGACAAAGAACTTAATCGAACACATCAATTTAGTTCTGACCGGCCGGTACATAGGTCACAACAAAATCATCGAGGGGCCCAGATATCGCTTCTATTTCTAGAAGGAACAGATAAACTTCGACTCATATGCTTGTTCTACTACTTGTTGAATTGTACACAAAGGCACGTTTTATAACATCAAGTTACTGATGCGTTTACGTGCAATCAATGCACAACCAACTCATAGGTAACAACTCATATCTCTAGGTTTGAAGATTTATATGATATTACCATCTCACGATCACTCGAGATAAATTCCATGAAGTGATACAAGTGAGCGTGGGTTTATTCCAATACTCATAACTTATGAGCACTCGTGAATGTTGTAGCAACCATTGCTATGACTAAACCCATTTAGCCATCTACAAACCCGATTCATGACAGTCTTGATTCATACCTACTTCCAACATATGAACGACTGTGGAGTGTTTAAATAACTTAGTCATTCGGAAAGAATAACCTAGCTATTTTGGAAGTCAAAACATGCAAAGTGAAACACAATAATAATCGTATCCAATATGGTTTCAGAACCTTTTTTAATATAAATAGAACCACCTTTTATTTATCACCATATTGATTACACATTATTCATTGTATAATGTTTCAAACAATCAACTTAAGACTTGAATAAAAACAACAATCGTCCCATGCTCCTGGCATGTACACTTTGTTTTTCTAAACAATAGTTATGCCATACTCCAAGTATGCACACTATGTTTGTCTATGATCCTTATAATGTGATGTAGATCAATTGAACACGATTCCAATGATACTCATTTCACAATCCCAAATCCTTATTGTAAATGTGAAAATCCCCGATTCCTATCATTTACCAAAAAATCTGTTAGATTTTAAACTTTTATGCAATGTTCCTCTTGTAATGATTATGGACAAAGTCACCAAAATCTTGTCACCAGTCATTAAAGAGTATTCCAAAGAAGGACAACTTCTATGGAACAGAAGTCTCATATTCAAAGTACATTGCTTTGAACATCCTTCTTGCATTAAGTTTTCTAATCTTACATAGATTAAATAACTTCCACCTATGGAGACATTTCCATAGTCCCATTTTGACTATCACTTCCGAACAAGAGTTACTTATTCTCAGAACATGTCAATACGGTCCTTTCCGACAACTTACATCATACTTCCAACTTTCCCTGAGCAACCAATCTTTAGCGAACCTCAGATTGTCCTCGACAATTGCTTAATCACTTTAGTCATATCCAGTTCTAGACTTTTCCCTTCTCAATGCCCTGAGCATTTGGAAAATTTAGAAAGGATGAATATTATAGCACATGAAGTCGATCCTATATCTGAAACATATGGGACACGATTCATGATGTCTCACATAAAGACATGATACTAGACCAGTCTTTTGCTACAATATTTTTTATTTGCCATGTTTTCAAAATTTAACTATGAAGAGGGATGCCGTAGTCATAATTGAATTTTGAGAACGCAATATATATATATATATATATATATATATATATATATATATATATATAGAATTTCCTTAAGTCGAACCATTCAGACTTAAAATTCCTATATATGTCCTTGACTAAAGATGATTAAAATCTCAATCTAAGCTTCTAGAATTGAAATGAAGTATAGTTTCCTCTCCCTTAATTATAGCAAAACAATTTTTCAACCCCTGCAACTTCACGAATTGAACTTTGTTTTCTATAATTAACATTGCTAACTTGCAACACTAAACGTAATAATCATGCTCCCACTAACATGATGATTATCAGCATAACACTTTTGCTCCCACTAGCTCTGACATATTTCCAGAAATCGGTTGGACTTCTAAAATCTAGATTCATACGCCTTTCCGTAGATAGCTCACCTGTGTGTCTAAGCAATTTCAAGAACTATGAAAAGGGATGTCGTAATCATAGTCTCAATTTCTTAGGCATTTGCCATTTCTCACAAGTCCATGTTAGTGTGCCGGTTAACCACACGCGCTCCACTAACGACTTTTGAAAATGAAAATAACACAATTGCTATCTACTTAAAATCTACTTAATGAAAGCGTTTCCTCACCATCATTTTCATGAATCGGAGAGAAACCTTATGACACTTAGATTTTATAGTGTATGAGTTCTTATCCATGTGAATTTGTCAAAACCATAATCACAAGATAAGGTTAGTGACAAATTCAGCCTTACATGGATTAAACTTGTTCACTCTTAGTTTCTTGTCACCTTGGTAGCACAAGGCCCACCAATGCTTCCAAGTTGAACTGTGATAACTCACATGCAAATTCAACTTATTTGAAGTAGGTACAGAAATAAGAATTATGTCAACACAATAGGTTACAAACCTTAAGTCGTGTGCCAGTGATAAATTACAGGTTTTACTCTTGATTAAATCTTGAAACTCTTTCAGGATCTTTAAGGCTCCCACTGTCCCCTTGACATATAAGTTTCCCCAGTCAAGAACCATTCCTTGACAAAACAAATATTCAAGGGATATTGCAGATTCTTATCAAGACTAACACTTCACACGATTGGTCTTAGTTGGTCTTTGTCTCATCCAAGACATCACAACTTACCAATCTCAAATGTACAAGAGTCGAAACATTTTACACTACATTTGATTACTGTTAATAAATCTTCCTTTATGTCACTCAAGGTTACAATCTTGGAGTATGACTCTAAGAATTGTTTTGGAACGAAGTATGACTCATCTTCTTGATTTTAACCAATCCAACAATTCATGACCTCTCTTCTTAGCCATAACAATGCACTAAGACGTCCTTAGAGTATGAATTTGTGATATGGTTTCATAATCATTAAGATGATCATGAAATACGATACTAAAGTACTCTCCCATCCTTTCAGATTTGAGAAACTTTTATCTTTCTGTCTAATTTGATTCTTCTCAATTGTTTTGTCATACATTGTAACCTTTCCAATGTTACAGAATTACACTTAACCTCATAAGTATAATCATATTTACTAACCTTTAGTGAATCATGAAAAATCACTCTTTGTGGTGGACCTTGACCAGTGCACACCCAATGTACCTAATTCCTTAGTCCTTCAATTGACTCACATATACATGTGAGCAAAGAATTAGTCTTAATTTTCAAAGATGAAAAATCTCATTCATCATACAATACAACTTGTATGATTCCAAGTTTATGTCCAATTGAAACTTGGGTGATGAAAAACTTTCTTCATTTGGTAAATTCAGACACTACCACAAATGAAAGAATCAAATCCACTTTCCAATATTGCTATTACAGGAAACATATAAGCAACAATTTTCCACAGATGCCATTGTAAGGATATTTTTAAAATAAATAAAATTAAAACCCTTTTTTTCTTTTATTTTAAAACTTTGCGGCAAACTTATCCTTACAATCCACATGAAAACCTTGTTGTTATCTATTCATAAGCAATATATTATAACTCTTAAGCAACAGCTCAAAATTCTGATTATCAAACCATGCGATCGAAACCCACCTTCGCAATCAGAATCAACATATACTTACTTTAAGCTTCCTATCTTTTCTTTGATTCTTAAAACATCAGCATGTGACCCATTCACATTATGCAATAAGAATCTCCAAATAGGAACTTAATAGAGTTAGACAGTGGATTTTACCCAAAGTAGAGTCAAACCTCTTGACTTGATCAACCTTATGACCTTTCAGGTGAATAGGGCAGCTTCGCAACCAATGCCCCTTCCTTTGGCAACAAAACACATGGACCCTTTGTTAATGGCACATGAGACTATCTTAGAATTTGCCTTTCTCTTTACTATTTGGTCAACCGCGTTGACTATAGCCGATCCCTTTCCATTGGGAAGAGAAATCTTATATCCAATGCTACCATTGTCAATGTCCATTTAAGACTTGGGAAGTTGTTCTTTTAATCAAATTTTCTTTACTGGTGTTCCAAATCATTGCTGATTCCACAACACCAAGCAAATAGATAAGACCATTAAGGGTCATGTCATAGTCTGTCTCATAGTAGTCCCAAAGAGACTCACTATGTTACTAAGAAAGTGATTGAACATCCAACTTTCACGAGACTTTGACACCCAACTCTCCCGGCTTGTCAATATGTGACTTTATCTCCAAGATGTGAGCACACATAGACTATGCTTGCCAATAGGGATTGAGTGACTTTAAACTTTTCAAGAACTTGTGGGTGAGGGAGAATAATTGGAGGAGGTGGAGGAAGTGAAGCATGATGTTAAGGGACACCATTTTCAAGAGATTTGGGAAGATCATAGTTGTCTGAACCAGACATCTATAATGGGAGAAAATCAAGTTAATTGATTCAAAATCCTTAATATAACATCCAATATGAAATATTAAGGCTAGGACCCAACACAATATTTTATAATTTGGAAGAGGGATGCCGTAATCCAAACTATAAAATATTTGAAGGTAGGCGAATGACGATTCACCAATTTCCACCATGAAAAACGAAATAATTTATTAGGTTTTAATTGGATTTGAAATTCCTAGATCTTTTGAGATTCATTGAACTTTTCAATGGCATGTTTCAATCTCGAGTGTGCCCTCTCAAATTTTGTTACTGGGATGCCGAGGATCACAAAACAAGGTGTGAATAACCATACCAATTCACTTGGTACCCTTAATATTATCACCCAATCAATGTGTCGGTTACCCACACACGCTCCATTGATCTATGACAAACATTAAGTCACCCTTCATGATCCTTACTAGTCCAAGTTAGTGTGTCGGTTACCCACACACGCTCCACCAACGACTTGGTAAGGTACAAAGTGTGAATTCCATGGGATAGCACCAAATTCACATTTTTCCTAAAGTAACTAAGATTGGGAATTAAAAAAATGTTTAGTTACTTTATAATAATCATTATACTTTTAATGAGAATTTAACGTCATTGTCCTACCCGTTCGGCTAACGACCCTTTACCGATCAAGCAAGCGGTGGGTGAGAGTGGACACCCATTAAGTCGCCATTTTATAAGCAACAACCTTATACCCACCTTATAGACCGGCTTCGTGAATGAGGCCTACTAACGGTAAAACGACTTGTTCTTATACATATATATAATAATTAACCATTAATGTTATAAATAGTATAAGTGTTGAATTTTAACTTTTAAAATTCTAAGTGTTGGAATTAAAGTTTATTAAAGTGTGAAACTTTTCCAAATTCCAAATCTTGAGGGCAAGTTTTGAACAATTCATAAACTTTTGGATATTCATAACTTATGAGTTTTAATTAAGTGTTTTAAAGCTTTTAATGAAGAGTCTCTTAGAAATCCATAACTTGAGGACAAGTTATGAAGTCCATAAAAACATTTATGGGAAAAACTCTTCAAGAAAATGTAACCTACAACTTCTTAAAAAAACATTTAAAAGAAAACTCTTGGAATTCCATAACTTGAGGAAAATTAAGAATTCCATTAAAACACATTAAGATCAAGAATTAACTAACAAACAATTTGCAAATAATTCCTATGATCTAACAACACTCATATGAACATGAACATCCACATCAACAATTTCAAGAATCATATGAACACATATAAAATTGAAATTTTGATTATAACTTTGAAATTGGTCCACCATCATCATTACCACATCAAAAACAGGTTTTATGAGTCCAAAACAATTTAAGGTAATGATTCTAGACCAATTCCAGCACCAAAACTCGAAGATATGCTGTCTGGGGTTCCAACTCGTCGAGTGCATGAACCAACTCGCCGGGTTGGATGAGTTTTGCCTTGGACTCGTCGAGTCCCTTCATGGACTTGGCGAGTCAGTTGTGCAGACAGCATAAAATCTTCGATTTTCAGCAATTTGCATATAGTATTCAAACAAGCAAGCCTAGGCTCTGATACCACTGTTGGGTTTTGAGCAATCTAACACTTCCTAAGTGTGCATGCAACCCTAATAAACCTTGGATCTATGTTTGTCTAAATACATGCAAAATAATAATTTTCCAAGGTTTATAACCTATCTAACATGGCATGGGGAACATTTCAACATAAAGAGTTAGAAGAGATTACATACCTTTTTGATGAGTTTGGTTCTTGAGGAGTTTGAGGGCCAAGCACCAATAGTGTGAATGCCTCAAATGGAATCACAAAACACCACAAACTCTTGGAAAACTTTGAGAGAGTGTATACACTTGTATATTTCGGCCACACACAAGCTCACTAGTTACACTAAGGCACCATTTCATGCTCCATAAGCATGCTTATATAGTGTGCATGGTTAAGGTGAAACCCTAATAACCCATGACCTTTCCTTTCCAAGGATCCATGGGTTAAAAGCTCAATGGATCATCCATGGACTTCCATATAAGCCTAGCCCATTAACAAAAGAGCATTAGCCCACACTATATAAAACCAATAGCCCATAATCTAATTAGTCTTCCTTTTAATCTCTAAATTAATTCATAATTAATTTAAGACTAAAACTAATTAAATAACATAATCTCATATTAATATATTATAACTTATAATATATTAATAAACATATGTGTATAACTCTCATAAAATTATCCATAAATAGTTTGGATGAGATGCAACCCAAATGGACCATGCCGGGTCAGGTCAGGTATATACCAAATAAGTTATGGACTTAGACACCTTATCCAACAGTAATCAATAATCGGCTGATACTATTGTTGACCAGTCTGCAAAATGTTTTTGAGAAGAATTCAGATTCGGTAGATCGGCCAATGACATCATATGGACCGAATTGTCTGATCCTCGGGTCACTTTGAATTTGACATTTAAAAATGAACCCGCAGGTGTCGGTTTCAATACCTTAACTGATGTAATCTTTTGAGCGCTCCACATCAGGTATTGTGGTTAAGAGAATTCAAGATAGTAATTGATTAGATCTCGATCAACCTTTGGATCAAGAGAAGGAACGTTTGCAATTGAATCGAAACAGTGAAATACAAAGGCTTTTTGGGTGATAGGCATGTCAAATTGAGAATCCTTTGTATTCTCACAGTCAAAAGAAACGACTAGTTCAGCACACTCTGACTTTAGTGAACCAATATCCTTATTCGTCTGGGTTAGCTGAACGGACTGAACTTCAAGCAAAGTAGTTTTGTGAGCAATTTCATCCATAATTTTGTTCTCCATCGCAAGGTCAGCTTGAAGTTTGTCAAGGTGAGTGGTGATAGAGGACAGAAGAGTGGTTTGAACAGCTTGAATATTGGTTTGCACCAAATCAAATTTGTCTTTCTCAATCTGAAGAGATTTGGAAAGCGACTCAATGGCAGTGTTAATCTTTGTGGCATTAGTCTCTGCAACTCCTTTTAGAGAATCCAAAAGAAGCTTAGCATCTGAAATTAATGTGGCACCATGTTCTGATGCTTTCTTACATGACAAAGTGGAGGCAACCACAGCCTCGGTTGCCTTCTGGATAGACTCATCATGTTGTTTGAGGGATGTTTCAATTAGGGCTCAAACAGCAGTATCCGAGTAAGCTAATGTGGAGGAAGAGGAAGATGAAGCGATCAACTTGTCAAGTTTTTCATTTAGATCTTTTAAGTGTCGCTTTGTAAGAGGAGCATCATCATCATCCTCACTTTGAACTCTATAAGGGTTGTAGTAATAAGATTCAAATTTGACATCTTCTCCACTAAGAACTGGGAAAGAGTCTGTGGAACGAGATGGGGAAATGGGTTTGGAAGTGATAGGGGTTTCAGTCCCTGAGGTAGGTGCCCCCGTATCAGATACGTTGACATGAACCGGAGGTTTAGATGTGTTGGTTGTTGTTGAATTTGCTTGAGTGAAGATCGGTGGAGGGAGAGGTGCAGTGGAGGTAGGTTGAGAAGAAGCAGGTAGTGGATGTGGTCCAATGGAAATAGGTATTGTAGTATGAGATGGAGAAGGTGGAAGATTTGGAATTGATTCATTAAGTGGTACCTCGGGAGATGGAGAACATGGAGGCGTATCTCCTCTTGGTGATCCTTCAATGTGAGCATCTTCACCTTCGGCTGATTTCTCTTGATCATGATCGGAAAGAATGTAATCTGAATCACTAGGCGAAGCTTCCTTCGGTTTCCTTGCCATCTTCTTCGCCTTTCGCTCCTTTGGTGCATAAGGAGCTGCTAGTTCGTCCTTACGCTTTTTGGGAGCACAGGCTTTGGAGGATTGACCATCTTTCTCCTGCTTCTTTTGATCAAGCTTCTTCCCACGTTTTGATGGTCTGTCAGCTTCATCAAGGGATTTCTGTATCTCGGGAGTGAGTTGTCTCGGTCCTAAAGAAGGAAGCTTTTTGTATTCCCTGATGACCTTGCTTTCGGCAGAGAAACATCGATACATTGATTCGGGAATGGAACCAGCAAACAAGATTTTAGTTGGATCTGAGACAATGATCTTGGTGGTGTGGAAGGTGTTAATTGATGATCTCAGTGCATCAACCATGATAGGAACATTAAACTTCTCAATGGACCGTTGAGTGACAAGGGTCCAAAACCTACCACAGGAGATTTCAGAGTGTCGAGAAGAGGAATAGAGGCTTTGTACCAACTGGGATCATAAAATGGATCCATAGTACAAGTTGATGTCGTGATAAAGACCATAGAGTAAGGTCATGAATGCCTTGCTAGCCCCATCTAACCCAACAACCCTTTCAGCAAATTCCTTGAAAAGAAGGGTAAATAATATGTTCCACTGTGATAGAAGGCAAGATTTCTTGAACTTGGTCACCGTTGTAAGAAGCTCAGTATACTCCATATCATAAAACATTGTGAAAAGCTGAGTCGTAGATATGGAGTTAGGATTAACCAAGGAAGCATCAGAAGCTAGACCTAACAGGGAGAAAAATCATACTCTGGAGATGGAAGTTTTGTGATGGAAAATCTCAAAGAAAATGTGTTCCTTACTTTTGTCATAAGAAGTTGTTGTATAGACTTGAGATAGCAAATACATCTGCAATGATTCCACTTGGGTCATAGCGATAACGAGTGGTGAATATTTAAGGCATTCAACCACTTGGAGCATATAGGAATCATAAAGAAAAGGATTTAGATCGATAAGCATGTTTTGGTTGGGCTTGATGGACAATAGAGAGGATGAGGCAGTTTGTTCATGAACGTATGAAGATTCAGCCATTGTTGTAAGTGCGAAGAAGAAGATGAATAGTAGAAATTCACCATTGTGTTCTTGAGAGAGTTTGGAAGTGATAAAGAATATGTAGTAATGATGCTACGATCTTCTGAATCGGCATCTAAAAAAGCACAATTTGACAGTTATGTTTCCCTTGGAAGACGTCATCAGGCATGATGTTGGGAACCGTTTCAAATTCATGCGCCTGTTGCAAATCTTATCCAATGACTCGGTTTGAAATCTTATCTTGTTAACGCCTTTTCAACTTTTAAAACTTTTCAAATTCCTATTCAAACGGTGGCAATGTTCGTTCCTTAACATAGTGTACCACCATAGCATTTACAACCGAAACATCAAATCTGAAAAATTGCCATTAGTACCACGAACAAGAATTGAGAAAGTCATAAGGATCTTCATGCAAGAGTGTGCCAATAGAAAAGAAATAAAGCAAAGTATTTGTGGGGTTTAAGTGATATCTATTTAGATACGAAACTATAGATCCCGGCCACAAATCGCTTCCTTCAAAGTCAAGACAGACTTAGAAGTGTCTGTGTGGTTTCCCGTTGAAATACGATCAAATGTTTATTAAGAAACATTAAAAGGCATCTTTTCACATTTGAGCTATAAGGGGTGGCTTATCTTCAACCGAACTTCAGTACTTGACATAAGACCGAAAGTTGGAGGAAGTACTTGTGAGATCACTTTAACCTATTAAACAAGTAGGTTGGATAATATATTCAGTGACTTGGTGATATTTATGTTGAAATCCTAAAAAAAAAAATTAAAACTGGATCTTTTGGGAAGAAAAGTCTTGGTGTTAGAAAAATTCATAAAGATCATACAAGAATAAGAGGATTTCAAGGTACAGACCATCAAAGTGGTTTCATTAATTCATGGATGAAAAACTAGAACTTTGGAGTGTTCATCGTCAAATTCGTTTAAGGCATTAGATTTTGGGTCTCACTTAGCATGTGGTGAAATGAAACTAACATCATCAACACAGATGTTGTGTAACCATAAACCTCAGTGGTAAATGTTGAGAGTCTCAAGGGTTACGATTATGAAACTAAATGAGATGGAGAAATAAGAATAGGTGGTTAAAGAACCGAAAGTACATCTGCTATTAAAGACGGACCAAGCAAATAACTCTTAACTCAATGTGAGAAGAGTAAGGTAACTCATGACTTGAGTGATTTTATCAGTCTAATTGGGAAGAAACAATTTGTATATATCAAATCAGTAAGGCTTCACTCAAATTCTTGGAGGCTTCGTTCGACATGCAGCAACATGCTTCTAAGGACACTTAGCTAATACATAGATAAAGAGAGTTACACCTGCCCCAACTCCATCACGCAATTGCATCTGTGATGTTGAAGTATAATATTTTGGAATTTTCGAATTATTCGAGAAAAGAAAAGAAAATTAATTAAACTAAGTAAAAAGAAAATGTTTTAGTTGATTTTAATAATTCTGAAAAAGAAGAAAAATAGAAAAGAAAATTATTTTTGGATTTTGGAAATCAATTGAAGACATAAAGAAGAGTAAGCAAAAGATATACATAGTATACAAAGGATATGTAAGTTCCAAACCATAAGACGAAACAATCAATCGCTTTGAAAAATTATAAGAGGCGAAATAGACCAAGCCTTCGATTAATTTCAGTTCCCAAAAATCCCAAAAATCAGGAGCTGAGATAAACCGAGCGTTCGGGTCATTTCGGTTGTTAGAAAATTTTAAGAAAGCAAAAATGAAAGTTATACTTAATGAAATGAGTGTGGTTTTGGAACTAACTTGGATTCCATCATTCCTGAGCCTTGTAGTACTTTATTAAACGATGCTTCAGGTAAGGCTTTAGTAAAGATGTCAGCCGATTGATTAGAGGACTGAACGAAGTGATTTCAACATTCTCATCTTCTACGTGATCCTTGATGAAGTCATATCTCAGTGATATATGTTTTGTCTTGGAATGTTGCACTGGATTATGACAAATCCTTATGGCGCTTTCAGAATCGCAATAAAGAGGAATCTTCTTCATATTCAGTCCTTAATCTCTTAATTGACCTTGGATCCAAATGACCTGGGAAGTGCAAGATGATGCAGCAATATATTCAGCTTCGGCTGTAGAGAGTGAAACACATGTTTGTTTCTTGGACTGCTAGCTAACGAGTTTACCATCGAGGAATTGACATCCACCTGTAGTGCTCTTTCAGTACAAACTGCATCCTCAAATATCAGCATCAGAGAATGCTTGAACGAAAAAGCTTGATTTAGCAGGATACCATAGACCGAGAGATGAGGTTCACTTCAAATATCAAAAGATGTTCTTAACAACAACCATATGAGGTTCACATGGATTAACTTGGAACCTGGCACAATAACAAATAGAAAACATAATATCTGGTCTACTCGTTGTTAGATACATTAAAGACCTTATCATTTGCTGATAGAGGGTCATATCAACAACTGGTTTCTCCAAATATGGTGTTAACTTCGTTCCAAATGCCATAGGAACCTTTACTTTGGAATCTCCCATCATGCCAAACTTAGCCAATAGTGTCTTCGTGTAAGCCTCCTGATTGATAAATATGCCTTCGGGTCCCTGTCTAATATTCAAGCCAAGGAAAAAGTTAATTGGATCCATTGAGCTCATCTCAAACTTAGTCTCCATCAACTTCCTGAATTCAGTTATTAGGCTGGGATTCGTGGAACCGAAGATGATGTCATCGACATAAATTTGGATGATCATTAAGTGGTCACCTTCTTTCTTGCGAAAGAAGGTTGGGTCAACCAAGCCTTGTTTAAACTTGGACATTTTTAGAAATAGAGTAAGGGTTTCATACCAAGCTCTAAGATCTTGCTTCAAACCATAGACGGCTTTATCCAGAATATAACAATGATCAGGATACCTTTCATTCGCGAAACCCGGTGGTTGCTCAACATATACAGTCTCCTCTAGTTCTCCATTCACGAAGGCACACTTGACATCCATTTGAAATACTTCAAAGTTTTTGTGTGCAGCATATGCCAAAAAGATTCGCACTGATTCTAACCTTGCTACAGGAGCAAAGGTTTCTTCATAGTCTATACCAACTTCCTGACAATATCCCTTCACAACCAACCTTGCTTTATTATGAATCACATTCCCTTCTTTGTCCATTTTTTTTCTAAAAACCCATTTTAAGCCAACTACAGATGCATCCTTTAGTGTGGGAATTAATCTCCAAACTCGATTTCGCTCAAATTCATGGAGTTCGTCTTGCATTTCCTGTGCCCAATCGGAGTGATCGAGTGCAATATTAACCGTTTTCGGTTCTATTTTCGAGACGAACAAATTAAACATGCAAAATTTTACTTAAGAAAACAGAGAAGTTTGCTTCATCTTTATTTGAGACCGAGTAAGAACTCCCTCAGATGATTCATCGATTACTTGATTTTTTGGATGATCTCTTGTCCATTTTGTGAGAGGAGGGTAGTTTGGATCATAGGCAGGATCCAATGCAGCATTTATTTCCTCTTCCAATTCTAATTGAGTATCTAAATCATCATTCGTATTATGATTCTCCCCCTCTAATGATGAGACGGTTTCAACATCAGGTTCATAATGCTCCCCCTCAAATGGAACTTCATGGGTCTTTGTTGGTGATGGATTTTCCCTCTAGAAAGATGAATCAGAGTTATCTGATGTGGATGAACCCTCCCCCTAGAATACAAAACTTTCTTTTGGATGTCCTCTTGGACTTGGCTATTCGGTTGGTCCTTGATGTTCGCTTTCCATTTCTTTTGCTGCTTCATCGATAATTTTCTGCAAATTGTCTATCTTGTTGTCAACTACCTTTGTCTCAGAATGAATTGTTCTCTCTGGTTCATCAAAGAACAACATGTATTCTTTAAATAGATTTGAAATTGGAACCGAGACTTGACCTGATTGTGGATAGATTTCCTCCATCGGTCCTTTGCTTGATTGAAGTTTCTTCACGTAATCATCATTAAAGGTGACATATTAGGTTTCTTCAATTTTCTTTGAACGTTTATTCAGAACCCTATATGCCTTTGAAGTGAGCGAGTAACCAAGAAAAATCCCTTCATCTGCCTTTACATCGAACTTGTTTCGGTTCTCTTTGGAGTTGAAAATAAAGCACCTTGAACCGAACACATGGAAGAACTTGACATTTGGCTTGCGATTATTCAACATTTCGTATGGAGTGATGGAAAATCGCTTATTAAGGAAGGATCGGTTATGGGTATAGCAGTCAATAGCTATTGCATCAACCCATAAGTACAAAGGTAAGGAGGAGAAGCTGAGCATGGTTCGGGCTGCTTCACAAAAAGAGCGGTTTTTCCTTTCAACTATGTCGTTCTATTATGGAGTGTAGGGAGCAGAGAAGTTGTGAGACACTCCCTTATCAACAATAAATTCTTCGAACTCTTGATTTTTAAATTCCAACCCGTTGTCACTTCGGAGATTTCTAACCACCTTTCGCAGTTGAAGTTCCACTTGCTTTATAAATGCTTTGAGTTTTGGAGTCGCCTCTAATTTCTATTTAAGAAAGAAAACCCAGGTGAAACGTGAAAAGTCATCAACAATTACTAAAATTTACTTAATACCACTGATGATTTCGATTGTTGAAGGATCACACAAGTCAATGTGTAGAAGTTCAAGTGGTTCGATGATCTTTGTGTTAACACGTGTGGGATGAATCTTTCGGATTTTCTTTCCCATATCGCATGCAGCACACAAATGTTCCTTATCAAATTTGAGAAGTGGAAGTCCTCATACATGATCATCGATAACCAACCTGTTGATATCCTTAAAGTTGAGATGTGAGAGCCTTCGATGCCATAGACAACTTCCGTCAGAGTGTACTTTCGTTAATAGGCATACAGTTGGCTTTCCTCGAATTGGGTTAAGATTTAGTGGATACATTTCTCCTTTTCGCTTGGATTTCAACAGGACAGTCTTTGTCTTCTTTTCAACAATCTCCGAACCTTCATCATCGAATGAAACCTTCAATCTAGTTCCCACAACCAGTTGAGAGACAGTGATTAGATTGTGTTGCAATCCCTCCACATATGTTACCTTCCGGATTGAGAATTCACCGTTTGTGATCATTCCGTAGCCTTTGATCGTCCCATATGAATTATTCCCGTATTCGACACATCCACCATCCTTAAGGGCTCGAAACTCCCTTAGCTCTTCCCTCCTTCCTGTCATGTGACGTGAGAAGCCACTGTCAATGTACCCTTCGTCATCGAACTGCTCGTCACTTATAACCTGCAAAAATCAAGCAGATTTAGGAACCCAAAGTTTCTTGGGTCCTTGTGAGCCTTATACAGGATAGGGAATTGCAACAAAAAGATCAACAAAATATGTTCTTTTTATTAAGGTGGTTTCATCTTTTCTTTTGATGGTAAAAACCTTGATTTTATTGTTTTCTTGTTTTGGTTTATTTGAATTAGACAGTTTATTTTTGTTTTGATTCTCATTTAAACTAGTCTTTAGATTCCTAGGGTTAGTTGACATCTTCTTGGCATGAACTTCAGAGTGCGAGACTAGCTTTCCTTTTCCTTTGATATCCTTGACTGGGTTCGGCTTTGGTTGTTGATGAAGATGATGGAGTTTAGGACCGAAACTGGTTTTTCGGTTCTTATCACTGCTTGATTCGACACTAAAACTATTTATTCGGTTCGTTTGACTGCAAGACTGACAGTGAATGCATGGACCTTTTGTTTGTCTGAGGGCTTACTTTCGCCTGTGGATTCAATACCTTGTGAATGTGATTAGCGTTTTGAGAATTCCAAAAGTAGTTTCTCTCTTTTAGATTCTTCTGGTACCTTTTGTTCCTTTAACGTGTTCGCTCAGCAAGTTGTTTTTGAGATTTGTGAATGTTTGCTTTGGTTTCATTTTATCTTCACGAGCTTCGCTTGGAGATGATTCTATTGATGCCTTTATCGGTTCACCTTGAATTTCTTTACTGTCGCTTGTGCTTGGCTTATCAAAGCTTGAAGGCTTGTTAAGAGGTTTAGCTACATATCTACCCTTGACTCTCCATGAGTTTTGCTCCGACAGACCTATTGTTTCGTCTGCATTGTCAATGGGAGTTGACTGAAAAAAATTATCACACCCATCAGTGTTGTCTTCATCTACAAAACAAGTTAGCTCAACTGTTTGCTTCTTGGTAACTCCAGTGGGGGCATATACTTGATCCGGTACTGTTTGCACCTTTTTAAATATAACTGCCTTTTATTTAAGAACTTTGGACTTATCCTTGGACATACGAGCGAACTCAACTGAGTTTTCAGATATGAGTGGTTTTCCCGGTTTGGGTTCGCTTTTGAGGAATTCAGAGCACTCAACCTCATCCTCTACAGAAATTTCTCTCATATCACTGTCCTCATCAAATTCAGAAGAATTTTCCACATAAACTAGAAAATTTGAATTTCAATTTGTTTAATTCCTTTTCATAGTTTTTTACAGGTATTTTAAGTGATTCGAGAATGGATTGTACCTTCTTGATCAACTGATCGCAGTCGTTGATCCTTTGGCTCACAGGTTTGGCAGTAAAACACTTATCTTCCTTTTGATTCGCCTCATCATACTCGCCTTCGGTTGTGTAGCCCCTCATTTGTAACACTCCAGCTGTCAACATCAAGCATCTCCCAACAATCTCAGTACTATCTTCTTTCATCACAAATGCCCTGCCATGTGTTGGTTTACATACTTCTTCATCTTCAGAGTTTGTAGACCAAACCTCTACGCCACCGAACTCATCATCAACAACGTTCTACTGCACAATCAAAGCATTCATAGAATTGTTAGAGGATTTCTTTTTCTTTATCTCCTCCAGCTTGCGCATATGGTAAGCTTCATCATCTTCACCCTATTTCTTCTCTGATAGCTTTCTTAACATGCAATCTTTGGCAGAGTGGTTTTTGCTATGGCAAAACTTGCAATCGTATCCGGAGTCTCCTACCAGTTTACTCTCCTTCTTCTCTTCTTCTTTCTGAGGATTATTTTTTATCTCCTCTTTCGCCTTTTTTGAGATGAAGCTTTCCTGCCAGTTTCGGTTCTTGGCAACAGAGAACTTTTTGCGAGCAAACCTCTTCCGGTTGGAAACCATCATTGCATACTCTTCGCTTGTCAGATCACATTCTGACATTTTTTACTCTTCTTCATCTTCTACCACATTCTTCGCCTTAGAGAGAAGGGCCAAGGATCCCATACTAGACACCACTTTCGCTTCCTTTGTCACAACACTTTCATGAGACTTAAGAATACCGACCATCTTCGCCAATGAATAGGTTTTAAACTGATCGTGATCCTTCGCAGTTGATACCACAGTCATCCATTCGGGTCTTAAACCATTCAAAATGTGTTCTTCTATTCGATCACTTCTCTTCCAATACCATCATTGATCATCTTGCTCAAAAGATAGTTGAAACGATCGAATGCCTGAATAATTTTTTCATCTGGCTTTTGTTGGAAAGCACCGAACTTAGAGATCAATAGAGATTAGATACAGTGTTCTAGGTCCTCATCAGTGGAATACAACTCTTTAAGTCTAACCTAGATCTATTTTTTCGTGGTGCATGGGCTTACCAACAAAAAGTATCAGACTGTAAAGCAAATCTGATCATTCTCATGGCTATAACTAGGGATGAGCATAGGCAGGTACCCGCCTCATTTGGCGAGAACCGGCCGGAACTGGCAGTTCCTAGAAAGTTAGAACCGGAACCGAAACCGCTCTAGGCAGTTCTTAAATGTTTGGAACAAGTCCCGGAACTGGCGGTTCTGGTTCCGAGAGAGGGTAACCCGGTTACATTAATTTTTCTAACTTTTGTCGATAAAACCGCAATTTGGTTTGATCCAAATCAAATCAATTCAGACCAAACACAGACAAAATCGGACCAATATATTCTAAACTGATCTAAGTAACACACACACACACACACACACACACACATATATATATATATATATATAAACCGGTTCCGACGGGTAGCGGTTCCGAAAAAATGAGAACCGGAACCGGAACTGCTTAAGCTGGTTCCATAACTTTAGGAACCAGAACCGTAACTGCTTAAGGCGGCTCCAATTCCAAAACCGGCATTTCTGAGGGGGTTCCGGTTCCAAAAGCAGGTACCCGGTTCCGATGCTCATCCCTAGCTTTAACATTACGCAACAACTTATCTTTTTCACCTTGAGGAATCTTGTCCACATCAGTTAAGAGTTTGTTGTACTCCTTTTGAGTATTAAGGGTTCTATTTGTTCCATAATGAACAAAAGGACCCAATGTTATTGCTTCGCAGATAAGATAACCATTATCTTCGGATCCAACGATATAGTCCTCAAAGTGATGCGTCCAAACTTCATAATCTTGAGTGTATAGAATCGGGATTCTTGTTGTGGATCCAATGCAGTTGGAGATATTGATAGGATTGGTTTATGAATCATCGTGAGACATGATGACCTTTTCAGATATCTACTAAGAATTAGACATGAAAAGATTGGATTAGGGTTTTATAAAAAGCAAGAAACAACGTCAATGAAGAGATGATGGCTCCTACAAATTCGATAAAAGCGAAAACCCTAAAAATATTCTTCCAACATAAGAGATGTGTATGTATTACACAGTCTCCTGCATTGATACCAATTGATAAGAAAAATATTCTGTAAGATCGATAGATTCAAACAGATATCAATAAGACAATAACAAGTAATAGAAAACGATAAACACCACGATGAATCAAACGAGTGTCGAATGATTAATCTGCTCCACCCCGGCAGAATTCAATGAGAATTGCTACTATAGAGGTGTGCTAGGGTTACAGTACAAGATTTGTAAAATAATAATCAAGAACCATCATAAATATAATGCATGCATGCACTCTATATATATATATATATATATATATATATATATATATATATATATATATACACACACACACATATATATATATATATATGTATTAAATCTTAAAATAAAACACGGTTGGACAGACCCAGACTGAGTATACAAATGGACCTAAGAGCTAAGCCCAATGACTCAACCTCTTAGACTCAATATCTCCTCATGTTGCTTGTGCATCTTGGAGTAAACCAAGATGTCATCAATGAAAACTATCATGGACTGATCCAACATCAGTTTGCATACGTGGTTCATGAGGTCGATAAACACGGCAGGAGCATTGGTGAGCCCGAAGGGCATCACCACGAACTCTTAGTGGCCATAGCGAGTCTGGAAAGAAGTCTTATGTACATCCTCATCTCTATACCTCATCTGATGGTAGCCTGACCACAAGTCAATCTTGGAAAACTAAGATACCCCCTGAAGCTGGTCGAAAAGGTCATCAATCCTCTGGAGTGGGTAACGGTTCTTCACCGTTACCTTATTCAGCTCCCGGTAGTCTATACACATCTAATGCGACCCGTCCTTCTTCTTTACAAACAGGATCGAGGCTCCCCAGGGTGAACTGCTCGGTCTAATGAATCCCTTGTCTAACAGCTACTGCAGCTATGTAGACAACTCATGCATCTCAGGAGGAGCCAAACGATACGGGGCCTTGGCTATCGGAGCTGCCCCCGGGACTACGCCGATCCTAAACTCCACTTGTCTCTCCGAATGTATTCCTAGAAAATCCTCAGGAAATA
Source organism: Lactuca saligna (assembly GCF_052625555.1). NCBI lineage: Eukaryota > Viridiplantae > Streptophyta > Magnoliopsida > Asterales > Asteraceae > Lactuca > Lactuca saligna. Next base: position 153,908,216 of record NC_136423.1, read on the forward strand.
AGTCCGAGTACTCTCGCACCACTGCCACATCACTCACAGTCGCCTTACCATCCTCCCGGGTATCAATGACATAGGCAACATATCCGGTGCAACCTTGCTGAAGGTAGCACCTAGCCCTCGCTGTTGAGCATAAAGTTGGCCTACGTTGTGGCCTCTCGCCCTGAATCACCAACTCTCCCCCACTTGGAGTCCTGACTCGAACCAACTGTTATGCACAGTCGATCAATGCCCCATTAGGGCTCAACCAGTCTATACCGATGATGACCTTGTTCCCACTCAATGGTATGGGAACCAAGTCCACCAGATAGCGCTCCTCAAACAACCTCAAAGCACAACCTTTGAAAACCTCTAATGCTCGAACTGATCGGTCGTCAGCAATCTCAACCTCTATGGGTCAATCCAACATGCCTAAAGACGTAGAGAACCTCTTGCTAAGTGCAAGGGAGACGAATGATTGGCTAGCACGCGAATCGAACAACACCTGAACTGGAATACCCTTCACATGGAACGATCCTAAACAAAACACAAAATATGGCACATAAATTTCATAAGCAAAATATAATAAGAGATAAGTAGAAGAAATCATACCCATCATCACATCGGGTGCAGCGCGTGCCTCCTTGGTAGTCAACTGGAAGGCTCGGATCCTCACCACCGGAGCCTCTGTGTTGCAATGTCGGCCGTCCGTAAGCCACAGGGTCGTTGGAGTTCGCGCCACTACTGATGTTGTTGCTATCAATCTCGGGCAGTTGGCCTTCTTTTGTCCCTTCTGATTGCAATGAAAGAAAATCAGGTCTAATATCTGAATGGTGGTGGCAGGGGTAGTATAATCCCTACCAAAGTTCCCAGCCTTGCCGCACTTGTAGCAGCCTAATCCCGTCCCAGTACAACAAAATCCCTCATGTGATTTGCTGGCCCTTCGACCTAGAGTTGAATCCCTTGGGTTTCTTCCTAGAAACCCCTGTCACCTTCCCCTCCTCCGCTTTCCTCTTCCTGATGTACTACAAGTCAATCTCCCTCTCCCTCGCCCTAGAAATCGTGGAATCCAGGGTCGGGCATGCCGAGTAGATGACATGCTCCTGAATATCAGCCCTCAACATGTCATGATAGCAGGTTTTCTGCATCTCCCAGTCCCCTGTATACTGGGGCACCAACAATGCCCTATCCCGAAACTTGGCAGTAATCTCCGCCACTATCTCAGTCGTCTGCCTCGTATCAAGAAACTCCCTGGCCAACTGTTGAAGCTCCACAGCTAGCACGAACTCAGCCCTGAACCTGGTCACAAAGTCCGACCAAGTCATAGCCTCAATAGCTGAGGCTCCCAAAGAGTCACCAACTAACTCCCACCAATCCCTGACCTTGACTTTCAAACAACCTCTAGCATACCGTACCTTCGACCCCTCAGGGTAGAATCTCGTCAACTGAGCATACTCTATGTCTGCAATCCATCTCCTGACCATGATGGGGTCCTTCACCCCATGGAAATCCGATGCACCACTCCCCCTGAAGTCCTTGAAGGACAGTGTGCACGACCCTGACTGGCTAGTCGCCATGTCGCTCATGAATGCCCTAAGGCGATCCTTCATCAGCTCGATGATCCCTTCCTTGATCGACCCAAAGATAACCAGGGTTGCCTCCAGGATACCTCTCGTGATCTCTGACACGATGAAATCGCGTCGTCTCTCATCCACTGGCTCGGAACCCAAACCCGAACTTGAGGCTGATCCTGATCCTGACACTAATCCCGATCCTCCTGCTCCTTGATGCGTAATCATCACCATTCTAAAACAAAATACATAAATGTCAAGGTCATACATAATCTCAAGAGATCCTACACACTCTACAAGTTCCTTGGTTCTATCTCGACCCTCCTTGACTCGATTAGGGATCCTCTGCTTTTAATAGTATGGCCCCATCCTACCTTTCACATATATCCGTACTTTCCTCAAGGATTGCTTCGACTTCACCAAGTCCCTTCTTCTACTGCTGGACTCTTTGCTAATCTCGTCCTAGGCTTACCCTAGGGTAACTCTCCAGCCTACTCTTTGTCATCAATAGCATAAGAAGTTCTTGCTACCTCCACCTAACTAACTCGCGAAAACCATTACATATCACTAAGACTAGATAATTCTTCGAATGAGAGGTCCTGCCCTACAATGGTTGGTCTCAAACAAGAGCTGCGAAATAGGGCTAAACCTAACCTTTTGAAATTATTTAGTCCTTGCAATATATAATGTAAATGTACTCATTTATTAGTTAGCTAAAGATAGCTAGAACTCCTAGTAGCACAAAGCAAGCAACATTCCGGCATTGAGTAACCCAAATCAAGCATATACTATTCAGGCTATTATGCAAGTCAATAAGCATATACAACAGGCATATCAGGCATCTTCCTTGATCCTTAGCCTAATCTAGCATGCAGTTCTCATACACATACAGCAGGCATAAAAGGCATCCTTCCTAGATCCTTAGCCCTAATTTAGCATACAGTTCTCATAATCCTAGTATATCATAACATAAAATGTATGAGTATCTTGGGGAAAACTTACTTAAGCTCGGCCGGTCGCACACATCACACACCTTGTTCTTTCTTAAAACCTTTTCACTTTAACTTTTAGAAAAACCATTTTCCTTGTGAAAAATCTTTCAAACCCTCGATTTGAGTCCATACACCCCCGAAGGTGTGTCTGAATCCCTCAAACCAAGGCTCTGATACCAATTTGTAACATCCTAATTTTCAAGGCCAAAAGTTCCATTTTTAATTAAGTAACTTATAAAATCGTTTACCAAAAACATTGTCGATATCATATCATTCCATATAATATAATAAACATGTATCAAAATTACATCATCAAATAGTAGTAAAATCATTGTACAATCCCTTGAATCTCAAAATGTGGAATCCTGTGAGTGTGTGTGATGCACTGCTACTGCGCTGACTCCTTCCCCTTCGGCGAAGAGGTACCTGAAACAAAACTGAAAACTGTAAGCACGAAGCCTAGTGAGTTCCCCCATCATACCACATACCACATAATGCCTATTCCGCGGTATCTTTCAACTGGTAGTTAGGAACTAACCTCCCTTTCGGTATCTTTCAACCAATAACCGGGAGCTAACCTCCCCTTCGGTATCTTTCAACCGGTAGGTGGGGCTAACCTCCATTTCGGTATCTTTCAACCGGTAGCCGGGAGCTAACCTCCCTTTCAGTATCTTTCAACCGGTAACCGGGAGCTAACCTCCCCTTCGGTATCTTTCAATCAGTAATCGGGGACTATTTACCCCCCCCCCTACTACTATCGCATAACAAAATATCACTATCATACTGCTACGCATGCATGGGTACTAAATACCCCTTCGGTATCTTTCAACCGGTAACCGGGGACTATTTCACCCTTATTACTACTAACACATATGTCATAGCATCCTAGCACATAAGCATAACAGATATCAACATACCATATAATTATCAGAAAGACAATCAACTTTACTACAGTCTCTTACTGATGGGTCGACCTTGGTGCCTTAGACCCATTTCTACAGAAAGGTAACTCACCTCGTAAAATTGTGTGTCGAACCTCGCGAAAAGTAGTCTCTAACAGCTGCTCCAATGACTCCTGGCTATTATAATCACATTAACACTCAATCAGAGTCTATAACATTATTTAGGGTAAAATGACCATTTTACCCTTTGGTCCAATTGGAACATTCATACATCCTAATTCTAGCTTATTAAGCCCAGCCTTCCTATGACCCATCAAAGGCTCCCTAAGGGCCCACTAATTGCCTAATTTCATAATTGGGCCTTATCCCCCAAATGGGCCCAAAAAGTTCCAAGTCCAAATATAATAATTCCAAAGGGTCCAATCACGGCCCAATAGGCCCAATACTCTAGTTCCAGATTCCTAAGTCCAAAATTATGCTTCACAATGGGCCACATGGCCTAATATTCCAAGCCTAGTCTCTTAAGGCCCAAATGCCCTAAAACATCCACCCTGCATGCGTACGCGCGACGTACTTGGCACGTACACCCAGTGTACGCTAGCCTTGACCAAAACGGGGAGTTGACCCAGTACGCACGGCGTACCAGAGAGTACGTCCAACATACTGGCCAGCTTCCTTGGAACTTCATTCATGACTTAATCCAGTAAGTCCTTATGTCCAAACTGTAGATCCAGGTCCTTTAAGACCTCTTAAACCATAACGTCAAAAAATTTATGTGCTTGCATGCATGGTTGGGGTCATAACATGATTTTGGTCCATTTAACAACCTTCAAGACCAACTAGCACTTGCATGGTTGTGGCTTAACCATCAAGATCCGATTTTTATGACCCTAGATGCTTCTAAGAGTCCAAAAGGACAACTCTTATGCTGTAAAACCCTCAATACTCAAGCATTCTCAACAATGTGGTCTAAAGGTGACATAAAATACCCAAATGAACAAATCTAAGCATATAAAGGCCAAGTAAGGAACTTAATACCTCAAAAGGGTCAGAAATGATGTTAATCTCCTGGATCTACAAGCTCTTGGTGGATCCTTGCTTCTTCTTCAAGTTCCTTTCTTCCCTTCTCACTAACACAACACCCAAACACCCTCAAATGGCTTCCAAATAACAAAGGCACACAAATATGAGCTAGGTTTTTCGTGGTGGTTGGCTATGGGTGAAAAGAAGCTGAATAAAAAGGGGTAATGTTCTTTATATAGGGAGTAAACCCTAAATTTTAGTGTCTAAAGAGTTGCACACGCACGTTGGGCGTACTCCTGGTACGTTGGGCGTATGTGCATGGCCTTCGCAGTTCATTCTCATGAGTACGATGGGCGTACGTGGCAATTTACTCCCCGCGTATGCAATTTTCTCAGCCCACTTGTAAGGCGCAAAGGTCAAAGCCCAACCAAACAATCTCATAATTTAATAAAGATAATTAATCGTAATACCTAGAAAAATCCTGGATGTTACATAAGGCCCAAGTGAAATTAGGGATTTCACATAAAATAACGATTAGGGTTAAGTGTTTCTCACTTAACCCATTAAGGACTTAATCCATTAAGTCCATCACTCTATTAGATAAGTCATATGGATTTACAATTCCATTCCAATGGCCCAAATGTGGGCCCCGATAAGTCCAAGGCCCATATATCCAAAATTAGGGTTTTCTAAACCCTAATAAGGGTTTCAAACCCAATCATAACCCAATAGGCCCAAAAGTTAAGTCCTTAGATCCATCATGGTTCATTATGCCCATTAGGGTTTCGCTAGTCGGGCACCACCCACTACCACCTCGGGTAGTGGTGGTCAACGGCGGCTCACGGTGATGGCCACCACCTAACGGTGGTGTTTAGGATTCTAGTCCAATCGAGTCCAAGAACTCCAAAAGTAATCGAATCACAAACTAAGCACACCGCCATCCAACACAGCGGTTGGTGGCAGCAGGAGGTGGCAACCACCACCTTACGGTGGTGGTTTTGAGTTTCTTTCGATTATTCTAATCTCTAATTATAATTTACAAAGCTTTAATCCCAAAAATAAACATACACTAAAAGATAAACACACACTCATCCACCTTGTAGCGACAGGCAGCGGTAGAGAGTGGCACCCACCACCTCGCAGTGGTGGCGGTAGGGTCTTTCTTCAGATCTCCTACCAAGAAACGCTCATGTAGCCTCATAACATCTCAACACACGAACACAAACACCACCACACGCCCACATCCACCTTTCACGGTGGCTAGAGGCGGCAGAAAAGCATTCTCGGCAACAGCCACAATTGTTGGTTGACATGGTGGTCTTCTTGTGTCTTCCAGCCAACATTTCCCCCACACACAGCTTGCAATCGGAAAGCTGGATGCAACCACCCACTGGTGATGCACGGTGATGGCAGCAGCAACCCTAGCGACCATAACGGTGACTAAAGGTGGTAATAATGGTGACGAGAAAGCTGGAAGCGGCGATGGCGTAGTTGCAGAACAAAGGTGGCGTCGGTGGTTATTTTCCTACTTGACTCACGAACGACGGCCACCACGATGCTACTCCTTCGATCTTCACTGATGTAGCTTTGTTCCCCTCCCAGTCGGTCTTCAACATCGTTTGATGGTGCTAGGTAGTCGGAGAATGACTGGGTGGATGGTGGTGGTCGGTTGGAGACATAAGGGTGGAAAGATGGCGGTTGTAGCTTCATTTAGGGTTAGGGTTTGAGGCGGGAGGGGTGATGGGTTATATACCCCGATCCCCCAAACTTACTTCCATAATGACAAGTTTAGCCCCTCCCTCCAGAAATCATTTCGAAATAAATCCCATATTTACTCTTTAAACCCCTCCTTCAGAAAACCTTTACAAATTAAGTCTGAAATTTACCTTTTTAACCCCAGCCATCCAAAAACCCTTCAACTTAAGTCCCAATAATTACCATACAGTCCCTCCCTCAACAAAACCTTTTCAACTTAGGTCCAGAATTTACTCTTTAGCCCTTGCTTCCATAAGTCCTTTCATATTAGGTCCAAATGACAACAAACACCCCTTGGCTTCTAACAATCTTCACAAAATAAATCACGAAACTTACACTTTTAACCCCCGAGTAAGCCAACTTATAACATTTGGCTCCCCAAAACTAACACCTTACTAATTATTATGGATTTTAGGACTACTTATTCATTCATTAATTTGTTTATTTATTTATTTAATAAACGTGGTGTTACAAAAAATAATAATAAATTATTTAATTTTTTTACCGTTGAACGGTCCAAAATAAAGAAATCAATCCGATTCGCCATCCTCTTTTGTCGTCTGCATCACGAGTCAAAACGATCACGGTCGGCCGATATAACAAACGGCCTGATAACAAACTACATGAAAACGGCACCTTCATACACTCTAATCTACAAAGACAAGTGGTGGATGGTGGTTGACATTAGTTTGGAAAGACGTGTGACTTGGGTATTTAGCTTTCGTGTATAGGTTCCAATATGTTAATTCTCTTGGAAAGAGACAAGTGTTTGCTTCGTGATTGTCATTGTAATTATGTTTCTTGTTTGCTAGTTTCCTGCTAGCATGTTTATTAATATTCAGATCCTAAAAAAATATATTTACTTATTATTTTACCCATACAAAAGTTAATATAATAATAATAATAATAATAATAATAATAATCTCTATACTAATAAAAGAGTAGTTCTTTTGTCATGTGTCATCATATTAGACATTTTAATTAATATGTTGTTACTTGTCAATCTATTAGTTTTCCATTTTAAATTTATTAGACCTCCTCATTAATGTGATTCTATTTTAAATTGTAAATTTTAAATTATTGTTTTCATTAACTCACAAATAAAAAATATCTAATATATATTAAAAATTAATTTTATATATTTATTTGAATCAATGATTATAATTTTACATAACTAATAAAAATACATGTTAAATTAATAATTTATTTAAAATAACTTATTAATAATCTTGAGTTTTTTCTATAAAATTTTGATTAATTTTATAATCGTGGTTCCCACAGGTTATAAAGTAGTAATAGTAATAGTAATAGTAACAGTAATAGTAATAGTAGTAGTAATAATAATAATAATAATAATAATAATAATAATAATAATATTAATAATATTAAACTAGTAATACTAATAGTAATAGTAATAATAATATTATTATTATTATTAATAATATTAAACTAATAATAGTAATAGTAATAATAATAATAATAATAATAATAATAATAATAATAATAATAATAAATGTAGAAACTGGCGAATCATAAGCATAAATTTAAGAGAAAATGACAAAAATATCCATTTACACTAATGACATTACAAAAATAACCAAAAAATATCCAAATTACAAAAATAGCCAACGATTTCGCAGATGGAAATGCCCCATCTGCGAAATCAGCATGCCATCTGCGAATGTACAAGCATCTAAAGCACTGCTGTGCTTTAGGTGCTTGTACATTCGCAGGTGTTTTTTTTTTTAATTTTTTTGTGTATATATACGGGTAATTTCGCAGATGGAGAAGGTCCATCTGCGAAATACTCTCATCCTATCTGCAAAATACTGAACTTTTTTGTAATTTTTTTTTTTAGTTTGACTATGAAATGAATTGGTTTGACTACGAAATCATGTTGCTATATAAAAAGTTTTGTAGAAAAGTATCATTTTGGTTGTTATTTGTTTAGGAACTTTCTCTACAATTTGCTCAAAAAATGATTGAATATTTGGATTGTCTTGTAACCGATGGAAGATGGCAAGTTAATGGAACTAATCTTGAATACATATGTCCACAGGGAGGTATTTCTGAACTTGCTTTGATATTTTCTGAGTATATTAGTTATAGTGATTTTGTATCTTTCATAAGAAGCAAAACTGGTTTGTTATACAAATATAGAATTAGTCTTCGTTTCCACCATCCCGAATTAAATTATTATATAGCTATAGTTGAAGACATGGATGTTAGAATGTTGATAAACGTAATCAAATGTAGTGGAGGAAGGGCTGTGAAAGTGTTTGTGGTGGTTGATGAAGTTGAGGAGGTTAATGGGGGTGGTGAAATTGGAAACCAGCTTGTTGGTAATTTATGCAGTTATAAAGGGAGCAACGATCTGATAGGTACTTTCAATACTCCTAGTGTACCTCAGTTTCACAGTGTTGCTGAAAATGTTAATGTTAGTTATTCACCTATTCACTATGTGGATCCTGAGATTTACAAGCATGTTGGTGATGATGATGTTGGTACTTATCTTGATGATGTGGGTGGTCGTTGTGATGATGTTGCCGAACAAGAAGTTAAAGTTATATGTAGGCGTGTGGTAGATAAAACTAAAAAGAAAAAAAATTCAAGTCAAAAAAATGAAAAAAATCATGTTTACGGGCATTATGTTGATGTTGGTGATGTATGTTTAGATATAACCGAGCTACAAAGCAATTCCGATAGAGATGAGTTGGGTGATAAAGTTAAAGATAAGTTTCCCGATAACCTTTTTCACGGTATGCCCCCTGTACCAGCATGGCCAGTTGATATTAATGAAGATATCCCAACACAGATGGTAGACATGAATCTTCAAAAGATTCAATGTGAGAGTATATTTAAGAACAAAGAACTTTTAAAGCGATGTATTGGTAAAAAATGTCTTCGAGAAGGTTTCCAGACGAGGACAAGTAGATCCACCAAATCAAGGTATGAAGTTGTGTGTGTTTCAAAAAATTGTTCTTGGTTACTAAGAGCAAAAGCAATCAAAAATTCTGATGGACTTTTCCAAGTGAATAAATTTGTTGATGTACACACATGTTCTTCAACATTGTTGGAACCTAATCATTGACAAGCAAACAAATATGTTTTGGGTGAATATGTTGCCGATGTTTTGGCTGAAGACTATAGTAGAGTTTATCGGGGAAAAGAAATTGTTAATGATATGAATGCTCAATTGAATATCAATATCTCATACCATCAGGCATGGCGTGTGAAGCAATATGCATTGTTGTCGTTAAGGGGTACGAAAGAGGATTCTTTTACCAAACTTCCGGCGTATTGTCACAACTTGGCCAAACATAATCTGGGTACCGTCACACATATTAAAACAGATGCTGATGATCGCTTTGAGTTTTTGTATTTCTCACTCGGTTGCTCGGTTAGTATTATCATATTATATTAATTTTTTAATATTTGTTTTGGTGTATTTGAATAGATATACAATGTATTGTAGGTACGCGCTTTTGTCAATTTTTGTAAGCCGACCCTAGTAGTAGATGGAGCTCACCTAAAGGGCGAGTTCAAAGGTACCATGTTACTTGCAGTTACTAAGGACGGACAAAACCAAATATTACCGGTTGCATATGGTATATGCAAAAATGAGTGTACCGATTCTTGGACATGGTTTTTTCAAAAACTACGTGAGTGCATAGGAAATATGCAGGAGCTTACAATTATATCTGATAGGTCTCCATCTATAGCAACATCCGTTGCCAACATTTTTCCTCACGCTCATCATGGAATATGTGGTGTCCATTTGTATTTCAACATAATATCTAGATTCGGCAAGAGTAAGACGGTTAAAGGAATTTTTGGGAGGCGTGTAGGGCGTACACAGTTGATGATTTTGATGCTGCCATGGATGTTATGAAAAAGACAAAAGAACCAGTATGGGAGTACTTAAAAAGTATAAATCCAGAAACTTGGTCAAGAGCGCATTTTAAAGGGAACCGATACAATCTTATGTCGTCCAACAGTGCGGAGTCTATAAATGCATTATCTAGACACGCACGTAAGGTGCCAATACTTATGTTGATCGATTTTTTTCGTGCTACAATACAACAATGGTATTAAGTAAATTTTTACTATTAATGTTTTATTAATTTTGATGTTATTGATCTTAGCTTCTTCATTTTGGCTATTTTTTTAGCTGAAGCAACAACAACACTTACCCCTTGGGCGGATGAAATTGTAAAAGAAAATAAGAAAACTTTTACCAAATGGGATGTTCACATGATCTCAAATACGAAATGCGAGGTCAAAAAGGGGGCACAAAATGTGATTGTTGATTTCAAACATATGACATGTACATGTAGGCATTGGCAACTTGATGGGATCCCTTGTGGTCATGTCATAAGATGTTTAACAGTGAACAATTACCAAGACTGCTCGAGGTATGCATTAAATGCTTACTTTACCGAAACACTGAGGAAAACATATGAGGAATCAATAAACCCTCTTCCAAAGCCATCCGAATGGGAGATCCCCGATGATTTGATGATTGTTAAGCCACCAATAATGGATAAACGTCAGCCCGGCAGGCCAAGAAACACAGACAGCATTCCATCCCAAGGCGGGGGTCCAATTATAAAAGAGTGTTCTACATGTGGTCAAATAGGACACACGAGAAATAATTGTACTGGAAGGGCGTCCGGTAGCGGAGCACATCACATAATTTCTACTGCAGAAATGGCATTTAATATTGGTGGTTCAGCGAGTTGCTCACAAACCTTTAACGCTGATTTTGATTTAAAACAACCTTGAAATGAAGACTAATGACGAGTTGTTAACTTATTATGTATTGTAATATTTTTATTAAATCTTACAAGACATTGCTATGCTTTCATATTTTTGTTTAGTTTGTTGATTATAACAATTAATGAAGCCTTTATTTTATAAAATATAGTTTGCAGAATTTTTTTAACAATTACAACTTGTTATTTAAAAAAAAAACAACAAACGATCCTTTTGCAACCTAATCTGTATCATGATAATATAACAACAATTTTGTAACTAGTTTTTAATAAACTTGATCTATAAGCGGTATTTATACATACTAGACAGTAATGACAAGTCCAACTTTGAAATGACCAGACAGTAATGCCAAGTTATTGTAGTAACCTGCAAATCGTAGTGGAACCCTTAAGTGACATGACATAAATGACAGTTTGACATGATAAATCACTGCATAAAGCTGAAAATCGTAGTCCAAATGTAACCATTTCATAGTCAAAGTTTTAATTCGTAGTCTATTTATTTATATAAATAGATGTTTAAGTTCTAAAAACCAAACACCCAAATCACCTAAACGAAACGAACTCCCATTATTAGAAATGTCGTCAAATGCAGCAAGTTCTTCGAATGAAGTACCTGGTTCCAATTCTGAAAGTCCATGGACAACAAACGAGGTGTTAGTTATAACACGTTGTTGGCTTAGTGTTAAGGATGGTGTATCGTTACTTGCTCCCCCGCATTGCCTAATTGGTGATGAATGGACTCTCATAACATCTTTGTTTAACCATGAGATGGGAAAAGGACAAAAAAGAGAAAAATCAGATGTTGTTACTAAGTGGCTGGATGTAAAGGAAGAAGTGACATGGTTCAATCGAGCATGTAATTATGCGAAACGTAACAATGTTTGTTATCGGGATGAAGAAGAGTTCTTGGAAGTTGTTACAGATTTTTACATCTGTGAGCATGACGGCAGAGACTTCGAATATGAGGAAGTTTGGAAGGTTGTTAAAAATAAACATTATTTCATGTAGACCGCTCTAATTTCTGTTAAGAATAACCCATGGACTTGTGTTTTACGTTAATGGTTTGTTCGTATTATGTCGTTGTTTTTCATGTAATTGTTGTAATGTTTGTAATGGTTCATGGAATCCTTGTTAGAAATGTATTCTGATGTATTGTGAAAACTAATGCAATGGGCATTTATTAATTCAAATTAATCATACGAGTTGCTCACATAATAAACTAATTTAGATTTTAAACAAACGAAATACATACGAAATACATGAAAATAACCTAGTACATGAAAATAACCTACTACTCACATAATAAACTATAATAGATTTTAAACAAACGGGATATATTTCAAAATATTCCAAGGGGCTTCAAACTGGAATTCCAACCCGTTACTTAATGACTTGTACTCCTCCTTAGCAGCTTCCAAGATGACCTCCTCAGTAGCATTTAAACGGGTGTCGTCAATTTTGGTATAATGATCGTTGAATAATAGAACTTCGGTTTTCATTTCATACCATCTTGCTAAGATGTCTAGTTTGTCACGATCGTTTCTTGTAGCCATTTGGTTTTCAGCATTGAAAATATTGGTTAAACGGCTCCAAAACATTGGATCGTTCAACTTGCTTGTCTCGTACACATGAATATAAGCATGTGTAAGAACCAAGAACTTTTCATTGCTCCATGATATAGAACTCATTTTGATTGAAACTAAGAGAGTGGAATATAAAAAAAAACAATATTTTCAGCTGTATTGGTTTATTTAATAAAGTATTTATGTAACATAAGGTCAATTTATAGTAGTTTCTACACAAAATCGCAGTCCAATCTTCTGATATGTCTGCATTTCATAGTCAAAATTAACTGACGAATGCAGTGTACTATACTTATAACATAACATAGCACTGTTCGAGTTGACAAGTCATCCCCGGTCAAATGACAACACAATACATTGCTGCTTGAATTGACAAGCCATTGCAACAGGAAAGTAAGGAGTCGTTATAAATAGATTTTAATATCCGTTGTAGTTGTTTCGTATTACTTCCCTCCCTGCAATTATGGACTCACCACATACATGGAGGAGCGCAGAGGAGGTCGCTTTGGTTCAAGCTTGGATTATAACTGTAGAGGAGGATTTTCCACCGGGTCCCCCACAAGTTCGTGCTGGATCATTTTGGTCTTGTGTCTGTCATTTGTTTCACCATTTAATGGGGCGTACTCAATATCGAAGAAGAAAAGATTTCAAACCGAAGTTTCTGGATTTGAAAATGAAGGTGAAAGAATTTCAACGTATTTACAATGAGTTGGATAACGAACATGCAAATACGGATGAAGACATTCTATGGCAGGTGGCTTTGGAACTATACCGTTTTGAATATGATGGTAGCGAGTTTACCCACTTAGATGCATGGAATCTTTTAAAGAATGTCCCTTATTTTTAATATGCATGTTGGTTAAGGTAATGGATTTTCGTTATTTAAGTTGCTTGTTGTTGTATGTGTGTAGTCGTCACTATTTAATAAAAGTCCATTTCTTTTAATGTATGTTGTTTCCTCAATAGCCAATACATAATACGACATAAATTAAATAACTAATACATAATACGCCATAAAATATGAATGAGGTACATAAATAACTAATACATAATACGACATAAAATATAAACAGGTTTCACGGATAACTAATACGTAACACGACACTAATACATAATACTACATAAAATATAAAGGTGCTACATGAATAACTATTGCATTGAGTGAGGTAACAGGACCACCGTTTCATTTGGTATTTCCCAATGCACATGTGATGGTATAGTATTCACCAACTCAGATCCATATGCAAGTCAATACACATAACTAGTGAGCTTGTAATCAACCATTCTGTTTATGGATTCAGATGTACGGGTTCTTAGACATGCTATAGCGTGGGCACATGGTATACCGCTTTTTTGCCATTTACCACAACTACATACCCTTCGTTCAAGTTGTACGTTGGTGGTGGCAAAATTGTCATCGACTTGATATGTATCCCCATACAAACGTCTTGCATTCCAATTGTAAGACTTGTTGACACATTTTTGAACCTTACTCTGAACGTAAGGGGTCAACCCACCAGAAAACCTCCCTGTAAAATTTGATATTTTAATAAAAATAATAGCACATTAAAAAAACTAAATATAACAATCTCCCTTACCCGCCACGTCGGCCCGTTCAGCATACTTTGATTGTATAGACGTGGTGATTAACTCAATTATCGTTGTTATAGGAAACTCACGTCTGGATATAATTTGCAAAATTTCAGGGACGTCAATCGATTTAACATTGTAGCGTATTTTTGGGAAAAATGCTCGTGTCCATTTTGAAATCGGTATATCGTCAAGCCAGTAAATTGGACTCCTAAGCAAGGAAAAGAAAGGTGATTTCCTACATGCAGTTTGCAACCTTTCCAAACACAAGTAAAAATCATCAACGCTATATGCATTGCATGACTTCCAAAACAACGATTCAACTTCCGTATTGTTATGTCCCACAGAGTCACGTATCTTTCGAGCTATATCTTTAGGACAATATCCATGATAGGAATCCGGGTAGGCACTCTGAACACCAAATTCTATTTTATCACACAGGTTGCTTATGAAACCAACCTCTATGTACTCACCTAAACAATCTTTTAACCTCATCATGAACCATCTCCATGATTCTTCACACTTTAAGGTTACCAAACCAATTGCTAAGAGTAGTGGTTCATGATTTCCATCTAAAGCCACTACGAAGTACATTGTTGTCAGATAACTCCCAATAAGGGGTAAATAACCCACATATATCAGCGGTATCATGCACCTAAGGAAGGTACGAATCTACATAAAAACGAACACATATTAGTGATGAGTAAAAACTAATCGAGATACATTACCATGAAATATTATATAACTCAATAAAAGAAGTATGTTATACCACGCAACCTAAAGCCACAAAACAGAATTGAAAGCGGTTGGTATCGGTTTTCTTGATGGCTGTGAAGGTATCTCTACTGTTCACAATTCATAGTTTAACCTTTTAAATTCATAGTCAAACCAGTTCATTTCATAGTCAAATTTCACTGACCGACATGACAATACTACAGAACGTACTTGTCTGGATTTCGTAGTTCAACTTTTTGAATTCATAGTCAAACCAGTTCATTTCATAGTCAAATTTCACTGACCGACAAGACAATACTACAGAATGTACTTGTCTGGATTTCGTAGTTCAACTTTTTGAATTCATAGTCAAACCAGTTCATTTCATAGTCAAAAAGAATTGTCTGTAACATGATTTCTTCTATAAAGGGGTGTCACTCAGTATGAAAAATGTATCTGTCAAAGCAACTCCTATTTATAAGAAAAACAAGGCTAATGGCATACTGCAATTGCGGAGGAGAACGTATCGTTAGGATTTCGGGAACATCTAAAAACCCAGGTAGATTGTTTTACACTTGCTCATATTTGGTATCATGTTGTTAATGTCATTCAAATTTAAACCCTCGTGTTTACATGACAAACAATTAATTTCTTACTGTCAATGTTAAATTTAACAGGGACCAAAATGCGGGTTTATCAGTTGGGTTGATGAAGAGAAGGACCAATCATTTATGGTAATAGCTAAAGTAGCTAAGTCTAATAAGCTCTTTCAATCAGAAAATAAGAAGTTGAAGATAGCGTTGATTTGTAGTTGGGTGTTGTTCTTGGCAGTTCTTGTTTACAAGTTGTAAGCTTTTTAATATTGTTTTTATGGTTTTGAAGTTGTTAGGTCAATAAATTCATAAGTTATTAGTAGGTCATTAATTTGTTGTAATTGTCGTAACGTTAAATTTTTTGCCATCCATTCACGAAACTGAAAAAATAAACTAATAATCATATCCAACATTAATTTAGATATACAATTATATAATCCCACTACATAGGACCAAGACTAGACCCCCAAAAAAAATTTGTCATCCGTTGATGGAACTCTAAAGCTGCGGTCTTTGGGTCAATAAGAACACGTATTGGTTGACCTAAAACGAATTGCTCCATAAACATACAAACAAAAACACCGCAATCTCCCAAATGACTACTTTGTTGGGGAACATTTTCTTCATAAATGAATTGCATATTCAATGGAATCCTTGGGGTGTTCCTCCGGGCCCAATACTTAATCTTGTCCAAATAATTTGCCACCCGACGTTCAAATTTGGAAAAGATTCCTCCAGAGTAGAATTTTTCATAAGCCGCTCTACCAAGACTGTCATAAATATGGACTTCCATTGATGCTAATCGTAGTTCCCCAAATAGCCAATGATTAGGGGATGAATGAATCGGAAATAAGACCTATATAAGGATCATAAAATAAAATTATATTTTTTTACATCACAATATAAAAACTTAACAAAAATAACGATATTATTTTCAATATAAATAATTAAGTTTACCGTATCAACATCCCACCAAGCAACCACGAAGTCGGGGTATGTAGCTATACCAGACATAAACGCCCTCCAGTCCTGTCCTTCTTCCAAAGCATGAGAAACAAAAAAATTTGGAGGCATTATTGTATGCCGATCGCTCTCAAACCGTCTCTCCATTAATAGTCGGTACCAAATGATTAAATGCTGCACACATGATACTTTTGTTATTGACTAAAAAACAATTAACTTTTAAAATAATAAATTAACAATTAATTTACCGATGACTCCAACCATCCGTCGTGTGTATGCCCAAACAGTGAGCTCCAAAAATCTCTATCTAACACGAAATTTAACAAACGATGCTGGACATCATATGAATGAAATAAATAATTTTGGATGACAACCTCACCGCCTGCTACGTAAGGTTGCAGGCGCAACATGGAGAAGTCATGAGCAACACCAAAAACTGGAGGAGGAACAGGGATTGTTGATTTGATATCAACCTTCTTTTTTGTTCTTCCTTTTGGCTTCGGTGTCGTGTGCAACTAAAATCAATATTCAAATGTTTAAATATTTATCTTTCAGATAATTCACATAAATATAAAATCATGAGTTTATAAATAAAACGAATACCTCGGTGTAAGGAGTGCACAAATATTGTGATGGTTTTCGAGTCCTCATTTTATCGTATGGAACTTCTTTGCCATCATACTCATCAAAATAATCTACAACTGCCGTAATTCTTATTGCATCTTCGTCCGGCACCTAATTTAATAACCAATAATCTCTAATTATAAATAAGTTTCAATATACTAAAAACAAAATATAATTTAATGTAAGTATAAGAACCTCTTTAGCTTCACTATAATCATTTACGTCAAACACCTCATCATCAAATTTGTTCCCCGTATTGTCATTCCTCTCCTCCGACTCCTACATTAAAAATAAAACTTTATACTTAATAACGAAATACACATAATTTAATAAGCAATAATATCTAATTAAATAAATGATTTAATCTACTAAAAACAAAATATAAATTAATATAACTATAAGAACCTCTTTAAATTCAGTATAATCATTTACATCAAACACATCATCATCAAATTTGTTCTCCGCATAGTCATTCCTCTCCTCCAACACCTACATTAAAAATATAACTTTTTACTTAATAACGAAAGACACATTATTAAAAAGTAATTATTAAAATCGTAAAGGTAATATCTATAACAACCTTGTCGTCTTGAATATCACCAAATACATTTTCAGTTGTATTGTTTTTATTCAACACTTCATCTTGCACAACCTATATTTTCAAATATAAAATATGAACACAGGTATTCATATTTGTTAATAAAATTTAAAAATAATGTAGCGTGTAACTAACCTGTTCATCATAATTTCTTTGTGACACTATCGGATCATCAAAAGCAATGTCGTTCCAAAATTGTTCAGTATTCACTTCTTCACCAAAAAACTCTATAGGTTGTCGGTTCATAAACACATGTTGCTCCAGTGCATGTAGCCGTTTCAACACCTCGTCTAACTTGTGTTTTCCACTGCCCCTACCTCTACCATGAGAGCGACCACTAGACGACATACTAGACGAAGATTCGTCTTGTCTCCTAAAACGGTCCCGTACTGGGGATGGAACTGTTTTCCCTTCACCATATACATACTCTTGAAATGACATATAATAACAAGATGTCATCTCACCATCACCCGGTAACATGTTTTGTCTTGGTGGTAGACCCTCCTAAAAAATTAAACATATTAAAAATGCATATAAAAGTATAATAATCAAGTTTATTAATAATAAACGAAAAATTTATAAACCTGCATCTTTGACCAAATCTTGTTCACGTCAACCCATTTTAATTTTTTAGTTCCACTCCGTCGTTTCATCCGAGGCAAGTCTTTATTTTTTTTCAACACAAATCTACATGCACGAACAGCCGGAATCATCTCATATATCCATATCTACAATTTTTTACAATTATAGTAATAAAAGTTAAAATTAAAATAAAAAACTTAACAATAAAACAATTTAAATATTAGAATATTTTTATACCCTAATTGGAGCCGTAAATCCTGATACGGAGTACTTTAAAGTTTGACCACGCTCAGAAAGTGATAAATAATGATGTATTTTGTTCCATGTATCCTCAATGTCAACATAAGTAAAATCCCAAAGATAGCTACCCCAAGCGAAACTAACAAAACAAAAAAAAAATATTAGTTTTTATATAAATTATAACTTTAATAAAATATAACTTTTAACGTAAACAAAATATACCTGTTCCAGAGATCCAAATTCTCAACAAAAAAAAACCAATCTTGTGGCACCCGATCATTAACTTCTTTACCCAAAAAACCTTCACACAGAATGTATATCAAACATACTCTAACTGCATCAACGTCGTCAAGTGCTACGAATGTTCGATTTAAAATTAAACGTTTAAGGTCGCCGATTTTCACCGAACTATTGGTATGGTCCGGAAATAGCCGTTCACGCAATAAACATCTTTTTTTACTGCTTAATAATTTTTCCGACCTTTTTTTCCCAATGTTTTTTGGATACTCCCCAAAATTGAAGTCGGTTATCAAACAAAACTCTTCCGGCCCATAAACCATTTTCGTATTGCCTACTCGAAAATATAATCGTTTTATTCCATCTTGAGATAAAACAGGGTCCGGTCGGATCTGATGAAGGAACATTTTATGGAACAACAATGCGTCCCCTTGTAAACGAGGGACATCAATAAAATAACCAAATATGGTATTTCTGAAAATGGCACGTCTGAGATCATCTAAAACTTCAAATACTTCCCATATGTTACCGCCAGAACCTTTTAAATTCGCAAACGCTTTCACATTGATAAAACTAAAATCATGCTGCAAAAAAAACACAAAAACAAATTAGATAACTAAAAAATATTTTGTTTTTAAAATATATGATTACGAACTGCAATACATAAACAATTATTAATGCAAATATTATTTCTTAATTAATAATTATTTTTATATTTCCAATAAAAAACAATAACATACACATATATAAACAATTTTTCAAGTTATACAACAAATATATTTACGATAAAAAAACAATATCATACATAATTATATAAACAATTTATTAAACATATTTTCAACTTAAACGACAAATATATAAATGACAATTTTTCAACTTAAACGACAAATACATAAACATTTTTTATCTTTCTAATTATATAAACTAACATTTTATAATCATATAAACAAACAATTTTTCAAATAAAACGACAACAAAATTAACAATTTTGCAAGTTATACGACAACAATTGTTCAACTTATACGACAAACACAACCAATTTCTAACAATATATATACGACAAATTTTCAACTTATACAAATGTTATCCTTATAAAACAAATATATATACAAACGACTATTTTGCACATACTATAATTTAACTATTTTTCACTTTATATAAACAATTATACGATAACAATATACAAGTTTTCAGGTTATACAACAACTAAACAAACAACAAAAATAACAAATTCTAAACATTATCTACGCAGTCTCTACTTGTACATTCAAACAAACACTAACAAAATACCATTTAAGCTTCAAGTATACTAAAGAAATATTAAAACTATCAAAATACAACTAAATTACCCTTTTTTAACACTAAATAATACAATAAATGATAATAAAAAAATAAATAAATAAATAAAAAAACTTAAACATTTAAAGAGTTAAAATCTAACCATATTCGCCGGATTGTTGACATAATCCTCCATTTTCTTCAAAAACTAGCCAAAATCGCGAAAATACTCCAACGATAGAGAGAGTTTTTGTGTAGAGAATGGTGAAAATGGAGAAAAAAAAACGTTTATATACCGAAAAATGGAGGATTTCGCAGATGGAGTCTCAATTTCGCAGATGGCATGCTGATTTCGCAGATGGGGCATTCCATCTGCGAAATCGTTGGCTATTTTTGTAATTTCGATATTTTTTTGGCTATTTTTGTAATGTAATTAGTCTAAATGGTTATTTTTGTTATTTTCTCTAAATTTAAAACTTAGACATTTACATTATTGCAAAAAAAAAAACCTTCCATGATTAACTCATATAATACCCTAAAAACTACTTAAAAGCCCATTGTACTTTAAAGTCTAAAGTCTAAACTATTCAAAAGCCCAGTTTACATCATTATATGACTATATGAGTATGAGGGTTAAACAATAAATAATTAAACACTAATATAAAAGAAAAAATCAAAGCCCATGATGTACTAGAAGAATGTCTTTAAGGGCATTTCTAACCATATCCTAAAAAAAACTCTTTTGACATTATAAACTAAACATATACTTCTCACCAAGGGTAAAATAAATGGTAAAAAATATTGACAAATCATATGCATTTCGAAACTTTAAAATCTAATCTTGACATTCGAAATCTAAATAATAGAAATTACATATCAATAATAAAATTTTCAATCTAAAAACATGATAAGTTACCATAATCACTTTTTTGAAATTAACTATATATAGACAATCCTATATTAAATCATAATATACATATTTGATTGAATACCTTAAACTTTAATAATAATAATAATAATAATAATAATTATTATTATTATTATTATTATTATTATTATTATTATCGAACGGTTTAATGTAAACATATCGTTGTGAATTTTCTTTCATGAGACTCACTGATGTAAAAATATATAATTTATGAAATATATAATTTATGATTTCATGAGGTACATTTTTAATCAATAAGAAATTATTAATTCGGGTTCGAAAATTTTGTTATTAAAATACTACTTCAGTTCAATTAATATATATAATATTATTATCTTTTAAATAAAAAAAATAATGAATTACATATTGAAATTTTAGTAAAGTTAATATAAAAATCTGTAATAAGTTATAACATATAACTAAAATCTTAAACCACTTTTTTAAGTATTTAATAAAATGTAATTTAAACTTTTGTATAGTTTGACTTTTTATAAAATATATGAATATGTTTTTAACAAATTTAATATTAGTAATACTTTTTTTCCCAATCAATTTTATTATTATTATTATTATTTGTAAGAAGTAGTTTTCTTCCTAACATTTTCTCTTTATTTTTTTCATTAGTAAAAAATAAAATATTTTCTTGTGAGTATATATATATATATATATATATATATATATATATATATATATATATATATATATATATATATATATATATATATATATATATATATATACCTTAAACCACATTAATTAATGTAAGAAAAACTATTTAAACTTATTGAAACTTTATTTTAATATTTTAACTCTCTATATTTCAATTAAAGTTAATTAACATTAAATCACTACAAAGCAATAAGTTTTTATTCTTATAATATGTATTTGTTACTTATGGTACTTAATTATATAATATTGAAATATTTAAATTGATTTGACTCAATTAAACGAATAATATGAAATACTTAATTGTCTAACATTATATTATATTCGAACCTTTCTCTTATGATAATAAATATAACAATATGATATTTACATCCTTTTAAATTTAATATTATAACTTATTATGTGTGATTGTTTTAAAGTAAGTTTAAAACCATGTATTCTACATATGTTCTTAAAAACAATTATCTAATTTTTTTTATAAAAGTTATGACAATGTATAATTTGTAAGTGTTTAATGTATTTATTTTAGAAAATGTGTTTATATTTCATTTATTTGTATATAGTAAATCAACATTTTTTTAATATTATATAATTTAAACTAAGCATACAATTATAATTATTTCAAAAAAATGCATATTCACAATTAAAAACTTAATTATAAACGATCTTTTATGTATATTATTTATATAGAAGAAATATATAAGGCTCTTTTATGTATATTATTTAATAGAAGAAATATATAAGACTATGAGTTACGATCCATGTTTTGAAAACCGGACCGGACCGGCCGGTTCAACCGGGAACCGGTCCCGGATCCGGTTCTTAAATGCCAAAAAACCGGTATTCATTTGAACCGGTGAAAACCAGTAAAAACCGGTTGAACTGGTACAAACCGGTCCGGTTGAACCGGCAAAACCGGTCAAAACCGGAAATTTTAAATTTTTTTTTTTTTTTTGTATTTTTTATATAATTAAATATAATTATGACATCATCCGGTTTTTGAGACCGGTCTGACCGGTTGGACCATCGAACCGGTAAGACGACCGGTTCGATCTCCGGTCCGGTTTTCAAAACATTGGTTACGATATAAAATATAATTATTTAAGTTGTATTGTTAAGATATATTTTTAAACTTTATGATTTTCTATGATATGTATATAATTCCAATATCAATTTTTCAATTGAATTACCAAATTGATGGCACCCACAACACATGTATTGCTAAACTTTTCTTTGGAATGAGGATGTGCTAACCTGTTAACATGGAGGAGGCGGCGTTGGTCTTTGACAATGGTTGTGCGGGGTGATTGAGGACATTGTGGTTTGTAGTAGCCTTTTTTTTGGCGACATACAGTGGCGAATTGTTTCCCTGCCCATTAGATTTGATGATTTTGTTTTATACTCGGCAATACAGACTACCTTATATGCTTTTGTTGCCTCAAGAGCCTAATATTGGGTATTGCAATACCATATCTTACAGGATAGCAACATATATGGTCTGGATTCTGATTATGCTTGTACCTTGGCTTCTCTTCGTAACAAGCTTTCAGACATTAACCTTATAAATTTTACTACTAAGAACACTGCCCCCCTTAAATGCTTGAATACACTGGTGAGTGTCATTGTTAGTAAAATTCTCCAAGATATGGAAGTGTATTTCAACATGACGGTTCTATAGAAAGCAGTTTTCCAGTGTTTACGTGCACTACATGCTCAAGATTTTCTTCTAGTTATCCTTATAGATGAGTTTGGCCAACATATGTCTCCTATGGAGTATCATACCATCCTCAAATATCGACTCATGATTCCAATATTTCCCGCTGACGAGCTATGTCCAATGTGCCGCAAGGCATGTTTGGACTCTTTTGGAGAGCATGCAGATCATTGCAAAGAAATCTCGGGGTTCAAATACAGGTAGGATATGGTTACGAATGTTTTGGTCGACATATTTAAGCATGTCGGGTTTTCCACCAAGAAATAGACTCCTTTAAATTTCTTGACTAATCTGACAGAATGAAGGTCAACCCTTATATTGGCTAATGTTTTGATTTTTGGATGGGTTGTAGGGAAACATGCATGTGTGGACCTTACAAGGGTATCCCCTCTCATACACTTGAGGGTTGTGGGTTTCACAATAGGACATCCTTCATTAAAACCTGCTACATGTAAGGTCATTAAACATTAGAAATCGTGCATGGAAAATCAACACGCATTCATACCATTTGCATTTGATACATTTGATTTCTATGCGTCGGATGCAGTGAAGCTTCTTAATAAAGTACATGGATCATGCATAGCAATGCTATATCTCTAGATCTATGGATGTAGTCTTCAATAGAATTGGTTTTACCATACAAAAAGATTTAGCGGTGCAACTTGTTGTCCGTTTGTTTTCTCATTCGTTGTATGGTGATAACTAAAATGTTTTATGAAAAAAATAATAACAAAAATTTAATGAAACAAAAATACATTCATGATTGGTTTTATCTATTGGAATTTAAATAGTAAGTTGTTTGTCGTGGAATGCTTTAGAAACATTTGTGGCGTTTTCCATCGCATCGTTCTCCGAACATCCATTTTTCAATTGTTGTGAGTTAATAAATTACTTAATTTATTAATTTTAAAAAATCAAATACTGAACATTTGATTGATAAAACTGTAAATGTGCAATATTTTTTTCTTGAAATATAAGAAAGTAAAAGGAAAAAAGAGGACATAAACTGAAATAAAGAAAAGAACCCAAATAGCTTATAAATTACTTAATTTATTAATTTTAAAAAATCAAATACTGAACATTTGATTGATAAAACTGTAAATGTGCAATCATTTTTTTTCTTGAAATATAAGAAAGTAAAAGGAAAAAAGAGGACATAAACTGAAATAAAGAAAAGAACCCAAACAGCTTATAGTCTTTCAAAATCTAGATTGATCATACCAACCTTTAGCTCTTCTTGAATTATTTTTAAGAGATTGTACGATTACTATCAATTTTTTTTTTCTTCACCCAAAATCTTGAGATCTTGGCACAATGTAAATGTAAGAGAATACACTTATACTCACTTTCCGTTCTTATTCTCCTCATCTCTTATAATAATATTTTTCTATTGAACATGTATGTCTATATAAACACTATTTTTCATTTTCATGCATTCTTGATAACAATAACGAAAAAAGAAGAGAGGAAAGTATAAATAACAAAAGCATAGAAGTAATGGTCTTATATAAACAAAAAAATTCAATTAACCAAACAATTAAGTATGATAAATTGAAAAGTCTTCAAATTTTTAAATAAATATAATTCAATATAAATGGTCTATCTTTACCCATACAAAAATTAATATAAACGGGATAAGCATGAACTAATAACTTAGACATTTACATATAATTACGATTAGCTCGTATAATTACGCTAAAAAGCTACTTAAAAGCCCATTGATTGTACTAAGTCTAAATTCTAAACTATTCAAAAGCCCAATTTACATCATTATACGAGTATGAGGGTAACAATAACTAATTAAACACTAATTTAAGAGAAAAAATCAAAGCCCATCATACATCACTAGATAGAATGCATTCAAGGGCATCTCGAACCATATATAAAAAAAATCTTTTTTAGACTGTAATTTACGCTATAATCTTCAAACCTTAAATTATACCTAACACTATATATATAGTGGTTGTGAATAGTATAACATTAAATATAGTGTTATAGTATTCATCAACACTAAATATAGTGTTGAAGTTTTATTTGTACAATTTTATCCTTTATACAATTATAATGTTTATATAATAAAGTTATTTGTGTGATCATATATAATAATGTTATTTGTGTTATCTTATTTAATAAAACTGTTTCCCGAGTGTTTTGTTCATAAATATTTGATAATATAATTTATTAAACATTTGTAATAAAAGTATATTTTATAAAAAAAAAACTAATAAGTATAAGGGTTGTTTTATAAAATTATAAAAGTTAAATAAAGAACATACCTAGATTATTTTTTTAGTGTTAAATATAATGTAATGAGTTGAAGAAATTTATTTTTTACACTATCTTTTACACTATAATTATACATATAATGTAAAAAAAATAGTATCAAAAGCAACAAATAGTCTAAATAAAGAAAAAAAATTAAAAATATATTAAAAATATAATTATATTCCATTACAAACAACTTTGGTATCAAGATAACAGAATTTAGGGCTTTAACATCAAATTTAAGCCACTAAAAAAAACTCACATACGATTAAAAATACTATACAAGATTAATCGTATAGGTTTTTACTTAATAAGATGCATGTAAAACCATATTCTCTAAATAATTTAACTTTGCAAAAATTCCAACGAGCGGCGATGTGTTATACGTACACGCTTCCGTCTGCATGTAATTTCCTCTTTTATCAGTAAACTCATCGTTGTGGTCAGGTCCACCAACCAGTGCCCCAACCACAATATTTGGGTTCGGGTCAGTAGACCCGTACCAGTTGTCATAACCCTGAGTGCACCCGATGAACCCTTTGTTTTCTCTATACGAAACAATTGAGGCACCTCTATGGTGAACCCTTTTTGGGAAGTTTGGGCCAAAGCCCACTAGATAGCTCATGTTTAATGGGTTAGAGCCCAAAATGTAATCCACTTGTGATTTTGTGAATTGGAAAAGCTCATGAGGTGTTACTTCCCCTCCATGGCATTTGAGGGTTTTCTGGTTTAACTTTTGGAGTAAATTTGAGTATACTGATACCAAAAATGCCCCCGAAGATACGTACTGCATGTTGTTCCATTGCCGAACGTATAGGAGGCCGCCAGGGGTAAAATGGACATTGTGTTTCGTACCATTGTTTTTGTTTAGACATGAACAAATGTAGTATTCGGCTTTTGATTGGTATTTTTCTAATACGTCTTTGTATTTTTTGTGTTTCTCTTCGGTAAGCAACTATATAAATAAGACACAACCAAAATATTAGAAACCATTATTTAAATTACTTGACACGATAATTACAAAAATAATCATTATATGATATAACATTTAATAAAATGATTGCTTGCCTCAAGAATTATAAAAATGTCACAAATTTTGCAACATGTTATTTAAAAAAAAATCCGCAACAAGATAAGAAGATAGATTTCAAATTTGTTCTTGAAACTTGGAAATTATTTTAAAATTCATGAAACTATTCTTAGCTTCTTACAATTTCAAATGGATTTTTAAATGTTTGCTTTATCTTTATTATAAGTGTTGCTTTTTTGCTTGAAAATCTAGTTGCAATCATGGAGCGAAACAAAATGAAGTAATCATTTACGCAAAGACTACATAGCATATGGTTGTGTCTCTTAAAAGGGCCCACTTCATTCAAAATATGAGATTATTTCGGTCGGGTTTATATCAACACTAATTATTTATTAATTATTAATATTAATATATGTACTTTATGATCTATGATTATAAGCATATGAGATATATACAACTTAAGTTATGATGATTACATGGTCATGTGATTACATCTTAACAATATAATTTAATATAATGTAACAACTATTGAAAACCAGAATGTTATTGACATTCTTTCGTAAGTTTGTATTTAAATATTTGTACATACTCTTCATTAAAAAAAATATTTAAATAAATAAATTATCAAACAGGAGCATCCATTAGGATTTAGGGCGTCAACAACTTTTTGACTCTTATTTAGTGACTAGTCGAGGGGTCCATATAAATTAATTAAATCAAAAGCTTTTATTATGCTTACATATTTAATGTCATTGACATTAAAAAAAAACCTAGGGATTGTTTTTTTTTTTAATAACTCACTATAAAAAGCGTTGCATATTTTTAAAAAAAGGAAAAACTATTTAAGCTTACATGAAGCAATTTAAACATGTAAAACCGACTAAGAATCATGTCTTAAAAACTTATTGTAGTAAGAATTTTTTTCGCTAAATTACTATCTTTACAAAGAAACATTTATGTAAAACTAGAAATTATTTATATAAATTACAAAAGTCAAAGGTAAAAAAAATGATGAAAAGAAATGGTAATGATGAAAAAGTGTGACTGTGTAGGCATGAACATAAGTAGGTGAAGGTAGAAGCTTAGCCACCCTCTCTACCACATTTATTTTGACATTTGGCACAGACAAAGCATCAAAAACCCATGTGCACTTTTGCTTCAAAATATGACCCCATATTTGTACTATTGATCTTCATATATATGAATATTCTCATATAATGGAATAAATCACAATCTAGTATTATTGATATTGAAATTGATTACGTGAATAAACTGTTATTGAATAAACTGTTATTGAATAAACTGTTATTCGGTTTTTTTTTTGGACACTTCGTCTTTTGTTTTATTAATCAAAATCAATCCAAAACGTTTTTTGTTGAAAACCAATCCAAAAATCCGAATATTCAAACAAAATAGTCTAGTTCGAATTATTCAACCGAACAATTTGGTTTTATTCAAATAGTAAGTATCTTTTCTAACTCATTTGTACCCAAATTATTTATGGTTTAAAACATATAAGATACTCAAAATAGTAGCCTACATCACGAAAAGACGAATTCCTATAATCATCTCATAAATAACTATGGGAAATTTGAAAAGATACGAGAAATATATATTGGTGATTTTTTTCATTAATGTGTTTTAAGTGTAATGAGATTACTTTTGTTGACCAAAAGTGATTTTGATAAATATTAAACAAGTAAGAAAGGTGTAGAGTGCACACTTGTTTAAGTTTATTCAAGATTAAAAGTAGACTGTCATTTAGGGGCGAAGCCCCTGAACGAACGGGGATCCGGGGGCAGCGCCCCTGGGAGCAGGGTCCAAGGGGCGGCAGCCCCTGGCGGGGTCCAAACTGTTTTTGACTTGGTATTAATTCTTATAGAAAACCCGGATTTATGACAGTTTGTTGACTGTTGCCAAACTGTTTTATGACAGTTTTCAGACAAAGAATGTATTTAACCGATTTTGGTCAGTTTTTTCTGGTACTTACGAAAAATCATTATCTCATTCTCTGTTATTTTTTCTTTTGAGTTTTATCCAATCAAAGATTAGGAAGTACCACCCAATACTTTGATTTGATAGTGAAATCACAATTCTCAGAATCTTCAAGGTTATTATATATATATATATATATATATATATATATATATATATATATATATATATATATATATATATATATGTTCGAAAATGAAATCTTGGCTTATTCACCTATTATTTTTAATAAATAACTAAATAAGAAGTTCGTACTAAATTTTAGTAATGGTGGTTAAAAAACAGTTGGCACTTACAAAATAAAAATCATTGTTTTATGCAAACTATACCTTTTAAAAGTAACACTTTATTTCGCAAAAATTGCATTATTTTTTTGTGAAAAGTAAAAGTAAATCAATTTCGTAAAATGATATTTTTCGTAAAACAGGTTATTATTTTACATAAAAGTTGAAAATATAATATTTTGTGATAATATTTTTTTCAAAATTAGTTTCTCTTAAATGGTGATTAAAAGAGCAAATCATCCAACAAATCAACTAAAATCATATACCTCGTTTACGTTGAACTAATGTTAATATGTCAATTCAAAAGAATTGACCTATGCTAGTGTGACTAAAGAACATGCTGATTTTAGGGAGTCTAATAGTACACAAAAGTAAAATCAACGTCATAATCATCAAAAAAAAAAAATGGAGAACAATTGACAAGTGTTGATGTGCAAGTGGACCGAAAAATGCTACTGATGTGCGTACCTGAGATGCAAGAACTTGAATGCCGGCGAATTTAACATCCCAGCTGAATTCGGTGATGGACCACCCAACGCCACCGAAGGAATCGGCGTTATCGATCACATAACTTAAGTACTGGTGGTTGTCGGTGGCTTTGTACAACCACATCGCGGCCCACAGCAGCTCATCCTCGTGCCCACTCACTGATGTGTAGTAGTTTTTCACCACTCCAATGCTTTCATCGTATTTCCCTCTGTACTTATCCCCAAATTCGAATAACTACCAAAAAAATCCCAAATATCAAATCGTTATTTCCAATCGCAGGTTTCCCGAATTGTTCATACAGATGGATTTTTGAATTTTGAGTTTTGAATTTTTTGTAATGTACCTGTTGGGCGTGATGCAATAACAAATGGGAGTAATGTGGGTTTGTTTTTTTAAACACAATGGAGGCTGCAGCCATAGCGGCGGCGGTTTCTCCGGCGAGATCTGACCCCGGATTGTTCTCGTCGATCTTGTATGCTTGTCTCGACGTCGTCATATCCTCCGGCCGTTGCCAACAGTAGTGATCGGTGTATCCGTCACCTACCTGTCATGTTATCAGTTACAGGTGATGTGATTAACGCATTAGTGACTTGTACGTTACAAACAGTGAAGGCGTAGTTAGTTAGTTACCTCAGCCCATAACACGTTAGGGCTGGTGTGAGCTTTGATGAAATAATCGGTTCCCCATTTGATCGCTTCCATGGCGTGTTCTAACTCGCCGGCACCGGCAATGTACTCGCCGTATTCGATGATGCTCCACGACAGCATTGTGACGGTGAATGCCATCGGTAAACCGAACTTGACGTGGTCTCCGGCGTCGTAATAACCTCCGACCAAGTCCACCTGTTTTATCCACCGGAAAATCAACAGAATAAGCAAAACCCTAACAAATTTACAAAATACAAAACAATAGCATTAATGTTGGTGACGTACGCCTTGTTCAAGGCCGTCGGTAAGGCCGGAATTATCGCGCCAGGTGACGCGTTGGTTGTACGGAAGGCGGCCGGAGCGTTGAGCTTCAAAGTATAGCAGAGATTTAGTGAGGGCGTCGGCATAATTATGTGAAGGACTACATCTACAGGTGTCAAAAATGGAGAAGAGAGAGAGAAGAAAGCAGCAATGGTGTAGAAATGATAATGACGGCTTCCTCTTCATCATCATCGTCTTCTCCATTTTTGAGAGTTCGATATGCAGCTCAAATTCAAAAATCAAATCGATATTCTATCAGATTCTTCCCTCCTAAAGAGATTTTAGGAGCGAAGAAGGGAGAGAATTATGAGCCTCTGTGTGGCTGTGATCATTTTATAAAGTGGGAAAAAAATATCAAAAAATTCATGAGATGCATAAAAAACGGTTTAAAATAATGTTACTGTTTTTTTTTAAAAAAAAAAATTAGCTTTTACTTATTTAATAACACAAATTGTTCAATTAAATAAATTTATATTCCGTTACTTATCATTTTATAAACGGTTTTTAAAAAATGTTTATAGGTATGTAATATAATTTTTATGGTCTCTCGTAATCTTAATATTTGTTTGGAACCGATTTTATAATCAACACTAAAAACCATCTATCTATTAATAGATTAAATTGGTAGCATAAAGATTGTTTATCTTCATGCATCTATTTTATACATGGTTATATGAAATAAGAATTATTGCGTTGAAGTAGCCATTTGTATAAGTTATATTTAGTGTTAAATTTTAGAGAAAATATGCTAAGGTCAATAAATGTGCCATATAGATCTTCCGTTATTGTTTTAGGGATGCATTTGTAATTGCTACACTTACGTAACAAACAACGTACAAAAATGATTGATAAACTCCATTTAAGATATGGGTTCTAATCATTTAAAAACCTTTTAAACCACTTTTAAAATAGATAACATATTGTTTTATGAAATTATGTCCTAAAGTTTCTGTTGTCACCAGAATAAAAGTTTTAAAATAGTATAAAAGGAGGGTAACAATTATAACATCCTAATATAAGCTACCCATTTAACTTAATTTAACTTAAAAGGGTAATATATTTTTTTTATTTGTATATATTTGACTAATGAGTTTTTTTTTTTTTCGTTCATATTTACCCATTCAATATGTTAAACTGTATACATTCAGTTATTATGATCGGTTACTCATGGTTAGCCCGGAAAAATGATTTAATAAGATAATATATTTATCATTTTGTACACATTTAGTCCTTAATATTTATGTATACATTTAGTCCTTAATATATATTTTTTTTGTTGCAAAATAAATCTATTTTGTTTTTGTATTTATTAGTACTTATTAATGATTTTTTTAGATTTTTCTCTTGACATCTTATGTGGAACAATCATTGATGAGGTGTTTGGGGTTGTTGATGCTTATGTCCATAGAGATCTCGATTGTTTGGTTGCATAGGTCTTGTGGTTTGGCTTAGGTCTTGTGTTCTAAACATCGTAAATCCTTCATACAATATCATATTTTAACGATCTTCATATCTACATGTTCGTTCTTTGAGTCTACTACAACTTTTGTTAAGATTACCCTCGTTAAAATGTAATATATTTTTACTTACGATTTTAGAAAAAAAAACATTCATACATGAAACTCCCGATTCAAGGTGCTTTTCATTTTGACCCTATGTGTGTAAATAAGTTGCAAATGTGGTCCCAAGGAGTCTAAAGTGAAACTTTGAAGGGGGACGTGCGTGTATTGGACGTACTTCTAGTACGCTATGCATACGTCGTCCAGGGACAAACCTTAATTTTTATGGGTTGGACCCTATTTAAGCATCATTATGACCCATGATCCCCTTATTTCTTGGCCTCCATTACCCTTTGAGCCTTTTTTCGAAACCCTAACCCATATAAAGAAGATTTGACCTCTTTTTGTGTGTTGGTGAACCTTGAGGTAGACGAAGCTTGAAGGATGAGCTTTGATCAAGGGAGAACTTGGAGATCCAGATTCCAGTTATCATATCCAGCTTCATTTAGGTATAACGCTTGGAACTTGCTCATTGTATGCTTAGATCTAGTTACTATGGAGTTTTATTCGCTTTTTAGTACCATGAATGAGATCCAGTGGGATTCTTCCACTCTAAAACTTAGGAGTTGCTTCTCTTCATATTTTTGAGGTCCCTAGTCCATAAAGTTAACATCTTGATAGTTAAGGATCGACCATACATGTGTTTATGTCCATTTGGTGAAAGTAGGATGCTAAATATAGTGTTTGAGTTCTTTTGAGCCATACAAAGGCTCCAAGTTAGTGACTTTAGGGATTAAAAGGTTCCTCAAGGTTTGGATCTAAATTTTGCACGTCTGATTGTAACAATTAAGTGCTTAATGGAAAAAGTGCCTATTGGGTGCGTACGCATTCGAATCCCTGATCATGCAATCCACCCAGTACGTCGAGCATACTTCTGGTACGCGTAACGTACTAGGCCTGGTCATGTGGTTTGTAGTTTGGCCATATTTAGCATATGAGTTAAACTCGGGGGTTAAATAGACTCGGGGGTGATGTAACGCCCTCTTTTGAATCGTTTCCTATTGCAGGGTGATGATTAAGGAGTGGGTAATATAAAACTTAAAACCCTTGAAGAATTGAGTTTGGGCTCATTTGTAGATAGATGATGTAGTTTGGATGATCCGGGTATTCAGTTTATGTTTTGGAGCCCAAGGGTATCAATAAAGGTGTTGGTTCGATCATTTTATAAATTTTGGATTTAATTTTGGTTGGTTTTCAGACTAATTAAAGTTTATAGAAGCGCATGGCTTCTCGTTATCTCTCTGTGGATATAAAGAACGTCAAAATCGGATAAGGGATGCAAAAGTTATGATCATTTAAAGTTAGAAGGGTTTGGACCAAACCAGGTACGCATGGCGTACAAGGGAGGTATGCGTGGCGTACACATAAATTTGGACGCGCAAGCATTTTAGAATGCCCTACATTCCCCAAGGGAACACACTGCATTCGCCAGGCCAGGTCAAAGCCCTAAGTTAGGGTCTTGGACCCTATTTAAAGACCTTAACTCACCTTCAACCCTCATTCCCTTCAGCCTCCATCCTCTTTAACCCTAAGAACGAAACCCTAGCCTCCCATTATGTATTTCTTGAGCTTCATGGTGATTTTTGTGTGTTTTGGTTCTTGAAGAGAAAGAAGAACTTCTTGAAGAGACAATGCTTGACTTAGAGCTTTTAGATCCAGATTTTGCTCACCTAGATCTAACTTCTGGAGGTATAAAGTCTCAACCTTGAAAACTCTTTCCTATATATCTTGCTAGTTAGTTTTGGTCCCTTTATGGTGGTTCTTGTGAGTAGAAGTTACTCTAGAACCTTTGAGCTTCTTATTTGATCCTTGTTGGGTTTATGGAGTCATAAAGTTTGGATCTTGATAAGTGTAAACCTTCTATGCAGGATTTGATAGTCTTTTAGTGAAGCTTGGGACTTAGGGTTTTGATTTGGTTGCCATTAAGTCTTTCTAAGTCATAAAGTCAGGAACTTTATGACTTAAGAAGTCCCTTTGAATCAGATCTGGAAGTTTGGACTAAGGTCTTAACGCATAAGTTGGCATCTTGGCATCTTTATGAAGTTAGAATGCTTGAAATCATGATTAGGTCCTTTTGGAACATGCAAAGGTGCCAAGTTGACAACTTTATGGGTTAAGTCAATAATATGAAGCTATTTTGAACAATTGGAAGTTGGACTTAAGGTATTAAGTCATTGGTGCAATTTTTGGACATTGGACGGGAACATCGTACGTTCATCTCGAGAATGTCGCGCGTTCGGGTGATCGGTGGACTCTTTGGGCTTTTTTCTTTAGACTTGATTTTAGGGTTGAACTTTTTGTTTTGAGCCATGTTTGGTCTTATCCGGTTGGATAGCCCAGTTTGGGCCTAAGGAGTTTGGGTTGGGCCTTAGTGGGCCTAACTTGGGTTTGGGCCTTAGTAGACCCAATTGGTTTGGGTTATTAGTGGGTCGGGTTAGATTGGGGCATCGTTGGGCCTATGTTTTTGGTTTAGCCCTAGATAGTTATTTAGATCAGTTTGGCTTGGCTCAATGTGTGGAGCCGATTCGCATCAGTAGCGAGTGAAGGATTCTTTTATCAGTGGATCGAGGTAGGTTTCCTCACTTTATTCAGTGGGTCAAAGGCACCAATACCGGCCCATAGTTTATTATGTTAGGATTCTAGATGTATCTGTGACTCTTGCATGTGTATGTATTGGTATGTATTTTGGGCGGGGCCTGATGGTTATTCAATATGCTAGTATCAGGTTATGCATATATGATTTATAAGTGGGCGGAGCCCGATGATTATGTAGTATGCTATTATCTTTGTTATTTTCACATGTGTTGAATGTTTATATGATTATATGGTTATGTGAGTGTGGGCGGGGCCCGTATCTCAGTCATGGGGCCCGTTATGCGAATGTAGGCAGGACCCGTATCTCGGTCGAGTGTGGGCAGGGTACGTATCTCAGTGGGTGAGACCCGTTATGTGCTTAGTTATGTATGGTATGAGGTATATTGTGGAACTCACTAAGCTTTGTGCTTACGGCTTTTAGTTTATGTTTCAGGTACTTTGATTTTCAACTGGAAGAGCTTGGGATGATTGCAAAGCACACGCCACATGTTTCTGCATTTTGTGAATTACTCTGATTTCATGAAGTTTTGTTGAATCTTAAATACCTTAGTTTTTTAGGAATGCTATGTAGTAACGATTTATTAATCTAAAAATGAAAATTTTATTTTATTATTTTGGGGACGTTACAAGTTGGTATTAGAGCCTTGGTTTGAGGGATTCGGGCACACTCTCGGGTGTGTCTAAACTCAAACTGAGGATTTAGTAAAGTTTTTCAAAAAGAAATGTATTTTTGGAAACGGATTTTCCAAAAAGAAGAAAGGGTGTGGTGCATGCAATCAGTCAAGATTAAGTAAGTTTTTCTAAAATACCCATACAAGTTATGTGATATGATTTGATTTATGAATTTGTGAACTGTATGCTAGTTAGGGATAAGGATCTACTTAGTGTTTGCATGATAGAATGCAAGGAGAGATGCCTTTGTATGCCTAATTGTATGAGCTTGTAGACTTGAATGCTAGTCCTTATTAGTCAGTGACAAGTTGGGTTGATATGTGATGTATGCTAGCCTAGGAAGGATGTGATGTTGGTTTGGGTATGATTTGTATGCTTAAGGAAATCAGTAGTTAGAGTGGGAGCTCCTAGTATAGGTTATTGTATGGGTTATTAGTACAGCCCCCCCCCCCCCCTAATTTTTTAGTTATAAACAGTCCTCATACTTTCATTTTATACATTTTTGGCCCAAAAATATATAGCTTTGGTTGTGGCCCCCCTGCTTAACAGTTTTTTTACATATATATTTTCGGCCCCCCTGAAGCAAACGTTGAAGCTCTACCCTTGATAGTATGTAGGATTGGATGCTTGTGATTATTCGGTGGATTGGAGTGTTACTGCATGAATGTTGCTTACTTTGTGCTTTGTGGAACTCTTAGGTGATGGGAGTTAAGTACTAAGTGAATATGTCAAGTCATATGTGACAAAGG
Organism: Lactuca saligna; assembly: GCF_052625555.1. Classification (NCBI taxonomy): domain Eukaryota; kingdom Viridiplantae; phylum Streptophyta; class Magnoliopsida; order Asterales; family Asteraceae; genus Lactuca; species Lactuca saligna. The sequence continues at coordinate 153,944,130 of NC_136423.1, forward strand.
TTGAATAATCTAAGAGTGATGGACTTGACCCTGTTGCACAACTCTTGTTTGAGTCCAACCATTGTAGGGATGAGTCAGTTACTCGAAGGATTATCTAAGCTTTGTTACATGTGACTGTATTCATGAGGTAGGTAACTGGCATTATGGGGAGTTCTTCAGCAGCTAATGGCAGGGTGAGGTTGAGTACCTAGGAAAGCCTAGGGATTGGTTCGGTGGGTTTTGTTGTGTTGGGTAGCGAGTGTTTGGTGTTTGGATTTGAGAAGGTGACTTAGAGGATTCGAGAGGATTCTTGAGGAAAGTATGGATATGTGTGGAAGGTAGTATTGGACCTATACTATTGAAAGCACAGGATCCATACTCAAATCAGGGAGAGTCTTGGAGAATCTAGGAAGTGTAACGCCCCATTTTTGGTATGTAATTTAAATAAAGTATTTTCATTTCTTAAGGGGTACTCGACAAGTCTGTAGCCTGACTTGTTGGGTACAGACAGGATGATCACGCAATTTAAGTTGGCTACTCAATGAGTCCATATGTTGGGACTCGGCGAGTCTGTATGTCTGGATGAAGCCCTAATTTCAAGTGTTTACACCCTATTTAAACACATTTATGCTCCCCAAACCAGCCTCCATCACCCTTAGAGTGTCCTTTACCAAACCCTAGCCTCCCTTTAAGCCTTTTGGAGCATTTCTCATCTTGTGAAGGATTTTTGGTGCATTTTGATGTTAGAAGAAGAAGAGAGAAGAGAGGTTCTCAAGAGCAGTAAAGGATATCTGAGTTTCTTGTGTCTTTCCAGCCTCCATTAAGGTATAAAGCTCAAATTTTGGCTTGTCATCATATAGATCTTCTTAAAAGCTTGCTAGTGTTGCTTTTTTTCCATTTTCTAAACATAGAGGTTGTTTTATGGGAAGTTAAGATGAATGGGTTTCAGATCTAAGCATCTCTGGACTCATTGAGCTCAAGGTTTCCACCTTTATTAAGCTAAACACCCATTCCAAACGTAGATCTCCTCTTTTAGCTTCTTATTGGGGATTTTAGCTTCTTATGTGCTTGCATGAACATAAAGTTAGAAACTTTACGTGTGAAATCAGTCCTAGGAACCCAGATCTACGTATTGGATGCACTGGAATCAAGCAAAATCGACTGTATAGTAATGACATGCTTGGGACTCGGCGAGTTGTTCTTCAGACTTGATGAGTCGAGTCGCGAGTCCCCGTTTTTCCCCGATTTGAGAGTTTAGGGTGAATCAGGGAGTGGAGAAGGGACTCGGTGAGTTAGAGTCAGATCTAGTAATGGAGGGACTCAGCGAGTCTATGCCCTGACTCGGCAAGTCCGATTAACTGAAAGTTGACTTTGACCAGGGAGTTGACTTTGACTAGGGGTAAAATAGTCATTTTACCCTAAGGGCATTTATCAATACCTAATCTAGTGTGTTTGGGATTTGTAGCCAGATAGTTCCAGAGCAGCAGTCAGCCAGTTTTAGAGTTAGCATCTCAGCAGCCAGCGTTACGAGGTGAGTTTTCCTTCCAGTAGGAACGGGTCTACTGCCACAATGCCAGCCCGTTTAATTAGTAGTAGTTCCAAACTTCGGTCCAATGCAGTAGTTCAATGTGCTTAATGTCTTTATGATTCAAGCATGTCTTTGTGTTATGTGTTATGGACTTCGGTCTGATGCAGTATGCAACATATGTGTTTATGCTAGTAGTTATGATTATGCTATGCTATGTCCAGTCAGTTCCGGACTTCGATCCAATGTAGTTTTCGGACTTTGGTCCGATGCAGTGGGCATGGCCCGATAGTTGTTTATTTGTTATTGTATTTTATGTGGTATTTTGGGGGTGCCCACTAAGCTTTGTACTTACAGTTTCAGTTTTGGTTTCAGGTACTTCCGCTAGCAAGGGCAAGAGCTCGAGTTGATGGCATCGCACACACCACAGCTTCAGTTTTATCCTGGGGTTTTTATTCAGATATTTGATATGATTGATATAGTTTTGTTTTGACACAATTACTATGACTTTTGAGTTATTCATCCCATGGTTTTGATTATATATGACATTCGATGATATGATTTTTAGTAATATTAAAACAAAAAATTTTGGGTCGTATTTTGGGTCATTTCAGGAAGCCTGTGGGATGAGGATTCTATGGTATATTTAGATCTCTTGCATGTTGTTTTCGGTATGGTGTTGAGCACTTAGGAATGGGGTTCAAATTCTGGTTTCAGATGAGTAGCAAGTACTGAGCCGATTGATGCGCAGACGCGTGAGTTTATCTCATCGGATACTACTCGTGGTATTTTAGAATAGACCCCGATGGTCTTTTCTTCAACCAATGAACGTATTTTGGAGCTCTTGGATGGTCATCTCGGGGCCTTTCGGTCTGAGGTTGCATTACGGCAGTTGGGGGCTTGTCTGGAGCCCAAGGCTCATGGATCTCCAGAATCCTTCAAGAAGGAAGGTCCTATTGTTAGTTCTTGTCATTTGGGATCAGAGGGGATTTATGCACCATGTTCTTAGGATGTTCAGGGTAACTCCAGAGGAGGAGGTCAATATTTCCTTCAGATACGTTTGCGGGTATGTCATCTTCTGTTTTCTTATGGGTTATTATCGGGAATTTGTATTGCTTTGGGGTTTGGCTAAGATATTGTTAGGTGCATAAATTTCACCTTTTCATAAGCTAATTTCATGTTTATTTATATCATTGCATTGCATTTTTAGTGTAATATTCATTCATTTTGCATATAAGGACATTATCGAGGATCTATCAATATTTCACCATTTTTTGTGGATGTTTCAGGGTGATTTGAAGATTGGAGCATGCTTAGGATGATCAAGGGGAAGCTCTCGGTGAAATTTCGGAATTTTCGGAGCTAAATTGAAGAAATGAAGAAAATTGGAGATTAGGTATCTTACAGTTCATTACACGGCCCGCGTTTTGGCAAGGCATACGTTACGCGGCCGTGTTTTAGAAGCTTTGCAGCACATCAGGATCATTACATGGTCGTTTAATGACAAGGCATATGTTACATGGTCCGTGTAACGTGATCTGATGGAATTTCAAAATCTTAACTTCCGATTTATCTACGTTTTTTGGGACATTCAAAAAGAACTTCAACTTGGAACTTCAAGGGGGTGATTTTGGGGAGTTTATATCATCATCTAACACTTTGGAAACACTTTAATTTGCTTTTTATAAGTTACTTTGAAGATCATACTTGTTAGATTTGTAGTTAACTTAGACATGTGTGGCTAATTTCTCAATCATTTCTGATTCTGGATTACTAAGTGTTTGTTGTTAAGTTGTAATTTGCACTTGACTTTATGTTTATTACATGTTTGATTGGGTCTCTTTTCACTTGATCAATGAATTAGGGTTCTTATCAATCTAGTTAATCAAATTGTGAAATTTGTACATGTGATGTCACTAATTTGTGAAACTTTAGAACTATTGAGAACACACTTATTTGCTATTCACTTAGTGGTGGTGCATTGAGGTGTTTTATGACAAGCAACCCCTATTAAATAATTCGGTCACATCAGGTGAAAATCAAATGTAGGGCGGTATTAAATACCCGTGAGTACATTATTGTGTGAATCGGTAAGGCATAAGGAGGCGTAAAAGTTTATTTGGTTGTCTAGTTTCGTTTTTAGTTTATTTTGTTAATCGTTTGTATATATGCTTGTTTTATTTTGTTTTGTTTTGTAATATTTAGTTTAGACTGATTGACTTTTTGTTGGATTATACATGATCTTTGCTTGGTTAAAAAAATAATAAATAATAAAAAAAATAAATAGGATTTATGTAGCTTTTTCAACATTAGTCTTTATGCATTTTAAAGTCAAATCAATGTCCAAAGAATAGTTATTAAAGTTGTATATTATTTTCATTCTAGTTTTCTAGTTGTAAATATTAGAAGTTTATTGTTATTTTAATCCAATTTGTTTTCCAAATTCAAAACCGCGAGATCATCAAAATGGCGGGTTTCAAAGTCAAATCTCCATAAGTGTTTGTCATTTATAAAAGACTTCTTCAAAAGTCAATTTTTCAAGTTTTTTGTTCAAGTTAAAAAAAAGTTTTAGTTTATGTTTATTCTTTTGTAATGTTTAAGTTGAGTCTTTGTACATATCCATGCTGCTTTCTAGTATTTAAAAAAAAAATGAACCAAGCTTGTCCAGATTTTTCATGATAATATTTTCACAAGAAATTCGGCTGTGCTTGTTTTTGTTGGTTTGTTTAGCATTAGAAGTTTATTTTGAAGCCAACAATTATGATTATATGGTTCTATTTTGTTATTTTTTGTTGTGTATTTCTTTTGCACTCCTGATACGGTTATGGATTTATCTCCTATTATGGATTACCGAGAGTTGACACGGATTTTGGAAGAAGATATGAAGATTGTGCAACCGCAAGCTATTGAATAGCATGGAAAGAAAACTAACAAGAATGGGATATGGCTTACCGATGCCGAGTGCCCTCCACCTTAAATAACGAGTGTAGATTCTTTGATAGGAGTGAGTTCACACATCTTGTGAAATTAGTGCATACATGAGTTGAGTGCTTCAGTGAGCACGCCCCATAGATTGAGATGCACCTGCCTTGACAGTAAAAGTTACTAGGAGATGCCTTATACTATGGTTCTATGCAATTAAACCAAGTGGTTGGCAAGTCTTTGTGTTCCAAGTCTTCTACTGTCGTGATTTGGAATGTAGTACATTTGTATGTGTTTGGGGTATAGGTTGACAACTCTTTAATCATGATTATGTTGTCGGGATAAATAACTTGAGGCATTCTTTCTTTTTATTTCTATGTTTGCATTTCTTCATTTGCATTTGCATTCATCTCTTCCAAGGTTAATTTTTGTTTTGTTTTCTTGAGGACAAGAAAAGGTTCAAGCTTGGGGAGATTTGTTAGGTTCATAAATTGCACCTTTTCATAAGCTAATTTCATGTTTATTTATAGCATTGCATTGCATTTTTAGTGTAATATTCATTCATTTTGCATTTAAGGACATTATTGAGGATCTATCGATATTTCACCATTTTTGTGGATGTTTCAGGGTGATTTGAAGATTGGATCATGCTTAGGATGGTCAAGGGAAGCTCTCGGTGAAATTTCAGAACTTTCGAAGCTAAACTGAAGAAATGAAGAAAATTGGAGATTGACTATCTTACAGTTCATTACACGGCTCGTGCTTTGGCAAGGCATACGTTACGCGGCCGTGTTTTGGAAGCTTTTCAGCACATCAGAATCATTACATGGCCGTGTAATGACAAGGCATATGTTACACGGGCCGTGTAACGTGATTTGATGGAATTTCAAAATCTTAACTTCCGATTTATCTTCGGTTTTTGGGAAATTTAGAAAGAACTTCGACTTGGAACTTCAAGCGGGTGATTTTAAGGAGTTTATATCATCATCTAACACTTTGGAAACACTTTAATTTTCTTTTTGTAAGTTAATTTGAAGATCGTATGTGTTAGATTTGTAATTAACTTAGACATGTATGGCTAATTTCTCAATCATTTCTGATTTTGGATTCCTAAGTGTTTGTTGTTAAGTTGTAATTTGCACTTGACTTTATGTTTATTATCTATTAATCTTTTATTTGGACTTAATTACATGTTTTATTGGTTCTCTTTTCACTTGATCAATGAATTAGGGTTCTTATCAATCTAGTTAATCAAATTGTGAAGTTTGTATATGTTTTATGATTTGATGTTAGTAACATGCACTTGATTGGTTGTAATTAGATCAAAATCAGTGTAATCAATGATTAAATGTTCATATCCCAAGCATATGAGGAATATTGAACATCATTGGTAATTGTTACAAGAACTTAATGTCATTTAATGATTTGATCCAAGAGCTTGTTTGAATTGAATCAATTAAATGAAGTTTTATTTGAAGAACTTGTTTTGAATAAAATACTTTTGTCAACTTGGATATTAGAGTTTATTAATATCAAAATTACCAACCTAGATTGAACATGAGTTATAATCATATTATATCTTTCAACATAATGCATGTATAGGAATCAGAATCGGAAATGTACTTCTTTTACTGCATTTTGTTATCAATCGTGCTTATTTATGAAGTTTAATTCGAGTTTAAACACAATCGCCCATTTTAATTTTTGTTTGTATGATGTGTGAGAATATGGCTAAATAAGAAGTCTCGTATTCCTGTGGACCGACCATGCTTACTCTATACTATCTCTAGTGTATGAAGTAACAGTGACTTGAATTTTATTATTATTATTTTATCCCATTATTTTTTGGTTTGACAACCAAACAGATATATCTCGGACTGGCTTTCTGCTATTGTTTGGATTATATTATCAAGGATTATGATATATCATTCTACATATCGAGAGTCTTCGATGAATCATCAGTGGGTCGTATCTTGTTGAGTCAATTTCAACGTGTTCGGTTGTTGTTCCGAGTTTTGTTGGGATCAATTCAAGGGTATTGTTTGGAGCTTTACCCTTCCAAGGTAATTTCTAGTGTATCTTCGAAGTTTGGAGCTTGGATCTGTAGAATAGTGGCTTAATCCATTAAGATAGCCTAACATATTGAGGAAATCAGCGAGTCCATGGAAGGACTCGACGAGTCGATGTGAGCTATCCCGTTTTTGTTCATGTGAGGATTCGGCGATTCTGAGGACCGAATTGATGAGTAGATTCGATAAATCGTGACCCAGAGTAATCAGGGAACACGGCGTGTCAGGGGCTGACTTGACGAGTTGGTTCGCGATTTCAGTGTTCGGAGTTTTAGCACTCGACGAGTTGAGGGAGCAACTCGGAGAGTTGTGTCAACTCGAAGCGTTAACTTTGACCGTTGATCGTTGACTTTGACCAGGGTTGACTTAGTTTTACTTTTAGAGAGTATTTTGGGCTAAGTGTCATTTTGGTAATTGATAGCTCGGGGAGTCAAGTGATCAGCAGTTCGAGGATCTGCCAGCTAGCATCGAGGGGTTATTCGCAAGATTCTACAATCAGCTTGTGAGGTGTGTTCTCTCCAGTAGGAATGGGTCTAAGGTACCAATGTCGGCCCGTTTATGTATGTTAGTGTATACCGGATTTAGATCCAATGACGTGCGAGGCCCAATGAAGGATTATAGGTATGTTTCCAAACTACGGTTCGATGCCGGGTGGTACCCGAGGCAGTAGTGTATGTTTAGTTATACTTGTTGTCTTTGTGATACTTGTATGTGCCTGGTAGGGGGATGAGTGTGGGTGGGAGCTCATATCTAATCACTAACTGAGTGTGGACAGGGTTCCATATCTCATTAGTAGTAGAGTAGGGGTGGGGCCCAAGATAGGCGGGGTCTTATGACTAGCAGTTATAGTATAACGATTGTTTGTTATGTATTAGCATGATTATATGTTATTGTCTGTATGCGTATAGCGGGCAGGGCCTGGATACAGGCGGGGCCTAGTAGTAACAAATAGGTATACCGAGCGGGGATCGATGCCAGGCGGGGCTTGATGCCGGATTCGTCCTATGTCGGGCAGGTCCCAATGTAGCGGGTTAGTCCCAATCTTTGCAGTATGTGATTATGTGTATGGTATGCAGTAGATTGGGGAACTCACTAAGCTTCATGCTTACAGATTTTAGTTTTGGTTTCAGTTACTTCTAGTAGTGGAGGGAGGAGCACGGGATGACTGCATGTCACACACCAAGAAGTTTTAGCCTAGGATGTTTACTCTGATAAAAGGATCATATTTTGAGATGATACAATGATTTGATATAACGGTTTTTGTTTACGAATGAAATGGTTGATAATTATGGTTTTTATTAATGATTTAAAACTAAAATTTTAGACTGTATTTTTGGGGTGCTTCAAGTTGGTATTAGAGCCTTGGTTTGAGGGACTCTGGCACACTCCCGGGTGTGTCTGAACTCAAACTGAGGACTTGGTATCAAAATTTTGAAAGAAAATCATTTTTATAAAAGAACTTTGAGAAGAGAAAAGAACTTTGAAAAAGAGAAAAAGGGTGTGGTGCATGCAATCAGTCGAGCTTAAGTAAGTTCTCCCAAGTTACCCATACATGTTTGTTTAGATATGATATGCTTATGAGAACTGCATGCCAGATTAGGACTAAGGATCTAGGAAGTATGCCTTGTGTGCCTATTATATGTGTTTGAGCTTTATGAGTTGCATGCTAGTAAAGATTCATGATATGTGAATAGAATAGTTTGATTATGTTCTGGTGAGATTTTCCTTTTTATCTGAATGTTACTTGTTTTGTGATTTATGGGACTCTGAGTGATGGGAGTTAGCCATTATGTGAATACGCCAAGTCACAGGTGATCAGGGTTGAATAATCTCAGAGTGCTGGATTTGGCCCTATTACGCAACTCTTGTTTCAGTCTAACCGTTGTAGGGACGAGTCCTTTACTCGAAGGATTATCTGAGCCTCGTCACATGTGATAGTATTCAGGTAGTGTCTAATTGGCATTATGAAGATACCTTCAGTAGCTAAGGACGAGTTTCGGGTTGGAGGTTACCCTAGGGCAAGCCTAGGATGAGAGTAATGCTGGGAGCAGTAGTAGTAGTAGTAGTAAGGGACTTGGTGGAGTCGAGGCAATTCTCGAGGAAAGTACGGATAGATGTGTAGGGTAGTATGGGCCCGTACTACTAAAAGCAGAGGATCCATACTCGATTTAAGAAAGGCTAAGATAAAATTGGGGAACTTGTAGTGCGTGTGTGATCCCTCAATAGTGATGAGTATTTTGATGATAGTTATGTTATGTTCCAGAATGGTGATGTTACGGGAGAGACCAGTGGGCGGTTCAAGCACCGGCAAGGATTAGCTTTTGGTTCAAGAGCCGAGCAGCTCAGGGAGCAGATGAGAGATTTTACATCAGCTGAGATTACGCGTAGTATTCTAGACCAGACTCCTGTGATCTTTGGTACGGTCAAGGAGGGCATATTGGAGATTTTGGATGAGAGGCTGGGAACCTTCCACGCTGAGACGGTGGTCATGATGGGGGCGCATACACTAACATTCCGAGAGTTCGGAGCTTGTGGAGCTCCAGATTACCATGGGGCCAGGGACCCCATTGCTAGTAGTACATGGTTGGAGGACGTCGCCAACACTTTTCACACTAGCCGGTGTCCCGTGGGGGACAAGGTCCAACTCGCCTCTTGTCTCCTGAAGGACAAAGCGCGTGATTGGTGGCAGGAGGTTGGACATGCTATTGGATATGATTCCGCATTGGACACGATGACATGGACTGACTTCTCGGCTATATTCAGGGCCGAGTTTTCACCAGTTATTGAGGTGCAGCAATTAACATGGGAGTTCCAGGACCTCCACTAGACTATTGAGACAGTGGCGGAGATGACCGCCAAGTTCAGAGAGAGAGCTCTCCCGGTTCTGCAGTATGTGGCGGGTGAGGAGATGAAGAAGGCTCGGTACCACGAGATGTTGAGGAGCGACATCAAACAGTTTTTGAGCCGATCCACTTGCAAGACACTAGAGGATATGATAGCTCGAGCTAGGGAAAGGGAGATTGACTTAGAGGCAGACATGAAGAGAAAACCAGTCGAGGTGTAGACATCCATGGGGTCGGAAAGAGGCCCAATACATCAGATTCTAGATCGAGGGGTCATGAGGACCGTAGCCGATGTGGGAAATGCGGCCGAACGCACGAGGGTGCATGTAGGAGTGGAAGTGGTGGTGATTCTGATTATTTCAGGTGCGGCCAGATCGATCATTATAGCAGGGATTGTACTGCTACCACCACCCAGGATCAGACTTGATATGTTTCCTTTGAAGTCAGCGGGGCCAAAAAAAGGCCCAATATCTGAGTCTGGTTACTGCGGGACAGGTGATAGTTTTTGGGTTTTGAGCATTCTAACACTCCTAAGTAGTACATGCAACCCTAGAAAACCTTGGATATATGTTTGTCTAAATATATGCAAAATACTTTTCCAAGGTTCATAATCCTATCTAGCATGTATGGGGAACTTTAAATATAAAAAATGGCTAGAATTACATACCTTGTAGTTGATTTGATTCCTTGGAAACCTTGTCAGCCTAGCATCCCAATTGTGATGCCTCAAATGTCTCACACAACACCAAGTACACTTGGAAAGACTTAGAGAGAATGTATAACACTTTAAAAATTGGCTAGCCCTCACTTGTTCTTCTAGTCGCCGATTTTGGTGTGCATTTATAATCTTTATATAGTGTGGCACATCTAGGGTTACACCGTGTAAACCCTAATGTGACATGACTCTTCATTTCCATGACCCATGGGTTTGTAACTCCCTTGGAGCATCAATGGAGCATCTTATGAACCTTAGCCCAACTTGATAATCCATGGAGCATTAAGCCCACTATACAAGAATGAGTAATTTACATAATCAACCCATATATTCAATTAGTCACCTTTTGATCACTTGATTAATTCTAGATTAATTCCTGATCAATACTAATTAAATAAGATTATTATTAATATATTATAACTTATAACATATTAATAAAACACAAGTGTTAATTCTCTTATTTTAGTCTATCCAAATGCATGATGGCATGCAACCCAAATGGAACATGCCAAACCGGGTCAAGTACATACCAGAAATAGTTATAGACTTAGACACCTTATCCAACAGTCTCCCACTTGGATAAGTCTAATAACTATATCTGCAAGTATGACTTTCGGAACCGATCAACAATCGGAGCTCTTTCAAGGTCTCGTGGAACTGAGATGATGATGATACGCCATTTAAGATAAGTGATCTTATAATCCTCTGTTCTAGATATCAGCCGGAAAAATACATGGAACAATGTCTTACTTATTATCCGGTAGTTTGTTTCTCGATTTCCGATTTGTTTGACAAAGAACTTAATCGAACACATCAAGTTAGTTCTGACTGGGCCCAGTACATAGTTCAAAACAAAATCATCGAGGGGCCCAGAAATCAATTCTAATCCAAGAAAGAACAAATAAACTTCGACTCATATGCTTGTTCTACTATTTTTTGAATCACACACAAAAGCACGTTTTATAGCATCGAGTTACCAATGCGGTTTCGTACGATCAATGTATAACCAACTCATATCCAACAAGACATATCTCTAGGTTTGAAGACTTATATGATATTACCGTCTCGCAATCACTCAAGATAAATTCCATGAAGTGATACCAACGAGCGTGGGTTGAATCCAATACTCATAACTTATGAGCACTCATGAGTGTTGAGGCAATGTCCAACATCTTAGACCAATACAACCAACTCATGACAGTCTTAATTCATATCTACTTCCAACATATGACCGACTGTGGAAAATTTGAATACTATGTAATACACAACATAAATATTCTGGAAGTCAAAACATGCAAAATAAGTTATAGTAAATGATTGACAAAAGATAGCAACACTTTACACATAAATAAACACAAATTTTATTCATCATCAAATGTCAATTATATTTTACAAATTTCTAAGCTATCTAACTAAAAACTAATATCAACCTTCAGCCCTATGCGCCACACATGCTGGAGATGCTTAACCCTACCCAGTCCCTTCGTGAGGGGATCTGTTGGGTTCTCATCCGATGATATCCTCTTTTCCACGAGGAGTCCTTATTCTATTCGATGTCGGATGAAATAGTATTTTTTTTGTCGATGTGTCTGGATCTTCCATGATCCCTTGGTTCTTTCACTAAGGCAACTGCACTTTCACTATCACAGAAAATTTCCATAGGCTCCTTTATAGTTGGTACAACTCCAAGGTCTCCAGTGAAGTTCTTCAGCCATATTGCCTCCTTTACCGCTTCGCTTGCTGCTATATACTCTGATTCACAAGTTGAATCGGCCACTGTCTCCTGTTTGGAACTTTTCCAAGTAATTGCTCCTCCGTTTAAGGTAAAAACCCAGCCCGACTAAGAGTGGAAATTATCCCTATCAGTCTGGAAGCTAGCATCACTATACCCTACAAATCTCAAGTCATCACTCCGACCGAGGGTAAGGACTCAGTCCTTAGTCCTCCGAAGGTACTTGAGAATATTTTTCACCATAGTCCAGTGAGCCTTGCTAGGGTTCCCCTGATATCTGATGACCATGCTCAAGGAAAAGGCCACATCAGGGCAAGTACAAGTTATAGCATACATGATCGAGCCTACAGCGGAAGCATAAGGTACTCAACTCATTTATGCTATCTCAGCCTTGGTACTCAGGCTTTCAGTCTTACTCAATCTGGTGTTACTCTGGATAGGTAACTCCCCTTTCTTGGAATCCTACATGATGAACCTCTTCAGCACCTTATCCAAGTAAGTACTCTGACTAAGTCCAATTTGTCTTTTTCTCCGGTCTCTCAGAATCCTTATCCCTAGAATATAGGCAGCTTCTCCTAGGTCTTTCATAGCGAAACACTTCCCAAGCCAACACTTCACTTCCTGCAAGGTTGGGATGCCATTTCCTATGAGTAGTATGTCATCCACATACAGTACCAAAAAGCTAACTATACTCCCACTAGCCTTGATATATACACAAGATTCATCTTCACTCTTCGAAAATCCAAACTCTTTGACTTTCTCATTGAAACAAAGATTCCACCTGCGAGGTGCTTGTTTCAATCCATATATGGATTTCTCAATCTTACACACTCTATTAGGGTATTTTGTACTGACAAAACCTTCTGGCTGACACATGTAAACATCTTCAGCCAAACTTCCATAAAGGAAGGCGGTTTTGACATCTATTTGCCATATTTAATAATCATGAAATGCAACAATGGCTAACAAAACTCTAATAGACTTAATCTTTGCTACTGGTGAAAAGGTCTCATCATAATCAACTCCCGGAGTTTGAGAAAACCCCTTTGCAACCAGTCGCGACTTATAAGTGTGTACATTACCATCCATGTCGGTCTTCTTCTTGAAGATCCATTTTCACCCAACTGTCTTACGACCCGGTACATTGTCAACCAAGTTCCAAACTTGATTGTCATACATGGATTGTATCTCACTGTCCATTGCCTCTTTCCATTTAGCAGAATCGGGGCCTGCCATGGCTTCTGCATAGTTGTTAGGTTCATCCACACTTACCTGTGTCTCATCACTGATAAGTGTCTCACCTTCTGCAGTAATATGGAACCCATAGTAGTGCTCAGGTGCATTCCTAACCCTTTTGGAACGCCTCAGAGGTACAGACTCATCAATTGAATCAACATGAGTTTCCTCCCCAGGTTGACTGCTAGGGTCTGAAGTTCCTTCATCACTTGACTCTTGAATTTATTCAAGGTCAATCTGCCTACCATTGTCACCTTGGCTTATGAACTCTCTTTCTCAAAAGACAAGCCTTCTTGCTACAAAGATCACATTTTTACTGGGTCTGTAGAAGATGTAACCAAATGATTTCTATGGGTAGCCGACGAAAATACACCTCTCACATCGAGGTTGGAGCTTATCATGAGTCTCACGCCTCACAAAAGCCTCACAACCCCAAATCTTAATATGGTCTAGATTAGGAACTTTTCCAGTCCACATCTCATGAGGAGTTTTGTCACACCCCCGAACCAGACGGCGGAAACGTCCGAGGGCTATTGTGACTCAATTGAATACCACAACATTGAATATATATATATATATATATATATATATATATATATATATATATATATATATATATATATATATATATATATATATGAAACATAACATTATGCATCACCATGCATTGAGATAGTACAACTGGTAGGGTTTACACTTGGTACATTGTTTTAACATTACATTCCCAAAAATAAATTGTTCGATAATAGATAAATAAACTGCAAGCCATCACTGAATACACTTTTCCCCTTGGTTTACCTGTTACCTGAGAATACAAGTATTTTGAAAAACGTCAACGTATGAAATGTTGGTGAGTTCATAAGCGGTGTTTGAAAAGTAATGTTTTGTATTGTTTTGAAAACTACCAGAAAATCCGATATTTTCTTAAAAGAGTTTATGAAAAAGTTTGTGAAGATCCATAAGTATGCTTGTTTGTTTCTATAATTGTAAAAAGAGTTTATTAAACTTGGTGTACATCTCGTAACTGTATGTATTGAATTAACCCTAGGAAAACCCGATGTTTTCCTAACACTTTGAATTCCGTATAGTTGTTGTACCATCGCGGTATGTGAAGTCATTGTTTCCAGGCGACATTGGATTATTGCGCATGGTGAATTGTTATAAACACGTGTTACACAAACGACCAGTTTACAACTATACTAACGATCCCTTGGGCGTCGCCCGTACTATTCACGTAACCCAACAGCCCTGACTTCTTGTAGTCCCACATCCGAGGAGAAAATAGGGCACGAAGACCTCAATAATCCCAATAGTCGGTCGGGGATATAGTAAGTGCGAAGAGCCCTTGGCCCGACTCGCATTTGGTGAATTCTCGACTTTACTAGCAGTACCAAAGGAGCCTTGGGGCCCAATAGTATAAAAGCCATTGAATGTCCTTTTACGCTGTGTTGGGGTCATGTAAGACCCCAACAACTCGTAAGGATGTTGTCTTCGGGCCTAAAGATCAGGTCATTGGGTTAGCTAGGCCTAACAAGCAAGATTTGACACTTTTGGGCCCAAAGATGGTGTATCGACGTCTGCGCATTCCCACATGTGTATTGAATTCCCGAATTTTCCGTGTATGTATCGAGTTGTCGTCGTGTTAGTCGTTTCAGGTTCGTTATTGATTCGAGACCGAATCAATTCGTTTGATAACGATTTTTAGTGTTGAATGTGTATTGTGATTTGTCGGTAGTCGCGGTGTCAGTGTTTTATCGCAACAGATTTATTGATTTAAAACATTGAAGTTTTTCTGTTTACAGCCCCTTTTCTTTTTGTAAATTTACATTTTTAACCCTTTGAATAAAATAATTTCCGATTTAGTCCTTAAACCATTTTTCTTGGCATTTTAATATCAAAACTTGTTGGAAATGATATTTTTCATCACATTTTCATTTGAAAACAGTTTTAGTCCCTCAAAATATAATTTTCACGGCTGTAACCTCATTTTTTCCGCAACTTTTACACTTTTGGCCCAAATTAGAAATTTTTTGCATCTTTGGTCCTTTATAATTATGAAAAGCATTTTTAACCCTTGAAATGGACTTGGAACACTAATAGTGCCGTGTTTTACAGAAAAGTACAGTTTCAGCCCCTCAATTTTGAAAATCTCGCATATTGGGCCCTATTGGGCTGAAAATGTCATTTTTGGCCCATTATGCTTCAAATTTTGCTTTTTAATCCCTCAAAATGGTATGTTTCCAGAAAATACATTATCAATTCTGTTTTGACTCATTACACCCATCAGAATTCTTTTTTTGTCATTTTGGGCCCTTTAACTTTATATTTTTAACATTTTGAGTCCAAAAATGAGTTTTTAGCCCAAAGGAGATGTTATCAATCAACTTGGTTATTTTTCTTGAAATAACTTGTAAGTAGTAATATAATTTATGCTAATAACATATAACACAAAGTAAATCTCGATTTTTAAGGGCTTTTGACTAGATCCAACATCATACTCACACAAAAACACACATATAAGCATAGAAATCATACAAGGCATACAAATACACATAGATCTACACTTTGACTTGTATTCCCCCCCCCCCCACCACAAAACTTATAAAACAGAAAAATAGGGAGTATGAAACTCACCTTTGGGTGTGGTTTCTGTTTTGGAGGAGAAATGGAAGAAAATTTGGCCTTAGTACCACTTCTTGGATGATCTCGAACTTAGAGAGTTTCTAGGAGAGTGATCAAGATTTTTATATGAATTAGAAGAAGTTTTTGATAAAACAAGGTACCAAAAAAATCATGGATCCTAGCTTGATCTTACCTTAAATGAAGAATTTGTGGAGATATCTTCTTGGAAGCTCCTTAAAATCTAATAATTTAGGAGAGGAATTGAGAGAGTTTCTTGAGAGAAAAGATGAGTGAAATGTGTGTGTGTGTGTGTGCTTTGAATTCAGCCGAGAGGGAGAGAGGGAGAAGAAGAGAGAGACCTTGATAAGATACTTGCTTGGAAATATGAGTTGCATGCATGGAGACCCAACAAATAAAGATGAGGTGGCAACAAAAGTCAACCCTTCCTTTTCTTTGGGCTTGGGCCGAGAATGGAGAGGGGAGAGAGAGAATTTTTGGGCTTTTTCCCCTAAGCCCATATAGGAGTTAAGTTGAATGATTATTGGCCTTATAAAATATAATTGTGATTTTTATGCTTTATTAGGCTAGATTAGGTTAATTATGGTTCATAATATTTAATTTATTTCATTCTAGGCCCAATATGGCCCAAAATGTTGAAATAAATGAATGTGGGTCCAATTAGAGCCCATTTAAAGGTTCTAAACCCATGGTAGTCAAGTTGGAAGCTTATTGGTCCTTTGAGTCCAATAAGGAAGTCCTAGTCCAAAATGGACCTAAACAAGAACTTCTAGGGTTTCCAATTGCTTGTTGACTATTTGTAGTACTTGTATGATGCATTTGATTGGAAATTTTGATGTCATATCGTAAGCATCATGCATGCTCTTAAGTTTTGATTCAACATTTTACTTAAGTGTAATGATTACAAGACACAAAAATTTATGGTTGTGACAAGTTTTGGCAACTTTCTTTGTAGGGACTAAATTAAGGATATGGGCAGCAGTCTCTAAGGCATACCCCTAGAATGAGATTGGTAGTGAAGCTCGACTCATCATGTAACGAACCATATCCAATAAGGTTCGATTATGCCTCTAAGCCACACCATTCAATTGTGGTGTCCTGGGAGGTGTCAATTGTGAGACAATCCCACATTCCTTAAGATAGTCGAGGAACTCTGTACTAAGATACTCACAACCACGATCGAACCAGAGCATCTTAATGTTCCTGCCCAATTGATTCTCGACTTCTTGTTTAAACTCCTTAAGCCTTTCAAAATTCTATGAATTATGCTTGATTAAAAAGACATAACCATATCTACTATAATCATCTGTAAAAGTCACATAATAACGATTAGCATCCCTTGTGGCAGTCTTGAAGGGTCCATACATATCAGTGTGTACTAAATCCAACAAGCCTTCCCCCCTTGCACAAGAGCCAGTAAAGGGTGACTTTGTCATTTTTCCAAGTAAGCATGATTCACAACTATCATATGACTTTAGGTCAAATGACTCCAAGACTCCATCCTTTTGGAGTTGGCCTATGTGTTTCTTGCTTACATGTCCAAGACGACAATGCCATAAAGATGCTTTATCTAAGTTATTATTAGAAGAAGAATCAACACACAACACATTATTTCCTAGGTTATCTACAACAGACACAACTTCATAAACACCATCACAAGGTAATGCTTTAAAATAAAGAACATTATTAAAGAAAGCATTTATTCCACCAACTTCATTATCAAAAGAAATGGTAAAACCTTGTTTGTACAATGCATGAAAGGAAATAATGTTTCTTTCCATTTCAGGTGATTAACAACATTTATTCAAGTCTAATGTAAACCCACTACTTAGAAACAAAGAATAAACTCCAATCTTGGTGATAGGTGAAGCTTTCCTATTCCCCATGATCAAGTTTATCTTTCCAAGCTCCACATTCTCACTTCTTCTTAGTCCCTGCAAATCAGAACATATATGAATTCCACAACCTGTATCTAGGACCCAAGAGTTAGAATAGGGTGAGTTATTAGACAATATTGTGTAAATACCAGCATGGGTGGGTTTTAATTTCCCATCCTTGATATCTTGTTGGTAATTTGGGCAGTTCCACTTCCAATGCGACTTTTCATGGAAATAGAAGCATTCAGCCTCTTTTGGGTCAGAAGAAGGAGTGAAGAAACCTTTCTTGGTTCCATTTGAAGAGGAGCCTTCAAGGGTCTTACCCTTGGTACCCTTCAAAGGGTTCTTCCTCTTTTTCCCTCTACCTTTCCTGATTGTCAGGACAGGGGAAGAGTTTGGAGTAGGAGTAGGAGTGGTAACAACCGACTTTCTTTTAAGACTTGTTTCAGCGGTCTTAAGGAGTCCTTGAAGCTTGCTGAGGGTAACTTCCTCCTTGTTCATGTGGTATGTCATACGGAATTGATCATAACACGAGGATAAGGAGTGCAAAATGATATCTATTGCCAACTCCTCGGGAAAGTTCACATTAAGTCTTAGCAACCGGTCCACATACCTTTGCATTTTCAGCAGGTGATCGGTGATGGGTTCATCATCCTTCATTCGGGTTGTTATCATGGAGCAGATGATGGCATACCTCTCTTGGCGAGCACTCTAATGGTACCGGTCCATCAAGTCTTGGCGCATCTCAAAAGGGTAATAATCCTCATAGGACTTTTGGAGCCCGACTGTCATTGTGGCTATCATGATACAAGCCACTTTCGAGGAATCTCTCTCATGAGTCCGGAATTCAGCGATCTCCTCAGGAGGTGAAGTTGACTCATCAATATCCTTTAGCTCCTTGTCGAGGACATATTCCTTGTCCTTGTAGCGTGTGACCATCCTGATGTTCCGGATCCAATCCATAAAGTTGGAACCATCAAATATGACTCTACCACAAAGGTTCATGAGAGAGAAGGAGCCGGTAGGGTTTGAGCCAGAAGCAGTATTGTTTGAAGACATATGAAAAAGAACAAGTTTAGATTAGATATAGAGATAGTCCTTAATAAAACACCCAAATGTAATATTAAGGCTAAGATCCAATCACAATATATTATAACTTAGAAGAGGGATGTCATAATCTAAGCTATAACATATTTGAAAGGTAGGTGAATGACGATTCACCAATTTCCACCATGAAAACGAAATATGAATTATTAGGTTTTTATTGGTTTTTAGAAACTCCTAGATTCTTTTGAGATTCATTGAACTTTTCAATGTCATGTTTCAATGTCGAGTGTGCCCTTCATGTTTTGTGGTTGGGATGCCGAGGATCACAAAACAAGGTGTGAAGTAACCATGCAAATTACTTGGTACCCTTAATGTTTTCACTTAATCGATGGGCCGGTTAACCACAAACACTCCACCGACATATGAAAAACTTTAAGTCACCCTTTTCCTACCTTGTTAAGTCTAAGTTAGTGTGCCGGTTAACCAAACACGCTCCACCAACAACTTAATCAAGGTGAAAAGTGTAATTTCATGGATTAGCGCCTTATTCACATTTTCCTAAAGTAATTAAGATTGGGAATTTAAAAACATATAGTTACTTTATAATATTCATTATACTTTTAATGAGAATTTTAAGTCATTGTCCTGCATGTTCAGATAACGACCCTCCACCAGTCAAGGAAGCGGTGGGTGAGAGTGGACACCCATTAAGCTACCATTTTATAGGCAACAACCTTATACCCCCCCTTATAGACCGGCTTCGTGAATGAGACCTACTAACGGTAAAACGACTTGATCTTATATATATATATATATATATATATATATATATATATATATTATTAACTTGTAATATTATAAAGTATAAGGGTTGAATTTGAACATTTAAAATTCTAAGGGTTGGAACTAAAGTTTATTAAGTGACTTTACATGTTCCAAAACTTGAGGGCAAGTTTTGTAACTTTACAAAACCTTTGAATTCATAACTTATGAGTTATTAAAATGAAGACTCTTCATTTTTGTAACTTATGTGTTCTTTTAATGGATTTAATACAAAGTGACTCTTGGTTATCCATAACATGAGGAAAAGTTATGGACTCCATTAAAACACATAAAGATCATGAATTAAGCATTAAACAAGCAATTCCTATGACCTATCAAGAACTCATAAGAACATGAATAGTCATATCAAAATTTCAAGAACATATGAACACATATAATCATGTAACTTTGATATTAGCCATTGTAAATGGATTAGAACTACCATTACACCATCTAAAACAAGTTTTAAAACACCAAAACAGTTTAGGGTAATGTTTCTACTCAATTTCCAACAACACAAGTCGAAAATCTGCACTCTGCATACCCAACTCGTCGAGTGCAATAACCAACTCGCCGAGTTGGTTGAAGAAACACTTGGACTCGTCGAGTCCCCCCATGGACTCGGCGAGTCCCCTGTGCAGACAGCAAGAAAATTGAATTTTTTTCACTATTTTGTATCAAGTATCAAACAAACAAGCCTAGGCTCTGATACCACTGTTGGGTTTTGAGCATTATAACATTCCTAAGGTGTACATGCAACCCTAGAAAACCTTGGATCTATGTTTGTCTAAATACATGCAAAATACTTTTCCAAGGTTCATAATCCTATCTAGCATGCATGGGGAACTTTAAATATAAAAGATGGCTAGAATTACATACCTTGTAGTTGATTTGATTGGAAACCTTGTGAACCTAGAACCCTAAGTGTGATTCCTCAAATGTCTCACACAACACCAAGTACACTTGGAAAGACTTAGAGAGAATGTGTAACACTTCTAAAATCGGCTAGCCCTCACTTGTTCTTCTAGTTGCCGATTTTGGTGTGCATCATATTCTTTATATAGTGTGTTACATCTACGGCCACACCATGTAAACCCTAATGTGACATGACTCTTCATTTCCATGACCCATGGATTTGTAACTCCCATGGAGCATCTTATGAACCTTTTCCCAACTTGATAATCCATGGAGCATTAAGCCCACTATAGAAGGATGAGTGAGTTACACAATCAACCCATATATTTAATTAGTCACCTTTTGATTACTTAATTAATTCTAGATTAATTCTTGATCAATACTAATTAAATAAGATTAATATTAATATATTATAACGTATAACATATTAATAAACCACAAGTGTTAATTCTCTCATTTTAGTCTATCCAAATGCTTGATGCCACGCAACCCAAATGGACCATGCCAAACCGGGTCAAGTACATACCAAAAATAGTTATGGACTTAGATACCTTATCCAACAATAGCACCTGCCCTTGCAACTTTGAGGATCATTGATGGTCATCAGGGCCAGCCGGAGGCACCCGCGGTGAGGATCAGAGCATTCCAGATGGTTATAGAGGAGACGCGAGCAGCCCCTGATGTGGAAGGTGCAAATCTTTCCCTTTCCTATCAGCTTTTATTTATGATTTTATTTGCTATGGTACTGCATCGATGTTAGTAAGTGTATTTTAGAGTAATACATTACCTGCTTATAATAAAGTTATATGCCATCTGCATACCATGGATGTTAGAGTAGTAGTTCGAAGATGTTTCCCTTCGGGCAGGTTCTCAGGATGCGATCACTGCAACAATTATGGGTGGGGCTCGAGAGATGTTCTGTTAGTCTTACAAGGTGGTTCAGATTTAGAATTGGTTAGTTTTGGAGCACTACCAGTGGTAAGTGTTGGTTGTCAGTAGGTCGACCATTAGGGGAGTATAGGCGAAGGCCCATATCTCCTAGTCAGCGGGGTGTGGGCGAGGCATGTGTCACCAAGCCAGCGAGATTAGGATCGGGAAAGGATAGTAAGTTGAGAATTGAGGAGAAGTGAGCCTACATAGGATTAGATAGGTGAGACCTGTGGGAGAGGCCGCTCCGAAATCTAGTTGGGTGAGACATGTGGACGAGGCTCGTGTACTTATAGCAACGTAGGTGGGACCTGGTAGAGAGTGGTCTCGGGTCAAGGTAGGGATCGAGGATCCTAGGGTTTAAAGAGCCAGGATGGCAAATTAGATAGAGCAGTTTGAAATGGCCGAAGTTTTCTTCGAATGTCGCTGGGAGCGACCTAGAGTTTGTGATTGGGTTAAGTAATCGGTGAGAGTTAGGTAACCCGAAGAGTGATAGATTAGTTGAAACCAAGGTGGTCTCGGTTCATCCGGAAAGCGGATAAGAGAAAAAGGAATCATCGGGCAGGGACATGCATGGAGTAGATAGTTGATCGAGAGGTGCCAAGCCACCCATAACAAGATTAAATAATCTCAGAGTATGTGATTTGACTCTGTTGTGTAGCTCTCGTTTGAGTCTAACCGTTGCAGGGATGAGTCTTTTACTCGAAGGATAATCTAGTCCACCCGTTGGGTTAGGTGTTCAGCACCGGGACATAGTAAGTGGAATCAAGAATTGGGTAACAACGGGATGACGGGCACGAAAAGTATCTGGGATTGCAATTATGACAGAATATTTATTCTTTGAATAGATAGAAAGGATTATTACTTCGATGCAGTTGCCTTGGGGAGGCCGTGGACCGCGCAGGGTAAAGGGGTGAACCCTTTAGATGTGAGGTGTAAGTACTCGGGGAGTACTAGAAGGATTGTTCATGGGGTAAGAGTGATGTACCCATGATTGTTAGTGGTCATAGTGTTCTCGAGGTTTTACCTCCAAGCATTTACTTTTGTGAAAGGATCGGACGTAAGGACAATGGAAGTGGTCCTATGATTATTGGACCGAGCGGGCGAAGTATGCATCATATAGGAAGGTTGTGAGAAGTTGGGGGTGGTTGACCGTAGCGGACTTCAAGGACGAAGTCTAGTTTAAGTGTGGGAGAATTAAAACACCCAGAATCTAGAAGAGTAATAAAGGAAGGAAAATCCCTAAATGATGAAGTCAACTCATCGAGTCAATGGAAGAACTAGACAAGTCGGAGCGGTTTCTTGGTCACGAGTTAAGTGACCGACTCAGCGAGTCGGGGGACCAACTCGACGAGTTGGTCAGGGTTTGGGAAACCCTAAGTTCGGGACTTGTACCCTATTTAAATAACATTATAACACACCCTCAGCCATCTTAATACTCTCTCAAGTCCAGAATGAAACCCTAGTGCCTTCTATGAGCTATTGAGCTATTATTGAGCATTGTTGAGTGCTTTGGAGCTTGAAGAAGACAGTGAAGCCTTGCGGATACTAGAAGAGACTAGTAGATCCAGAAACCTCTTTCATCCTTCTCCATTTTCTGGTAAGAAAGCTTCAACCTTGATCATTATGCACTTAGATCTCTTATTTGTCACTTTTGAGGGTTTTTGGTCCAAGAACCCTAACATGTGAGGAATGGATGTTCCAAGGGCTTATGCTTTCAGATCTAGAACCATTAAGGGTTTTTATGGCATAAAGGTGCAAGCTTTATGGTATAGTAATCCCCATGCAAGCATAAGAAGTGTTCTTTTGTCTGTTTTAGCTCTCAAGGCCATGTATGGAGGAAAAAGGTAGGAGATTTTCATTGTTATGAGGTGATTGGATCCAGATCTGTGTTTGGATGCATTTGGTTTGGGGTTGGGTGGTTTGTAGACCAAGATCCAAGTCCTCAAGAATTAGGGTTTGCATGGAAACACATTAAGTGAGGATATTAACGGGTAAAGTTGGAAACTTTACCCTCCAAAGGTCATTTCCAGTGTATCTTCGAAGTTTGGAGCTTGGATCTATAGAATAATGGCTTAATCCATTAAGATAGCCCAACAGAATGAGGGACTCGACGAGTCCAGGGAGGGAATCGATGAGTCAAAGTGAGCTATCCCATTTTTTGTTCATGCAAGGACTCAGCGAGTCTGAGGACCGACTCGATGAGTAGATGCAATAAATCGTGACCCGAAGTAACCAGGGAACTCACCGAGTCAAGGGCTGACTCGACGAGTTGGTTCGCGATTTCAGTGTTCGCAGTTTTAGCACTCGACGAGTTGAGAGAGAAACTCGGCTAGTTGAGTTAACTCAAAGTGTTGACTTTGAGGGTTGACTTTGACTTTGACCAGGGTTGATTTAGTTTGACTTTTGAAGGGTATTTTGGTCTAAGTGTCATTTTGGTAATTGATAGCTTGTGAGTCGAGTGATCAGCATTTCGAGGATCTGCCAGCTAGTAGTGAGGTGTTATTCGCAGGATTCTACAGTTAGCTTGTGAGGTGAGTTCTCTTCAGTAGGAATGGGTCTATGTAACGCCCGCATATCCGGGCTAGTCAGTTAGAGACAATAAGCATCAAAAATGAGTTTTTGATGGAAGATTATTTAGAAGGATTAATCTTAACCAAGTTTTAGTATATGTTACAAGGGTTCAGTACATATAAAGAACGCCGAAATCCGAGTTATAACGAAGAATTTATGGTCCGTCAAAGTTTTACAGCAAAACCGGCACGACACCGGGAGACGTAAATAGTGAATTTATGATGGAGGACTTTTTAGCCTTAGTAATCTAAATAAAAGTCGTAGAATATGTTAAAATGAGAGCATCCATAAAAAGAACACCCAAATCTGACTTCGTATGAGGAAGTTATGATTTTTCTAACATTTAGCATAACAGTGCACAACCCGGAAATTCGAATTTTAGATCGGTCGATTTTCAGCCAAAATAATCTAAACTAGAAATGAAGATATTGTTAATAGGAGTTAAACGATATAAATAACGTCGAAAATGAAGCTCGTATGTGAAAGATATGGACGAAGCTTAGTCTCTACTTTTCGAGCGCGACAAATTCGAATACAGTTTTGTAAATCTGAGATACAACAAGAATTAGCCGACAGGGTCTAAATGAAAGTTGTAGTACTCGTAAATACCAACATGTAGATATAAATAATGTCGAAAACGAAGCTAGTATGTGAAAGATATGGACGAAGCTTAGTCTCTACTTTTCGAGCTCAACGAATTCGAATACAGTTTTGTAAATCTGAGATACAATAAGAATTAGTTGACAGAGTCTAAATGAAAGTTGTAGTACTCGTAAATACCAATGCGTGGTTATAAATAGCGTAGAAAACGAAGCTCGTACGCGAAATATACGGACGAA
Organism: Lactuca saligna; assembly: GCF_052625555.1. Lineage (NCBI taxonomy): Eukaryota > Viridiplantae > Streptophyta > Magnoliopsida > Asterales > Asteraceae > Lactuca > Lactuca saligna. Next base: position 153,968,792 of record NC_136423.1, read on the forward strand.
TCTTAGAAACTACTATACTATTAAAACTCCTATAAATAAAGGGTGAACTCCGCATATTTTCTTCACACCATAAGCCTTTATTTCTCTCTCTGGCCTCCCTAAGCCCCTCCCAAGTCTAGGGAACCTCCATAGCATGAGAAGGAAGCCCCGGAGTGCCTGACAGCTCCACGAAGAAAAGCTTTTGGCTCGAAAACGCTACTCCAGCGAAACCCGATTTTTTTAATAAAATTCCGCCGTTAGTGAGCAACGCCTACACTATTTCTAATATAGCTTTTATTTAAATATAGTAATGTTATTAGGACGTTATAATAATTATTTTGGCTATTATTATGTGTTATATAAGTGTCTTTATAATATCTTTTTAACCACTCGCGGTACGGGGAATCTGGTTTAAAGGGCCGCATAGGGTTGTTGGATTTCAGAAGTGTTATATGCCAAAATGGTCCTGCCCTCCGGTGTTTTACGTCTGGCCCTTGTCTGTACATAGTAGTTGGGAAGTATTGTTTAAATGCTTATATAATAATTATAAGACAAATAATTAGTCACGGTAAACATTAGACTAAAATCTAGTGGTAATAATACTAGGTTTTGTCAAAGGAATTTTTTTTTAAGTAAACGAAACACTGTCAGAGTACCGAGTCACCACCTTATCAAGTGAGTGCATAGGTACTTTCATATTACATATAGATATGAAGTATTTTATATAAACTACATGCTATGTGTGTATATTGTCTGAATACTTGCTGTCTATGTTGGCTGAAAGATTTTCATACATGTCTTCAATTATTTAAACTGTATACGTATTTTATATCTACAAAATGTGTGGGGAAAAACATGGGTAAATGAAATAGTTTCTGTGTGACAAAAATAAAATGCTGAAGAGGTGATATAGACCATGAGGTAAGGGTGAGAGGTGAACCATGAGAGAAGCCTTGTACCCAAGTGATGACCTCGTCATCCAGCAGAGTATGGATGACAACCATAGACTATTCTAGACAATCCAGTGGACACTAGCAGGCTTGCAACCTGTAGGTGTTTTGAAATGTGTATTCACCAGGTGTACTCTAAAAACCCATCGACATGTATTGCAAGTGGATTTTTGAAACGATATTGTCGATAAACGAGATAAAACCCATTGACCTGCATTGCGAGAGGAGTCTCGAAAACGATACTGTCAATAAACGAGATAAACCTTGGTAACTATGGATTTAGTGCCTGTTGAGTAAACCTTGGAAACGATGGATTTCGTACCTATTCCTTAGGATAACCCTTAGGAATAAATGAACAAGGAATAGCTGAATTCTTTGGGTAGAATAAAGAAGATAATGGGAATGGGTAATTGGGTTGATTGTCTAAATGTTTAAGCATAATAATTATATTATTATGGGTTGAAAACCCTATGTACTCACCAGGTTTCCCAACTTGACCCACTCAGTTTATTTATATCACAGGTGTTGATATGAAGTCATATTACACTAAGAGATTAAAGGAGATATAAATCACTAGTGATAATGAATGTAAGTTCTATTTATGCTTATGCTTCTATATTGACGATGACATCCCAAATGTTTTTAAATGAATAAAAAATACATTTTTTTGGAAACGCTTTGATAACGTTTTTATCATGTTTTACTGGGAACAAATTCCGCAACATTTTTATTAAAAGAAGTACTCTGATTTTTATAAAGCATAAACAAAATCGGTTTTTTCTGGGCGTGAAAATGGGGATGTCACAGTCTAAGGCACCAATGTCGGCTCGTTTATGTATGTTAGTGTATACCAGAATTAGATCCAATGATGGGCAAGGCTCGATGAAGGATTATAGGTATGTTTCCGATCTACGGTTCGATGCTGGGTGGTACCCGAGGTAGTATTTTATGTTTAGTTATACTTGTTGTCTTTGTGTTATATGTGCCTGGTAGGGGAATCAGTGTGGGCGTGGGATCGTATCTCATCACTAGCTAAGTGTGGACGGGGTTTCATATCTCATTAGTAGCAGAGTAGGGCGGGCTTGTGACTAGCATTTATAGTATAACAATTATTTGTTATGTATTAGCATGATTATATGTTATTGTTTGTATGTGTATAGCAGGCGGGTCCTGGAGATAGGCGGGGTCTAGTAGAAAAAGATTTGTATACCGAGCGTGGCCTGATGTCAGGCGGGGCCTGATGCCGAATTCGTCCGATGTCGGGCGGCACCCGATGTAGTGGGATAGGCCTAATGTTTGCAGTATGTGATTATGTGTATGGTATGTGGTAGATTGGCAAACTCACTAAGCTTAGTGCTTACAGTGTCCAGTTTTTGTTTCAGGTAGTTCCGGTAGCGGAGGGAGGAGCTCGGGATGACTGCATGGCACACACCAAGAAGTTTTAGCCTGTGATGTTTACTCTGATAAAGCAATCATATTTTGAGATGATACTCTGATTCGATATAACGAGTTTTGTTTACGAATGAAATGGTTGATAATTATGGTTTTTATTAACGATTTAAAACGAATTTTTTAGACTGTATTTTTGGGATGTTTCAATTCTTGAGCAGACTCCTGTGATCTTTGGTACGATCAAGGAGGCTATCATGGAGATTCTAGATAAGCGCTTGGGCACTTTTCGTTCTGAAATGGTGGTGATGGTGGGAGCTCGCACTTTGAATTTCTGAGAGTTTCGGTCATGTAGGGCTCCAAAGTTCTTTGGGAAGAAGGACCCTATTACAAGAAGGTGTTGGTTAGCAAATGTCACAAATGCCTTTCATACTAGTTGTTGGCACCGGGGGGGGGGGGGGGAGGTTAGACTTGCATCCTATCTTTTGAAAGACAGTGCTCGAGACTGGTGGGAGGAGGTCGGTCATGTCATGGGAGGCGAGGCGGTTGAGTCGATGACTTGGGAGAATTTTGTGATGAGATTTCGGGCTTGTTTGCACCTATGATTGAGGTCCAGTGGTTAGCGAGGGAGTTTCAGGACCTTTTCCAGACTGTTGAGTAGGTAGCGTAGATCATCGTTATGTTCCCTGAGAGGGTTTTACTATTCCACAGTATGTGGCGGACAAGGAGATGAAGAAGGCGAGATGTCATGATAAGTTGAGGAGGGATATCAAGAAGTTTTTGAGCATATCCAGTTGCAGGACACTGGACGATATGGTAGTGAGAGCTAAAGAGAGGGAGATTGATCTGGAGATGGAGAATAACAGGAATCCATATCAGGTTTGGAGTTCAGAGGGTTCGGGCAAGAGGTCCAAGGTTTTTGATTCGAGATCAAGGAGCCAGCAGGGTTGGGGCCACTACAGCAAGTGCGACAAGATGCACAATGGAGCTTGCAGGGTCGGTGGTTTTGGCTGCTTCAAGTGCGGCATGATGGGTCATTTAAGTAGGGATTGGAATGCCACCACCACCACCCATGTATCTGATTTGATATTCTTCCATTAAAATAAGAGGGGCCATAATAAGGCCAAGTGCCCGAGTTTAGTAGTGGTAGGACCAGTTGTAGCGCCCGATCTGATGACCTTGAGGATTATAGATGGTCGCCAAGGCAAGGCAGAGGTACTGGTTGTGAGGACCAGGGAATTTCAGTTTACAGTCGAGGAGGCTCATGCAACACCATATGTGGTGATGGTGTCGTCCCTTTTGAATGATATCTCTGCTCTGTTTTTGTTTGATTCAGGGACTACCCGATCCTTTATATTTATTATGCTCAACAAGAGGTTTGTTGATGCTTTGGGGGAGCTGGATTATCCATTAGAGGTTGAGATTGTTGATGATCATCTCGTACGGGTATCGAGGGTTCATCGAGGATGCATATTGGACTTGTTTAGTGAGTGGTACCTGATCGATTTTTGGGGATGGATTGGTTAAGCCCTAATGGGGAAATTATTGATTGCGAGCATCAATTACTACATATTAGGACCCCATGTGGGTGAGAGTTAGTGATCCAGCGAGAGGGTGTTCAGTGCGGACCAGCTCTCTGTTCAGCAACTAGGTTCGGGCGTTATCTTCGGCAGGGTTGTTCTGGATTGGTGGCTTGTGTGATGGATACAAGGGAGAAGGTTAAGATGAGTGTGGGTGACGTACTGATTTTTTGGGAGTACTCCGGACATATTCCCGAAGGATTTTCTTGGAGTGCCTCCATAAAGGAAAATGGAGTTTCAGATTGACTTGGTTCAAAGTGTGGCCCCGATAGCCAAAGCACCTTATCAGTTAGCACCCCCAGAGATGCAGAAGTTGTCTACACAACTGCAGGAGCTTTTAGACAATGGATTTATTCGGATGAGTAGTTCACCATGGGGAGAACCGATCTTATTTGTAAAGAAAAATGATGGGTCATATCAGATGTGTATCGACTATAGGGAGCTGAATAAGCTAACGGTGAAGAACTGTTATCCACTCCCGAGGATCGATGAATTATTTGAGCAACTTCAGGGTGAATCTTGGTTTTTCAACATTGATCTGAGTTCGGGTTATCATCAGAGGAGGGTTAGAGAGTAGGATACACAAAATATTGCCTTCCGAACTCATTATGGTTATTACGAGTTTGTGGTGATTCCCTTCGGGCTCACCAATCCTCCAGTTGCATTCATTAATCTCATGAATCATGTGTGTAGGCCTATGATGGTTCAGTCTATGATTGTGTTTATTGAGGACATCCTGGTCTATTCCAATACCTATGACCAACATGAGGAGCATCTGAGAGAGGTGTTGGAGACTTTGAGGATGGAGAAGTTGTATGTGAAGTTCCCAAGGGTGAGTTCTAGTTACACGAGGTGCAATTTCTGGGACACCTTATCAACTAGAACGATATGAAGGCTTGCTCCATTTTTGAAATCCAATCCATGACTCCTACTGGATCTTCTTTTCCACTGAATGATGATGGCTTGCAAGTTGTGAAGTCCTTATACTTGCAACAACCTCTGGGATCCTCATTTATTTGGATCTTTGAATCTTTCGGAGGAGGTAGTGGTCCTTTATGACTTTCTGAGTCGTCTTTACTTTCTTGAACCGTTGTTAGATGAGAAGGAACAGGTCCATTATTGACTCGTCCATCGACTATCAGTTCGTTGACTACTGATAATCTACCTCTAACGTTAGCTAGTCCTTGGGTTAGGAGTTCCAAAAACTCGCGCCTTTGTTAATCTAGCATGTTCTGCATCATCCATCGGGAGCTAATAAGCTTTTGCTCTGACATTTTGAGGTGATGGACCTCCTTCATTATTGATGACTATCTCGCTCCTTGTGATTATCATGTTTTCTATTCACCAAAGCAGATGTTAAGGGTACTGAAAGGCAAGTTTATTATGATATGGGATATTTTAGTTAAGTTTTGACGCATACATCCTCCTTATCACTCCTAAAACTATATGCCACTTCTTAATACATTATATATACAATTAGAATTTTGAACACATAAAATTTGTAGATTCGGTCGGCAATAGACCATAGATATATTCATGTAACAACATCCTAGGCAGTTATCCTAATGTATGCTATAACATAAGTTATTTAGCATATAATAGCAACTTATACATTTATCCTAAAGTATTCTACTGCTTGTTTCGTTTTGGGTAAACTACCTAAAATAAAATAGACACTCACCTCACAATCATTGCTTAGCATTCTAAGTTCGTTTAAACTAATGCTCTAATACCAACTGTGACATCCTCAATTTCACGGTCTTTTTAAAACTTTTTATTTATGCTTATTTAAAACATATGTTATTGTGGAATTGGTCCCAAAGTATTAGTGACATGATATAATATCAAAATCTAGGGAATTCAGAAGAAATATTTTGATTTATATTTCAAAAGTCTGGGATGTCATAATTGATATAAAACATAAGCATAAACAGATCATACATTAATTTAATCTAAGGATCTACATCTCCGTTAATCTCTCAGCATAATGTACTTTTGTATCGTTACTTGTGATACAAGAAACATAGTGGTTAAGGTTGGAAAACCTAGTGAGCACATAGGGTTTTCAACCCACGGTATTATAATCTTTAATTATATAATATTCAACATTTAAATAACCCCATTACACTATTCGTGTTATTTTCACTTCCTAATCCTATAATGATGATTTTGAGAGATATTTTCTAAAATATCTTTGACAGTAGTCATCTATATCTCCTTAAACGATTAGGCACGTAAGTGTGACAAAACATTAGATATAGCACGACAGTACAATTAGTACTTTTGGCTAAGCATGACAGTACAACAGTACTTTGGACAGAAAAGGCAGTACAACAGTACTTTGGATAAACACAACAAGTCACAACTTATTTATTTCGCTAAACTCTCATTAACCTATCACAACCATTATCATACACAATCCTATCACAACCTCCCATTTATTATTTTTACACAACCCATTACCGCCTAATCATATTATTAAGTATGACATACGATTAGATAAGTAACAATCATATCATATAGTATGAATATATTAAACACAACAAAAACAAAACACATAGCATTTAAGTATATAGGATGCTTGTATCTATGTGTAAGCAAAAAGTAACTATGCACTCACCTAACAGAAGTAGGTGACTCAAAGTTAGGGCAGCGCTTCGCCTTCACACTTTTCAAAGACCTAAATATATAACACTAAGTCTTATCCTAGCTTCATAGTTATGATGACTATTTAAATAATAGCCTAGATTCCCCACTAATCCTAATTTCTACATCAAGATCTATCAAGTAAGGAATAACCAGGTAGGATCCTATCGGAGGTAGGGTTCGTTTGGTATAAAAAGTATCATGTTTGAAGATCTCACTTTAAAAACCTCACTAAATCCAGATAGACATCACTCTCGTAAGTAGATCAATTAATATAATGACTTGGAATCACTGATAAATCTTAATCATAGGTTCATAATAACGGCTATGACTATAATTAAAAGTTACACTTAAAAATAAATAAGTGTCACTTGACCTAGAGAAAAATTTAATGAAAACCAGGAAAATATGTGGGTAGAACTTTTATCCGGAAGCTTCTATTCACCAGTTATCTTACACATCAGGGCTTCGTTGAAGGGGTCGAGAACTTAGGAGTAAAAGGAAGTAAAAGCTAGAAAGCGTTTTAGAGAGAACTGGAGTGAGAGGGGTGAGGATTAAGCTAAAACTCGCAATTATATATATATATATATATATATATATATATATATATATATATATATATATATATATATATATATATATATATATATATATATATATATATATAAAATCTAAAGGCGAGTCGCACACAGTGTCCCTTGCGTGCCACGCATATGGTCTTCCAGGGTCACGTGTCGCTTTCTGTGCGGTGCCACATGTCGCATTCCTATGGAGTGTCAGAAGTGCATCGCATATCTAATCTGTGTGCGTGGCTGCGCGCAGAAACTTTTGATTTCTTAGAAAATTCATATTTTCTTCATACGAGTTCCGTTTTCGACAATTTATATATCTACGCAAGAGATCTAAAACTTTTATTTAGACTCTGTCGGCAACTTTTGACTTTATTTTTGAAGTTATATTTTTAATAGACTTGGACTGTTAAAGTCCGTTGAAGATTCATAACTCTCTCATATGATATCTATTTTCGATTGTCTTTAAATCGATTGATAGGTAATGACGAGATCTTCAACTCTCATTTATTTTTTTTTTCCTAACAATCGACGGATCTTTATTTCGGTTTCTGAATCATATATTGCTATGCTGAAATATTAAAAAAATCATAACTTCTCTTATGAACTCAGATTTGAATGTTCTCTATATATATGAAATCCTTATCTCATATACTATAACTTTGGTTAAAATTATTTATTGTAAATAATATTTTATGCAAAAAAAATTATTTTTAACGTTTATAATGACTAACCCGAATCTATGAATTTATGGGTGTTACATTATTTTCATAAAAAACATGAAGTGGCGATTTTTTTTATAAAATTCATTACAAAAGTGATTAAATTACTCAATTTCCCTATAAATAAACACAATATATAAAAATATGTATTCTAACAAAACTTCAAAAATACTATAAGAACAACATGTCAGAAAAATATTATTAAAAATGTATTCAAACCAAATGTAAAAAAATTATTCAAAGAAAACCTTACAAAATGTTAGCGAAAAATATAAAAAAACACTAATAATTATATTCGAACAAAACTTCAAAAAATTTCAAACTATAAAAAAAAATTAAAATAAATAAATAAAAACAATAAAATAATTGGTCCCTTTGACATTAACAAATTATGGTGTCTATGGAAGGATGAACAAATCTATCATTTTGGATTTAAGTGAAAAAGTTAACACTATTAGTTAAAGTCACTGTGTTTTCAAGATTTTGAAATTATAAGGACCGTTTATGTAAAAAGTTTGGCATAAAAACTAAAGTTGGTTGATTTTGTCAACCACAAGACAATTTATTTAATTTTGTCAAATACTATTATATCTAAAAGTAAACATGAGTTCACACAAAAAAAATATTTGAATGAAAAAATTATATTTACCTTATAATCGATGTTTCCGAGTTTGTTTCTGTTTTAATGTTTTTCCGATTTACTGTTTCTTCGATTTCTATTTGGTTATATTTTTATTGGGCAAATATCATAAAAGCTACTATATTTTCACACATTTTTAGAAAAACCCTATTATTTTTTTTTGTTGGCTCTAGCCACAAATTAGACATAAAGTTACCTCTCTAACCTATTTAACGATTTTCATTGTTAATTTTGTTAATTTTTTTCAAAATCAGTCCAAAAAGTTCAAATTTGGTCTCTGTAGTTTGCAAAAATTTACACAACATGTCCAAAACTCGGTTTTATGTTTTTTAGCTTCTTTATTTTTATTTATTTATTTTTTAATCAAAGCTAAACTTGCTTTTATATATTTTATATTTTTTTTTATATTTTATGTTCTTTTGTTTTTGGTTTTTTTATATATATTTTTTTATTTTTTAACTTTTTTTTTCTTTTTCTTTTTCGTTTTTATATTCATTTATTTTTCATATTTTGTATTTTTTTTTGTTTTTTCTTTATTTTCATTTTTTTTTCATTTTTTCGTTTTTCTTTATTTTTGATAAAATAAATTTACGTTTTGTTTTTCTTCAATTTGAAAACTTCTTTTGATATTTATCAAAAAATTTAAAGTGTATGAATATATTTTTTATATTTTTCGTATTTGTTTCGTATTTTTTTTTGTTTTTTTTCGTATTTTTGTTATGTTTTGTTTTTCGTCAATTTGATAATTTATTTTGATAATTTTTTAGAAAGAGTAAAGTGTATGAATATATTATAGTATATTACATTTTTGGTTTTTGAGTTTTTTTTGGTTTTCTAAAAAAAATGAAAAAATGAAAATAAAGAAAAAACAAAAAAAACGAAAAAAATTATAAAAAAATATGAAAAATAAATGAATATAAAAACAAAAAATAAAAGAAGTTAAAAAATAAAAACAAAAAAACAAAAAAAGGAAATGAGAACGAAAAATATAAAAAAAAATTAAAAAATATAAAAGCAAATTGAGCTTTAATTAAAAAATTAAAAAAATAAATGAAAATAAAGAAATTAAAAAACATAAAACCGAGTTTTCGACATGTTGTGTAAATTTTTGCAAACTACATGGACCAAATTGAACTTTTAGGACTGATTTTGCAAAAAAATTATCAGAGTTAACCATGAAAATCGTTAAATGGGCTAGAGTGGTAACTTTATGTTAAATTTGTGGCTAGAGCCAACCATAAAAAAAGCAGTAAGGCTTTTCTAAAAAAACGTATGAAAATATAGTGGTTTTTATGGTATTTGCTCATTTTTATTCGTTCTACTTTTAATCATAACATGAAGTGGTAAAAACTACCACATACCAACCTTTTGAAGTTGTCATTTTTCAGGTATTTCTATTTCAGTATTTTATTATTCTTTTATGCCAATGTATTTAATTAACTTTTTATTCCATTGTATTTATGATGTTGACCTCAAAAAAGAAGTTAATGATATTCATGTGGTTTCGGTGAAGGTTAAAATAGAAGGTGAAGAAGTTAATATAAGAATGGAAAGAGTACGGTGACAATTGGTTCTGAAAAATTAAATATTTTTAAAGATTTAAGATGAACTAGAAAAAAAAAAGAATCTTATCGTTACAATAAGTTTATATATATATATATATATATATATATATATATATATATATATATATATATATATATATATATATATATATATATATATATATATATATATTAGAGTCTATACAACTAGCTATTTTGTCTCCTTCAACATTCTGTGAGTGCGATGATCAAATGTATAGAATTATTTTGAAAGACTTTCAATTTATTCTGATGGAAAAGAAATGACAAAATGCAAGAGGTCCTCGCAAAATATTTATGAAACTAAGAATGAGATATGTACCTTGAGAAATTACATCAAAAAGTATCCTAGAAGGGATAAAAATAAAATATAAAACTAAGTGGTTCCATTTTGGGTTAATTATTTTATTTTATTTTTTTAATCTTAAAAGTGATTTAAAAAAAGTGATTATTAGCTTATAATTTTTAGAAAAAACTGATTTTAAAATTTTTTTGATAAGGAAAGCTGTTTTTTCAAGAATAAAATGATTTAAAAGCTAAAAATCTAGGATTTTCTAACTTTTAAAATTCTTTTTTATTTTTATCTAAAAAGTTGTTTTAAAACGCTTTTTAAATATACAATTTTTTTTTTAATCTTATTAGCTTTTTGAAAAACTAAAAAGATAAAGAAACTTTTTTGAAAAGCTATTTCAAGATCCCACTAAGTTTGTGTGAAATGAAGGAATTAGAGAGATCTTTTGGTACTTGAAAATAAACAAAAGAAAAATAAACAAAAACAAAAGAAAATCATCATTATTAGAAACACCATTATAATAGATATGTTAAACTTGTTTAAAAGAAATAGATAAAACCTAATTGTTAGAGGTGATCCACGGTAAAGTTTCATTATTAACTTATGATGTGTGGTCTTCGGTTAACATGAATATTATTGTGTGTTTTTTTTATCTTTATTAACAATGAGTCTAAAAAAAATCATTAATATATGACGTTTCCACATAATGATGGATTTTTAACAGATTATATTTTTTGTTTATGAGTATTATTGCGTGTTTCTTTTTTTATATTTATTGACGATGAGACAAAATCGCAAAAAATTACTTCCATTAATATACGACACCTCCACATAATAATGTATGCTGAATAGATTTTTCGTTTATTGTCTAATTGGGGTTGAAATTTTTTATTTACAATCACATTAGATGTTGGTGATTTAATATCATCAGTATTATTTAAGTGAAATATGATTAAATTTGTTGACCAAAAGTGATCTTGTTGAATATTAAACAAGTTAAGAAGGTGTAGGAGTGTATACATATTCAAGTTTTCAAGATTCAAAGTATATTGTTATTTAGGGGCGAATCCCCTAAACAAACGGGAGTCCGGGGGTAGCGCCCCTGGCTGGGGTCGAAATATGACCCTTTTCCCAGAGATCCGTTTTATGACAGATTTGGTAGTTTTGATGACAGTTTGTAACTGTATTGTGACAGTTTTCATAAATGAATCATATAGCCGTTTTTTGGTCGTTTTTGTCACATCCTAAAACCAAGAACGGTGGAAACGTTCAGGGTGGAAGACGTCATGTACAGTATCACAACAATGCAAAGTAGTAAACAAGCAACAACATCATCCATTGTATTAAAAGTAAATATTTAATACATGTGTGTTCTTTAAAAGTAATTGGACACCAAAATATGAAATCAAAATAAAAGACGAGTTTTGTCTGTGCTCCGTCTTCTCAAAACCTGGCCATCGTACCTGTCTACGGGTGACCTAAGAATACAAGTTATTTTGAAAGCGAGTATCAGCATAAATTTGGTGAAATCATAAGTATTTAAGTGTCATTGTCTTGTTTTGGAAAGCTGTTATGAATGTCATGTAAATCTTTGAATGAAATAATTGATATAAGTATGAAAACCCTAGAAAATCCCATATTTCCTATTAGTATAAGAGGAGTCTTCTACCAAGACCCGAATGTTTTGCTGTAACAAAGATGGTTTTTCCTTTTATGACTACTATTAACAATGTATAGTCTACCTCCTCGTTTAAGTGATTGTAACCATAAAAGTATTATCCTTTTGCATTAGGATAATGTGACATCGCGACTGCCGAAATGTATAACCTAGAACATCCGAAGATTATTCATTTTCCTCTGTAGCTAACAACAGGTTTAAGGAATGGTTAGTCCCGTAAAGGTACTCCTAATATAAGTATTAACTGTAGGCATTCGTAGATGTTCATTACCTTTGTTTGCTAACAGGTGGGTTCCGGAATGGTTAGTCCCGTCAAGTTATCCTTTTGAACTAGGATATGCAGAACAAATTACGCATAATGTACTAGTAACTCATCCTACTGAATTTGGGTACAAGTATTCATGTAAGTGTATACAAATAAATGTATATATGTAAATGTATTCATGTAACATGTAATGTATAGTATAGACTCATGAATGAACTGACTCTGGTGTAATTCCTTGTAATAGGAATAATGTTTTGTATCTCCTAACTATCCCTATAATAGTTAACTGGAAGGTAATTGATTTTCCAAGCAGGTTTATACACCCTTGTTACACAAGAGTGTGGGAAACTGAATGAAGGATGAAAGCTATCATATCAATACATATATAAGAACATAAGTGTATATATATAGTTTTGTTGAAGTGATTATTAAACTGAGGGAATCTATTAATGTCATACCCCCAAACCAAGGATGATGGAAACGTCTGGGGGTTGAGGACTTCATGTATAGTATCATAACAACGAGTAAAATAGTGATCAAAGTAAATACAACAATCATCGAGAAAGTTACATGGTTTTAAGAGTACATGTTTCAAAATCGATTACAATATAATGATAAAATGGTTTGTCTAACGCCGAAATGTTCCATCCTCAAAAGCTGGTAGTCACATGTTTTTATTGATTACCTGGGAATACAAGTAAATTTTGAAAGAGTGTCAACGATTATGTTGATGAGTGCATAAGATTTTGTTTATAAAGGTGAAAACCATTCTTTGTAAATGTAGTGTATGCACAAGAAAAATCTCATATTTTCCTTATAAAATGAGTTGCAGTCTTAAGACCCAAAGACCGAAATGTACAAGTATTTTTACATACTTATAATAGTGTATGCAGTTTTATATAAATAAAACTCGTTTGAATGTAGAGATCCTCGTAAACTATGGGTTTCGTCATTCACCTATGTGAGTTGTTATAACCATACTGATTGACATAGTAACCTGTTACGACGTTCTTCAGGCGTCGAAATGTTATGACATTTGTCTATCCGAATGCCCCTTTTCAGAGATCAAGTAACCTAAAAAAAGACCTCAGGGGCCAAAAAAAAACAACATTTCTCTACTGTCAATACACATTTGGTAAGCGCTATTTACTTTAGGCAAGAGGGGGCGGGCACGATACATGGACTCATTCTCTCTCGAATGAGGCCCTTTTCCAGCAATTCGGTGACTTGTCGTTGAAGCTCCTTATACTGGGTTGTTCATCCTATATGCTGGCTTATTAGGAATTGAGGCACCAGGGATGAAGTCGATGCAATGTTGGATTTCGCGTACCAAAGGGAGGCCTACAAGAATTTCTGTTGGTAAGACATCCACAAACTCCCAGAGAAGCTGTCTGACTGCATGTGGCGGTTCGGCAGCGTAGGGATTGGCTTCGATGATAACTAAGGTAAACATAACATGTGGTTTAGTGGTCCTTGTAAAATCTAAGAATTCCGACCTGGTCACAATGAGTGCCTCGGTTCCTTATTCACGTATTCCTAATGGCACCAATTTGATGTTAACTCTTTCCTTTTTGAAATTATAGGTGTTCAAGTACCCATCATTACTTACATGCTGATAGTATTGCCATGGACGACTTAAGAGGATGTGGCATGCGTCTATGGGGATAACCTCACACCAAACTTCGTCAGAATAACGAGACCCAATGTCAAAGTGTACTAGGCATTTGTGCTTGACTTTCATCACATTTCCTTTTTTAACCATGTTAACTGGTATGGCTCAGGGTGATCTTTCAGCTTTAGACCCAAATTTTCAACCATTACCTCCGCCACCATGTTCTCATATCTTCATCCATCAATTATGACGATACACACTTTGCCCTTTACGGTGCACCGGGTGTGAAAGATGTTATTTCAGAGCCACCTATTATCTTTGGTAGGGAGTCCAGGATTCGTACTAAGAACATGCTGGGCAATGAGGGCTTCTCCTTTTTTCGGGATGAATAATTTTGGTGTCCTCGTCTTCATGTATTTCACCATCAGAGTTGTATTTTGGTGGAGTGTACTGTAACGTCTATGTTTCTGGGCTTGCCATTTTTAGCAATGTAATAGTCTAGGTTAACCTTTGTAACCCGTTTTGAAATAATAGAAGTGTATTATTTGAGTATTATGTGTTTTGTGCTTAATTGCTTAATTATGTGGTTTGATTAATTAAGAATAAAAATAAGCGTCAAAATTTAAGTGTATAATAAACTTGATATCTTTACATAATGTTGTAGTAGTTGAAACAAGGTTTCTGAAGATATAAAGAATGCCGAAATCCGAGTTATAACGAAGAAGTTATGACCTGTCGAAGTTTCGCGACAAAACCGGCACCGCTGAATGACGTAAAAAGTGAAATTTACGTTAGAGCGATATTTAGCCTTAGTGATCTAAATGAGAATCGAAGATCTCGTTGTTAGTATCAAAGTGATAAAAAGTTAGGCGAGAACGGACGTCAAACGAAGAAGTTATGAATTTATAACGAAATTTTTTCTATCCCGGCCTATTAAAAATAAATAATAAAAATAAAGTCAAAATTAGCCGACGAAGTCTAAACGAAATTTGTAGAGCGTAGTCTCACCTTCACGTGGATATAAAGAACGTCGAAAACGGAGTTCGTATGAAGGAGATATGAATTTTCGAAGTTTATTAAATAATTAATAATTAAATTTAATTATTAAATCCGGCCTTATCCGAAGACGAGTCACCGGACTCATCCGGAGTACGCCCCGCATACTCGAGTACGCCCCACGTACATCAAGAAATGTCGACACTTCGGATGACGCATGCAGTAACGACTTCGGAACCATGTACGCCCTGCGTACAGGCGTACGCCCCGCGTACGAGGAGGTTCCAGCCTCCTATAAATAGGATGCGAGGGGTCCGGGCATAGTTGCTCATTTCTCCTCCGTTTCGTGCCGAAGCTCTGCATTTTTACCCCCGAAGCCCCGATAATATTCCCGAGTCCCGAAGCAAGTCCCGAGATCCCGAAGATCCCGAGAAGTGCGGTTTCCGAGCCGAAGCTCTGCCCGCGAGAAGTTCGATTTTTGTAGAGATCTTTCAGATCTGCTGAGGATTACTACTTCTACAAGCCGTAGTGCTGTCTGATCATCTTCTGATCAAGTGAGTGTGTAGTTACTTTCTTCTAACGCATAATTATGAAGTATTTTATACGAAATACGTATTATGTGTATATTTTGTTGTTATGTGTGTGAATCTATATTCACTTTCTTCTATCTCATGGATCTGATTTGTTTTCAATGAAATACGTGTTATGTGGGTGTGCCTCATCTGTTATGTGGAATATATATTGAATGAAAATGATATACAAGCTTTAAATTATGTATAAAAATGTATATTTTTATCTACTAATATGTTGGGTAGAACATGGGTAGATAGTTGGTATGTAATAAACAGATGAGAGGCCTCGATGTTGTTGTTGTTGACCTAGTTATTCAGCGGAGTATGAATAACGACCACAGACTCCTTCTAGACAGTCTCGTGGAACGCTAGCAGGTTCATAACCTGTAGGTGTTGTGAACGATGTGTTCACCGGTGTACTCTATCCCCCTCATGGTTGCCTTTAGGATATCTATTGTTGAGGAAACCCCTTAGCAGTAATGTCCGTCCCGATGAAAATCCTAGATTAGGTCCCTTGAGATAGATGTTGTTTTAGGGACGTAAAGTGAGGATAACGGGAATGGGTAATCGGGATAGTGATTGGTTGGTGAAATTAAATATAATTTATTTATTGTGGGTTGAAAACCCTATATATGCTCACCAGGATCCCAAGCCTGACCCACTCAGTTTTATTTGTATTACAGGAAGTGGCGCAAGGGCGTAAGATGGATGAACCATCAAGTTGTTTTGTTTACAAGTCTGTATATGTATATATTTGTTGAATGACTTGTAATGTTATTGTTTATGCTTAAAGGTCTGTATAGGAACATGACACCCCGAGTTTTGATTATATAATGAAAATACATTTCTTTTATGAAATGCTTTGGTAAACATTGTTTTATCATGTTTTGTTTTTGGGAACAAATTCCGCAACTCTTTCAAATCAAAAGGATTTACTCTGAAATTATTTTAAAAGCATAAATGAAAATCGGTCTTTTCTGGCCGTGATTTTGGGGATGTCACAGTTGGTATCAGAGAATTAGTTTAAGCGAACTAGGAATTTGTAGGATTTCTAAACTTAAACTTAGAATGCTAAGTGGAATTTGAGATGTGTGTCTGTTGGATTTTAGACACGAGCACTAGTTTATTTTAGGAACGTTTCCTAAAATGCTTTTATGTGCTAAATGTTATATGTTGCCATATATGATATTATTTGTTCGGATCTACGGTTTGTTGCCAACCGGATCTGAAGGTTTATGTGTTTAGGATTCTAAGAGTATGTATACGATATTAGAACTGGCATGTAATCGTTTCGGAGTGATAAGGATGATTTGAAATCTATCATGAACGAAGATCTAAATTTCACCTTATTCGGTGTGTAGATAAAGAAATTGTGAGAACAAGGAGTGGCATTGGAAACACGGATGAAAACAGGAATCAACCGCCAGTGATTGAACAAATACCTGTTGTAGCAGCAGCACCAGAACAGATCACCATGGCTGGAGTATAAGCCATGATTCGGGCTATGTTAGTTGAACAAAGGGAGGAGATGCGACAAATGTTGCATAATAATAGGGACGAACCTATCATACCTATTGAGGAAACTGAATTGATTCCCGAGCAATCGGAGGAAGGGAACAATAGTCGCATTATGAGTCAAGTTGGGACTCAAGAAGAACGAAGGAACAATCCGGAAAGGAGAAACAACAACGATGGGTGAATGTACAAGAATTTCTTGGGCGCCAAACCGCCAAGTCTTCCTGGGAGCCCAAAGCCTGTTGAAATAATGGATTGGATCTCCGAAATGGAGATGGTATTTGAAAGTTGCGACTGTAGCAACAAACAGAAGACTATCTTTGCAGTCAGACAACTGAAGAATGGAGTATTAAGTTGGTGGAAGTTGTTGGCAGATACTATGCCACAAGGGAAAGCCCTAAAAATGTCATGGGAAGAGTTCTTGGAACAACTAAGGGTGCAATATTGTTGAGAGATAGATCTGATTGATCTGAACAATGAGTTTCAAAACTTGAAGAAGGGGAGGATGAGCGTAGACGACTATGCTATGGCATTCACTGAGAAAATGAAATTATTTCTGTACCTAGTGCCAACGGAACTCTCCAAGATTGAGAGGTTTGCTAATGGACTGCCCACCGACTTTGGCCCGACAGTCAAGATGGCAACTACTCTGAAAACGGCTGTTCGTGCAGCTAAGAATGTGGAGGCCCAACAGAAGGAAAAGGGTCTTGAAAGGCTAGAAGTTGGTGAAAAGAGGAAGTTCGATGGAACTTCAGGGTCCAATAAGAAAAACAAGTTCTCGAAGTCTGGTTCGAGGGGAAGTGGAGGCGAAGCGAAATGGTACGACAAATGTAAGAAGAAGCATCATGGAAAATGTGAGGTAGTGACCACATGCTACAAGTGTGGAAAGCCAGGTCACTATGCTAATGAATGTACCTTCACTAAGAAAGTTTGTTATGGTTGTGGTGAGGAGGAACACATGTCGAGGGACTGCCCGAAGAAGAAGGAGGCAGCTAGACCCAACATTCCGCCAAAGCCAAAGGCGAGAGCATTCCAGATGACACTGGAAGCTGCTAAAGATGAAGCTGATGTCGCTTCAGGTACCTTTCTCGTTAACAATTTGCCTGCCCAAATTTTATTTGATTCTAGAGCCAACTACTCCTTTATATCGCATGAATTTGGTAGAAAACTAGCCTTGCCTGTTGATAGACTAGATAATGCTTTATTAGTCGAAGTTGCTAGTGGCAAGTTTGTACTTGTTAGCCATCGTATGAAAAACATCTTAATCGACCTTAATGGGAATAAGTTTCACGAAGAATTATTACCTATCGAACTTAATGGTTTTGACATCGTTTTGGGAATGGATTGGCTTAGCGCCAATGATGCCGAAATTTTGTGCAAGAAGAAGATAGTGAAGGTAAACCCGCCAGGGAAGGAATCGTTTATGGTGTATGGAGATAAACGTAGGGTAAATTCTGGAATCATTTCTCTAATGAATGCCAGAAAGTGTTTGACCAAGGGATGTACATCATATTTAGCATTCGTGATTGATGCTAAGAAGGAGAAGAAGGTGATGCAGAGTATTCATGTGGTGTGTGATTATCCGGAAGTATTTCCCGAAGATCTTCCTACATTACCGCCTGATCGACAAGTGGAATTCCGTATTGACTTGTTACCAGGAACAACGCCAATTGCAAAAGCACCTTATCGATTAGCACCGACGGAGATGAAGGAGCTGATGATGCAAATTCAGGAGTTATTGGACAAAGGTTTCATTAGACCTAGTTCATCACCCTGGGGAGCTCCAGTGTTATTCGTGAAGAAGAAAGATGGAAGCATGAGGATGTGCATTGATTACCGAGAGTTGAATAAGGCAACAATAAAGAATAGATATCCGTTGCCGAGGATTGATGACCTATTTGATCAATTGCAAGGTTCGAGCTATTTCGCGAAGATCGATCTAAGGTCAGGATATCATCAGCTAAAAGTAAGAGAACAAGATATCGAGAAGACCGCATTTAGAACTAGATATGGACACTACGAGTTCTTGGTTATGTCGTTTGGACTAACCAATGCTCCGGCAGCATTCATGGATTTAATGAATAGGGTTTGTAATCCGTTCATTGATAAATCTGTGATAGTGTTCATAGACGACATTCTGATTTACTCAAAAAGCCAGGAGAAGCATGGCAGATACTTGCGAGAAGTGTTAGAAGTCTTGAAGAAGGAGAAGTTGTATGCTAAGTTCTCCAAATGTGATTTTTGGATTCGTGAAGTCCAATTCTTGGGTCACGTGGTCAACCAAGAAGGGATAATGGTTGATCCAGCGAAGATCGAAGCTGTGATGAAATGGGAACAACCGAAAAGTCCCACGGAGATCCGAAGCTTTTTAGGATTAGTCGGATATTACCGAAGGTTTATCCAAGGCTTTTCTTCGATTGCTACTCCATTGACAGCTTTGACCCACAAAGGAGCTACTTATGCTTGGAGTGAGAAGCATAAAGAAGCATTCGAGAAGCTAAAGAAGAAACTATGCGAGGCACCGATACTTTCTCTACCCGATGGAGTTGAAGACTTCGCTGTTTATAGCGATGCGTCTGGTGTTGGATTGGGTTGTGTTTTAACCCAAAGAGAAAAGGTGATGGCATATGCGTCTCGACAGCTGAAGGAGCACGAAAAGAACTACCCGACTCATGATTTGGAGTTGGCAGCGGTAGTTTTCGCTCTAAAAATATGGAGGCATTACCTCTATGGCACGAAGTGCAAACTTTTCACTGATCATAAGAGTCTCCAATATCTCTTCGATCAGAAAGAGTTAAATATGAGGCAACGACGCTGGCTAGAGTTACTCAAGGACTACGACTGTGAGATACTTTACCATCCCGGTAAAGCTAATGTTGTTGCTGATGCTCTCAGTCGGAAAGTCAATCTTGAAAGGAAAAGACCAAGAGCGTTGAGAATTGAAGTTGTCTCGACTATTTTAAAAAGTATAAAGAAAGGTCAAAGCGAAGCTTCTGAGAAGAATGACCGGAAGGAGGAACGTTTGGGCAAAACGTTGGTGTTTGGTACAAACGGTCATGGATTGAAGGTGTTCTAAGATCGGATTTGGATACCTAAGACAGGAGGAGTCAGAGATTTTCTGATGGAAGAAGCTCACAAGACCATGTACTCGATTCATCCCGGTAGCACTAAAATGTATAGGGACCTGAAACCCTACTACTGGTGGCCGACGATGAAGCTTGATGTTGCAAAGTATGTGGCAGAGTGTGTGACTTGTGCGAGAGTCAAGACACAACATCAGAAACTGTATGGGAGTTTAGAACCCTTACCTGTGCCTATGGGTAAGTGGGAAGACATTGCTATGGATTTTGTGACTAAACTGCCTAGAACAAAGAATGGTCACGACATGATTTGGGTGGTCATCGATCGATTCACTAAGAGTGCGCATTTCATAGCAGCCAGGGAGAAATGGTCTATGGAAAAGCTTGCGAATTCTTATGTGAAGGAAATTGTGAGACTTCACGGTGTTCCGCAAACCATTGTGTCGGATCGTGATAGTCGTTTCACCTCAAGGTTTTGGAAAAGTCTACAAGAGGAAATGGGTACCAAGTTATGTTTAAGTACAGCTTACCATCCGCAGACTGATGGTCAGAGTGAAAGAACGATACAAACACTTGAAGATATGCTGAGAGCAAGTACCTTGGAATTCCTAGGTAACTGGGATGAACATTTACCATTAGTAGAATTTTCCTATAATAATAGTTTTCACTCGAGCATTAAGATGGCACCTTACCAAGCTTTGTATGGACAAAAGTGTCGTACGCCGTCTTGTTGGCTTGAGGCTGGGGAAAAGCAGTTTATGGGACCGGAGATGGTTCATCAAACTGCTGAAAAGTTGAAAATAATTAGGGAAAGAATGTTAGCGACTCAGGATCGTCAAAAGAGCTATGTTGACAAAAAGCGAAGACCGATCACTTTTGAACTTGGGGATTCGGTTTTGCTTAAAGTCTCGCCGTGGAAGGGACTTATAAGATTTGGAAAAAGAGGAAAACTAAGTCCAAGGTTTATTGGACCGTTTAAAGTTCTTCAGAGGATTGGGAACCAAGCTTACAAGCTCGAACTACCAGAAGAACTGAATGGAATTCATAACACTTTTCATGTGTGTTATTTACGGAAGTTCACGGGGGAAGTTCCAGACATGATTCCACTTTCGGAGTTGAGAATCGATGAGAACAAAAGGTTGGTTGAAGAACTAGAGGCAATTGTTGATCAAAAGACTAAGAAGTTGCGACGCAAGATGGTCGAGTTAGTGCTTGTCTGATGGAAGTTATGAATTTATAACGAAATTTTCTGTCCCGGCCTATTAAAAATAAATAATAAAAATAAAGTCAAAATTAGCCGACGAAGTCTAAACGAAAGTTGTAGAGCGTAGTCTCACCTTCGTGTGGATATAAAGAACGTCGAAAACGGAGTTCGTATGAAGGAGATATGAATTTTCGAAGTTTATTAAATAATTAATAATTAAATTTAATTATTAAATCCGGTCTTATTCGAAGACGAGTCACCGGACTCATCCGGAGTACGCCCCGCGTACAGCAAGAAATGTCGACACTTCGGATGACGCATGCAGTGACGACTTCGGATCCATGTACGCCCCGCGTACAGGCATACGCCTCGCGTACGAGGAGGTTCCAGCCTCCTATAAATAGGATGCGAGGGGTCCGGGCATAGTTGCTCATTTCTCCTCCGTTTCGTGCCGAAGCTCTGCGTTTTTACCCCCGAAGCCACCCCGAAGCCCCGGTAATATTCCCGAGTCCCGAAGCAAGTCCCGAGATCCCAAAGATCTCGAGAAGTGCGGTTTCCGAGCCGAAGCTCTGCCCGCGAGAAGTTCGATTTTTGTAGAGATCTTTCTGATCTGCTGAGGATTACTACTTCTACAAGCCGTAGTGCTGTCTGATCATCTTCTGATCAAGTGAGTGTGTAGTTACTTTCTTCTAACGCATAATTATGAAGTATTTTATACGAAATACGTGTTATGTGTATATTTTGTTGTTATGTGTGTGAATCTATATTCACTTTCTTCTATCTCATGGATCTGATTTGTTTTCTATGAAATACGTGTTATGTGGGTGTGCCTCATCTGTTATGTGGAATATATATTGAATGAAAATGATACACAAGTTTTAAATTATGTATAAAAATGTATATTTTTATCTACTAATATGTTGGGTAGAACATGGGTAGATAGTTGGTGTGTAATAAACAGATGAGAGGCATCGATGTTGTTGTTGTTGACCTAGTTATTCAGCGGAGTATGGATAACGACCACAGACTCCTTCTAGACAGTCTCGTGGAACGCTAGCAGGTTCATAACCTGTAGGTGTTGTGAACGATGTGTTCACCGGTGTACTCTATCCCCCTCATGGTTGCCTTTAGGATATCTATTGTTGAGGAAACCCCTTAGCAGTAATGTCCGTCCCGATGAAAATCCTAGATTAGGTCCCTTGAGATAGATGTTGTTTTAGGGACGTAAAGTGAGGATAACGGGAATGGGTAATCGGGATAGTGATTGGTTGGTGAAATTAAATATAATTTATTTATTGTGGGTTGAAAACACTATATATGCTCACCAGGCTCCCAAGTCTGACCCACTCAGTTTTATTTGTATTACAGGAAGTGGCGCAAGGGCGTAAGATGGATGAACCATCAAGTTGTTTTGTTTACAAGTCTGTATATGTATATATTTGTTGAATGACTTGTAATGTTATTGTTTACGCTTAAAGGTCTGTATCGGAACATGACACCCCCAAGTTTTGATTATATAATGAAAATACATTTCTTTTATGAAATGCTTTGGTAAACATTGTTTTATCATGTTTTGTTTTTGGGAACAAATTCCGCAACTCTTTCAAATCAAAAGGATTTACTCTGAAATTATTTTAAAAGCATAAATGAAAATCGGTCTTTTCTGGCAGTGATTTTGGGGATGTCACATGTACTCTGTGAGAGTTACGAGTTGGGTGTTGGGGCAGTCGCGAGGAAAGTGCCCTAATCCTCCACATTTAAAACAATGCGTTGGGTTTTGGGCCAGAATGACGGGTGGGTTACTCGAGCCTTTGGATTGAATTGTGTTGAATCGGTTCATTAGGGTTCCACCCGGTGTTCCTTTATGAGTTTTAGTTTTCTGGAATGTGGGTCGAGTCACAGTGTTTTTGGCCTTGGTTTTCATTAGTTTTTCGACTTTAAGTGCTAGTTGACAGACGTCATTGAAGGACCAATAAGATTGTAGTTAGACGACATCTGCGATTTCGAGCGTTAAAGCCCATAAAATCGAGTTATAATTTGTTCCTCCTTTTCTTCTACCCCACATCTTATGCGCAATCTGTCGAACTCACTTATGATCTCTTCCACTGTTGATGATCTTTATGCTATGTTGTGATAGTCTAAGAATGCCTCTTAGCAGAAATTGGGTGGCAAAAACCTTTCTCGCAAAAGTTTTTTCATCTCTCCCCATGTCGTTAATTTCGATTTTCCCTCATGGCTCCGCTTTCTCTTCACGGTTTCCACCACATCGAAGCATATTTATGGATTTTTAGGGTTATGAATTTTACCTTATACTCGTCTGATATATCCCGCGAATCAAATACACGTTCCACTGTTTGAAGCCAATCAATGAACACAACAGGATCTGCTTTCCCATCGAACTCTGGCACATCAATTTTGATTCCCAAGTGTCAGAGTGGGTCTGTTTCCTACTCTCTCTGTTCGAACGGGTCCCCACCTTGTACTAATGGATTGTTTGCATAATCCCCATCATCCTAGATGCGAGGATCAATGTTCGTTCCCTCCTCTGAGCGTTCTTCATGTTGCATCTCCAAGTCCCTGACCCCTTGCTATAATCTTGATATCACTTCATCGTCTTGTGTATCACGTTGAGGTACCTCGTTTCCTCTGTCGGCGAATCAACAGGGGTTCCCATACCTTCGTCCTCCACGGTCTCCCAGTGTCGAATCTTTCTTGAGCTCTAATACCAACTGATGCCGAACCTGCTTAGAACTTTGCTGGAACAGAACTAAAAGATACACAAATTGGAATCTCTTTGTTCACGACAATTTTTTATTGATAAAAAAACCCTTAACAAATAAAAACTAGAACTATTAATAGCTATCCTAAAGCCAATAAAATAGGAACTAATCGTGAATAATAAACACGAGATAACTACTAAAACAAAAGATAACTTTGAGATTCCAATGTAAACTACTCTCCAGTTACCCGGTACCCGACGGATCCTAGACCAACCCATCATTGCTTGATTCCACTGACCCAACTGCATCAGTTATCCTTTAGATTTATGTAAATATCTATTTTTTTTAAATGTTATTGTGTTAGTTTGTGACATGATATTTATCTTCTTCGTTTTTATGTTGGTATTGAAAAAAAAAATAAGAGATGTCACTTATTTTTGTTTGTATTTTTTTTTTCAAACTTACCTTTATATGATTAAGCATGAATTAAATAAATAAATTGATATTTGAAGTTACTTTTTATTGTTTTGCACTGTTTTTCGCTTTATCGGTTTTTTTTTTTTTTTTTTTTTTTTTTTTTTTTTTTTTTGGTCTTAGCAAAAAGAAACACACTGATGTATTAAATCGTATTTGGGGTACGAAAAGAATTCGTATTTCATAGATGCAACTACCCAATTTAACAAACCTAATTAAACACAAATGTAGTCTACCGTCAATGACAAGTCGACATGATTGAAGACAAAAGGCCGTAACATATTTATAAGATTATAAAATTTATATTATTACAATAGAGAAGACAATAAGTTAAGCATATAATTTTATATATTAATATTAACTATACTTTATAACAAGGGTGAGTGTCGTTTCTTGGGATAATAACTTAATTATCGGCTGTCTTTGTCGCTATACCGTCAATGACATTGATCTACAAACGGTAATTTGAGTTTTATATTGATTAATTGACTAAAATAAAAAAGTAGTTGGTTTGACATTAAAAAATATATTAAATTATATTTTTGGTCCCTAAAGTTTGGTCAATATAACAACTTTGATCCAACTATCAAGATTGTTTCAAGTTTGGTCTGTATCTAAATTAAATTAACAGTTTTAGTCCATCAATCCTTACACCATTTGGCATCCAATGTTAACATTCTTTATGTGCCTTCCACATAAAGGTATTTTAGTGATAAGAAGAATAAATTCTTCCAAGCATAACCTTTTTTTTTTATCCTAATCCCATTTGATACAAACACAACATAAATTAATCATGTTGATTCTAACGAATACCGTGCAATCGATGTTTCGAAATTTGGTTTTAAGCACACAAAATTTTAGAAAGAGAATAAAGTTTCATAAAACTCGTATATGACCATTCAACTTATATCTCGAACACTTAAATAAGAAGAATAATTTCAAATGGACCCAAAAGGTCATTGGTCAAACATAAACCCAAAAATTTAGAAAAGTCATAAAAATGTCCATAACTCCACTTAGAAAGTGTTTTTTCAACACACACCATTACAAAACACAAATAAATAAAGTTTTTATAATAAACTAATACATGGAATCACATACAATCCAACCAACAATCATATTTTAACATGTTTTTTCCCTTTTCTCACATGTACTGAAACTAATCTATTATTTGGAACCCAATAGAAGATCTAATAACTTCACTTTTGCAGCTCCTAGCATTGTGACATTTACATTTGTATTTGGAATAAGCAATAATTTGTAATTTCTTTGATAACTTGTTGCTTTTAACATGGTTTGATTGAACTTCATCTTGTGTTTTCTGTCTTTTCCTTTTAGGTCTTCCAACTTGATTGTGATGATAAAGTGGAACTATTTTGGTTGGGCAATCACTTATAAGCCACATGCTTCTATTATCTTTTATTGGTTCTATCTTGAATGCATACATTGGTTTCCATGTTTGTAGCAAGTAACAATTTTGAACCACAAAACTTTTTGAATCACCTATGTATTGATGACATGTTACCCTATCCTAATTGAAGCAACAATATCCTTGCAAGGTATACCTGTTAACTTCAATTTTCTACAAGACCAAGTTATTATACTAATATCAATAACATATTGGTCATCCGAAACACCACTAACCCAATACTTTGAATTAGCACAGTATATCACATTGCAATCATTGAATTGGGACCTTTGAATCCAATAGCTACTAATATTTTGGAGGATATCAAAACTTTTAATACCCTCCAAAATATTAGTAGCTATTAGATTCAAAGGTCCCTTAGTCTTCTTAGTTACCTTATGCTTATATGCCAAATGTATCATCATCTATTCCCTAATGTACTCCGAACAAATTATGATTAGTTTATCTCTTACATCATCAATTTGATGTTGAGAACCTCACACATATTATTTAATAGCATATATGTGTCAGATCTTCCTATAAATGTGAACTAACCTATTGTTGCTTAATAGTACCTAATTCCACAACAATTCTTTGTACACTTACAAACTCCATGTAAGCTTCATATTCTCAGGCCTTAAGCAATATCTATGCTTGACACAAAGGAACAACTTCTTTATTGTTGGAATTACACCTTGTTATAAAGCAAAAAAAAACATGTATTTTAAGCTATAAGTCATACATTTATTGTATACAATTATACAAATACATGAAATTGTATTATGTACTTTTTGTTCGATCAATAACAAATGTGAAATTAGAGTTTAGTCAAAGCTCAAGATCATCATGCAAGAAGTCCAAGATCCATGTCTATAAGTTTAGATTCTAATCTTCAACAATGGATTGTGGAGTACACTGTTCCTTTCGACTTTATTGCTACTCAACTTCTTCACGTGATGCTTCACAGACCTACATACATGGCCTACTTTTTGTAGTGTTGGCACCGGAGAAAGTTACGCCGGTCATTACATACCTCAACTTGCGGAATTCATCATTAAAAGCAACAAGAACACTAATCGTATTGCTATCAACCTTAACGAAATTGTGAGGATCCAATTAAAAAACATCCACATGATGAAATTTATATTGAATTTAGCCTTGAATGATGAAAAAGACAAGAGGTCGGTTGCTGCTTTTTCAAGTTTCAATATGATTTAAAAATCAAATGCCAACTTCACTGCCCACCATGTGTTCGATAAAATGCCAAAGTAAGATTTTCAAATACCACAACCATATTTTTAACTCTATTCAAGCAATTTTATTTTATGTCTCACACAAAACCATGACTTTTATTGTACAAAATTCATTAAGTCTATTTATCCCCCGGATTTGGAATCAAGATTGATTGTGAGCCCATCGCCCTTGCTTTCAAGGATATGTAGCGTTTCTTCCCAACGATTTCTTCATTTGGTGCGCGCCAACCTTTGTTTGCGGTGTTTCCATCATAGGGTTCGGTGTTTTCTTTCAAGGCTTCAGCTCGAGGCTTAATTGGCTTATCTTTTCTTTTCATGGATGCTTCTTTTACTTCTTCGACCGGTACTTGGCCATGTCCTTTTCGGGGGTTTCATTGTTGCCCGGATGGCCAGGTGGGGTCTAAGGGTATTCTCATTTGATATCTCATATTAAGAGGTTACACATTTCTTTCGATGAACGTAAAAATGTGTTGCGAAAAGCTATTTCTGGGGACCATGGATTATATACAGATGTAGAAGAAACTTTAAAGGCGTTTAGTCAATGGATATGTGCTAATTGTATGAATATTCATGCATTGAGTTGCTATTGCCACCACCCTAATGGCCTTGTACAATTTACTGGTGGGGTCAACGACATGAGTGGACACATTATTAGCATTTCAAAGCCAGCTTCCATAGGGCATGAAACCGTAGATGTTGTGCTGCTTGATCGTTTTTTCAAGGAACCTATCACGACCGTCAAAAGTATCTCTCATAGTTGTCGTATGGATTTCTCTCAAGTGTTGTAAACAACTTATAACAAGGTGGTCGTTCACCCTGAGTCTATCGAATCATGGGTTAGGCTACTGCTGCTCCCCTTATGTACTTTGCAGGTGTTCAAGCTTAAGAACAGACAAGAACATAGGTCTGGGAACAGGAAATCACACAAAATCGTTGTATATTGAATTCTTTAGCTACATGGGGGAAAGAGGACGGTATTTTCAAATTAATTGAAAATATGTTCGACAATGCATGTCTTGGCTCATCGGGCCAAAGTGTTGATCACTTTCAGGATGACAGTACAAAGGGCAACAGCAACGTCAGACAATGTCTCCTTAAGGTTGCTGATAGGCATTTTACAACAGCAGTGAAAGTGATGTGCTCTTTGGGTGTTGCTTCACATAACAGTGACACTATCAAAGCTTTAGAGGCTAATCATCCATACAAGCCACCCTCATCCATGTCGAGCACCATTTATTCTGAGCCTCCCCTTATAGTAGATATTGACAATGTCCTTGGTTGTATTAAATCGTTTCCTAGAGGAACTTCGTGTGGGAGAGACGGCTTGAGAGCTCAACATATTTTGGATGCTCCAGGCGGGGAAGGGTCTGCTATAGCCACATATTTCTTACATGTCATCATTGCAGTGGTTAGCCTGTGGCTAGGGAGAAGATTTTCATCATGTCTGGCAGAATTTGTAGCGTGTACACCTCTTACTAGGGATGAAAGTGGGTCCAAACCCGGACCGGATGGACCCGGACCCGGAAAACCCGAAACCG
Organism: Lactuca saligna; assembly: GCF_052625555.1. Taxonomy (NCBI): domain Eukaryota; kingdom Viridiplantae; phylum Streptophyta; class Magnoliopsida; order Asterales; family Asteraceae; genus Lactuca; species Lactuca saligna. The sequence continues at coordinate 153,997,457 of NC_136423.1, forward strand.
TTTAACGATATTTTTTAGAACCGGAAACCGGACCGATATATAGGAACCGGTTCCGGTTCGGTTCCGGGTACGGTACCGGGTAAAGTGGGTCTAGGACCGAAAAACCCGAAAATAGGAAAGCGGGTAAGGTGGAACTGGGTAAAATAAGTTTAGCCGGAAAACCGGGATTTTTTTTTTAATTTTTATTATTACTATTTTTTTTGTAATTACCTCAATCGCATAATCTTTCAACCATTATAAAAAAATTAATAAACAAAAAATTACATTTAGGTTATTGACGACATTGATTTTTTTTTTTTTTAAAAGTAACGTGATATAACAAAGTTGGTTTAATATTAGTGTGAAATATGAGTTTTTAGTTATGTGATTGTAATATATAGTGTACGTTCATAGGGATGAGTTAATTGTAACATTACTCGGGGCTCTAATTAAAAAAAATACCTAGAATAATTAAACAACAAAATGAATATATAACCTTTTGTAAAAGATCCACTGTAAATAGGCTAAAAACTTATAGAACTTTAACTCATTAAGCCAACAAAACAAGTTGATACTAAAAACAATAAAACTTTTGATTTCACTATTTTTTATCAAATTCACTATTATATAGTCAAATTCACTCAAATCAAGCACCATAACTTATTACAAAAGTTATTACATGATAATGTATTTAAATGATTGCATAAGTCAATTTTTCAGAATTTCCTACAAATAATGAAATCACTTTTTTTAATTAAACCATTCTTTAACATATAAAACCAAACTTATAACCATTTATCTAATATTAATATTTTATATATAAATTATGGTTCTTACAAATAAAGTTCACCAGAGAGGGAAATGAGAAATAGACTGAGATTTTGTTAAATGAATATCATACTTCATGAGTTTTCCATTACTTCAATGTTTTCTCTTTTTCTTTTTATTATTATTTATTATTATTATTATTATTATTATTATTATGAGAGCTCATATGCAAATTGAGATTATGATAAACAATCATCCCCAATCCTACATCCATTTTCTTTAGATCGAAAATGTATAAATAATATTTAATCTTTAACCGACATTATTTTTTATACAAATTTCTATACCAAAAATATATTCTTAGTATATTCATTTTTTAAAACTTATATAGATTATGATAAAATACCCATCAACTTATAAGCTTTTTTATATATTTATTTATATTTCCTATATAAAATTTTTATAAAACGTATAAAAATCGGTTCCGGTCAATTAAACCCGGTTCCGGTTTTTTTTACATATCCGGTTCCAAAAATTGGTTTCGATTTTTTTTACCCGCAATACCCGGACCCGTACCCGAAATACTCGAAACCTGGATAAGACTAAATTTGGAACCCAATACCCGGACCGTTTAAACATTTTCCGGTTATACCGGTTCCGGTTCCGGTCCGATTCTGGTTCCGGTCCGGTTTTTCGGTTTTATAATTCATCCCTACCTCTTACTCCGCTCCTGAAACATGACAATGGAATTCATCCTATTGTTGTGGGCAATGGAGGCGTTTGGTCTCAAAGGTTGATATGAAAGGATTTGGTAAAGAAATGACACAATACCTTAGTGACTTGCAATCTGGAGTAGGTGTGTTGGGTGGGGCTGAAGCTGTACTTCATAGTGTCGATAGGGTGTTGAGTGCTCGTCATGATGATGGATCTCTTGCAATGCTTACTGTGGATTTCTCATATGCCTTCAATTTAGTGGATAGATCAGACTAACTTCACGAGGTCAGGATGAGGTGCCCTTCCATTTCCTTATGGGTCGAATTCTTATATGGCCATGCAACAAGGTTGTATTTCGGAGATAAGCATATTTGGTCCACTACTGGGGTCCAGCAAGGCAACCCTTTAGGACCACTTCTTTTTGCTCTTGTACTGCACCCACTTATACATCAAATTAGAGACAATTGTAAGCTTCTTCTTCATGCTTGGTACCTGGATGATGGGACAGTCATTGGAGACTCAGAGGAGGTGGCCAAAGTATTGGACATCATTAGGATGGTAGGACCAGGATTGGGGCTTGAGCTGAATATCAAGAAAAATGAGCTATTTTGGCCTTCACGCAATGGTAGGAAGCTTCGTTCAGGTTTATTCCTTGCTGACATTGGGTGACCGTCAGTGGGGGTGACGCTTCTTGGGGGAGCTGCTAGTAGAGATGCAAGTTTTATTAGTGGGTTAGCCATGAAGAGGGCTGCCAAGACTGTTGACTTGATGTGCCTTCTACCATAGTTACATGACCCCTAGAGTGAGCTCATTTTACTTTGATCTTGCATGGGCATCACCAAACTTTTCTTTGGACTGAGAACGTGCCAACCCGTTCACATGGAAGAGGTTGCTTTGTGTTTTGATAAAGGGTTACGTGGGTCGATTGAAGACATTGTGGTTTGCGGGGGTCCGTTCTTTGGGGACCTTCAATCGCGATTGGCTTCATTGCCAATTAGATTTGGTGGTTTGGGGTTGTACTTAGTAGTAGAGGCTTCCTCATATGCTTTTGTGGCCTCACGAGCTCAATCATGGGTGTTACAATACCACATCTTACGAAATAGCGGTATATGTGGTGTGATGCCACGATTCTCAGGTATTGATTATATATATATATATATATATATATATATATATATATATATATATATATATATATATATATATATAAGTTTCTTGATTTCAAGGGCTACTCGACGAGTTGGTTGCCCTACTCGTCGAGTAGCAGCGGATTGGTCAACGCGTTTTAATGACCTATTCGCCGAGTCCAAGAAGGGACTCGATGAGTAGGAGCTGGCAGATGAAACCCTAAATCCCAGGGTTTTGCACCCTAGTTAAAGGATCATTGACCTCCCCCAGCCTCCCCTTTACTGCTTCGTGTCCCTCTCAAACCCTAATCGCGTGTGTGTTCCATTTTTGTATTCTTAAGCTTGGAAGATGATTTTTGGGGAAAAGAGCTTGGAGATCAAGCATCTAGAAGCAAGGAGCTTTTGGGCTTCTAAATCCATAAAGCTTTTAGCTCTTTCAAGGATGAGACTTTCCCAAGGTGTAAAGCCCCATTAGAAGCTTAGATTGGTCATTTAGAGCCTCTAGGGCCTTGCATGCATGTAAAGTTTGCAACTTTACGTGATAAACATGCCTTAGAAGCTTGGATCTGTAATCTAGAACCTTGGCATGGCTTAAAAGTGTCTGCATGGATGAAGGTCTGAAGGGGCTCGACGAGTTGCATAGTCAACTAGCGAGCCACATGAAGATGGCCATGTACTCGACAAGTTGGATGAACAGCTCGGCGAGTCCGTTGAAGATTGCCTTGAACTCGGCGAGTCGACTATGGTTTCTCTCAACCTTTGGACACGTATGGACTCGACGAGTTATGAGGGAACACGGCTTCGCGATTCTAGGAAGAGCTCATCGAGCCGGTGAATTGCACTCGACGAGTTGGGTCAACATGGACTATTGACTTTGACTGTGGATGTGGACTTTGACCAAGGGTTGACCAGTTGACCTCTGGAGGTATTTTTGGTGATTTGGAAACTTATGAAAAAGGATTTTTGTGGTAACTTTAGGTGGAGGAGTTCGTGTTGGTGATCCAAGAGTTGAGCTTATCACTTCAGTGCAACACTTGAAAGGCGAGTTATCCTCACTATAGCAAGAGGGTCTAAGGCACCAAGGCCGACCCTTTATGGATTTGTATCCGGATTATTACATGATATGTTTATTGTTTTGTATCCGGGTAGTTAGGATGGTGATATGCTTATGCTTAGTGACCTGGTTTGGTTGATATCCTGGTTATAGGAGCATGCAATGTTAATGATCTAGGTAGGCCGGTGTCCTGGTTATAGGATGTTGTTATGCTATTTGATCTACTAGATCGGTTGACCGTTACTACGATAACATATGATATGTATGTGCACATGTTTGTTTGATTGGGGGTCCGAATATACTACAAACCCAGGAGGGTATGCTAGTCAGACCGAAGGCCCGACGAGCGGTCCGAATAGGCTGTAGGCCTTGCGAGGCGGTCCAGACGTGTCGAAGGCTCGGAGAGCGGTCCAGATAGACTGAAGGTCTGCGAGGCGGTCCATTCAGGCTGAAGGCTCATTATGCATGATGTTTGTTGTTTGCTTATATGATTTTATGATATGGTTATGAGGTTGGTATTTTGGGGGTAGCTCACTAAGCTTTTGGGCTTACAGTTTCAGTTTTTGTTTCAGGTACCTGTGTTGATCGTTGGAAGGCGAAGGCATGATCGTACCGCTCCTCCTGCTGTTATGGTTTTGATGATTTGATACTGGGATACTCTGATAATTAGTACTTTGAAAACAAACTATGTAATGTTAAATGGTTCTAAGTGTTTTGAAAAAGTTTTAAATTGGTTTGAATTTTTATGGGTGTTATATATGGTATGGATTCAGATTATGCTTGTGCTTTGGCCTATCTTCATGATACGATTCCAGACTTTGACTTCAGCGGTTTCACTAATAAGGACACTGCCCCTCCAAAAGCCCAACATTCATTGGCAAGTGCCCTTTTTAGTAAAATTGTCCAAGACATGGAAGTTCACTTCGACATGACGATTAGGCAGAAAGCAATATTTGAGTGTCTAAGGGCCCCACATGCTCAGGATTGTCTTATGATTATCCCTATTAATGATCTTGGCCAACATATGTTGCCAGTGGAGTATCATGTCATCCTCAAGTATCGCCTTATGATCCCTTTATTTCCAGCTGACGAGACTTGCCCTGTTTGTCGCAAGGCATGCTTGGACTCCTTTGGGGAGCATGCACTTCATTGTAAATAGCTCACGGGTTTCAAGTACCGACACGATATGGTTCGAGATGTTCTTTTCGACATATTTAGACGCGTTGAGATTTCTACCAAGAAAGAGGTCCCTGTGAACTTTTTGACTGACCAATTGGAAGGAAGATCAATACTTAGACCGGCTGATGTTTTAGTGTTTGGATGGGCTGGAGAAACACATGCCTGCGTGGATCTAATAGTGGTTTCCCCTCAAGTGGGCTTGGGGGGTGGAGCTTTCACTGTGGAACAAGCTGCTTTAAAAGTTGTATCAAGCAAAGTGGCAAAACATGAGAAAGTGTGCATGGAAAATCAACACATTTTTATACCCTTTGCATTTGATACTTTCGATTTCCTTGCGCCAGAAGCTGTGAAGCTACTCAATAGAGTCCAACAGGTCATGCATAGTAATGTTATGACTCTTGGATCTATAAATGTTGTTTTTAAAAGAATTAGTTATGTCATCTAAAAAGGGGTTACGGCACAGCTTATTGCTCGTTTACCCACAACATCTATGTAAATCTTTTTTATGAATTTGGTAATGAATGAACGATTTTAAAGATATTATATGTGCAAAGGAAACGTTCCATTTATAAATGCTCCAACCAAACCAATAAATTATCGAAGCACTTTGAAACCTTTCTTCAAAGGGCCTAAGAAGATACACATTTTTTTAAAGATTCTTATTGTTGATCTAATATTGGCTTTTGATTCCCCATCCACCTTAATTGTTATTCATGTGTCGGTAGACTATATCTCCACAAATACTAGAGAAACAATTAGGACATCCTCCTTCCATCTTTGGCGTGTTCCTTTATACTCATACCATGGATCATTGGTGGAAAAGCATTCTTAATTAGTTGACAAAGTGAAACAAGTTCATGTAAGGTGTTCAATCTCTATTTCGTAACGTCTATAGAGTGTTCAATCTCTATTTCGTAAGGTGTTCGAGACTTTGAATACTTTCCCTCTAAAAATTGAGAGGTTTTAAATGTAAACCAAATTAAGGGCGTCGGTGGCGGAATTAGGTAGCAGTGGGGTGGTGGGGCAAGATCTGCTTAGATCTCCATCTTTCTCTATCTGGTTCTCCTCTAAATAAGGAAGAGGTCCGGTGGGCCTCCGCTTGTCTGCCGCCGACAACAGTGGTCAAAAGTCAAGTCTTTCACCAAAATACTCACATTAATAAATCAAATTCCTGTTTCTACAATTTCCATCGTCTTTTTAATGTTTTAAACTTGCTAAGTTTATCAAACTTTGTGATAAAATAAGTAGCACTTTTTAACAATATATTTGGGTTAAACGTATTTATGAGTTATTATATTTGAGAATTGTGAAAAATAAAAAGAAAAAAATAAAAACGAAAACTATAGTTGATAAACTTAAACAAAATCAACTGTAATTCTTTAACAATCGACAAATAGCATATTTTTATATAAGAAGAATAGAATGTTGTTGATTTAAGGAATTTAATCCAATTTATGGTTTCAAAAACAACGTTTTAAAGTTTATGTTATAGATCTCTAATTATTCACATAAATAAAATAAAAAAAACTATAAATTCAAAAACTATTTGAAGTATCATTTAAAAAAAAGTTTTTTTATAATTTTGTAAATTGACATAATAATTATTATTTTTTTAATTAATGGCTAGTTTTTTTAATTTTGTAAATTGACGAAATTATCTTTTTTTTTAATTAATGACATGTTTTAGATAAATATTTTTATGTAATTCAACAATTTTTTAAAGCTTTCAGTTATTTTTGACATACATTCATATACAAATGAAAGCTACAGTTTCTAAGTACTAACTACCAACTACTAGTTTTCAGTTTTTAGCTTCCGGTTCTCAACTACCAACTTCCAACTAGTTTTATCGAACACATCCATTGTTTAAAATTGTAGATAAGTAAGTTGTTTATGAAATTATAATGATTTTCATATAAAAATTGACATGAAAATATGTTTTTACTTGCATTTTTCCTAAACTTTTATATTTGGTCAACATAACATTTTAAAGTTAAAGGAATTGATACGATAATGTCGCAGGAAGGGAGGCGGCGGAGGGCAGTATCGATAGGAACATTACCCCGTACACTCGCCACTCGCCACTGAAACTTTTGACCATTATTTGGGGTATTTGTCCCGAGTAGCACCAACACGCCTACGCAAAAGACTATTTTTTTAATCATTAAAATAACTCTATACATACATTTCAATCTTCTAATTTCTCACAAAATAATTATTAACGCTCTCTCACTTTCAACCATATAAAACACTTCACAAGTGCCAAATGCATTCATCATTAAGTTCAGAGCTTACGTGTAACATTGTGACAACCCAGAAAATATATCATTAGCCACCGTCGACAACCAACATCAAAATACGATTATACGGTCTTGTAAACGACAAAAATTTCAACCATCACTCTTATTAACGTCAAACCATACACTTAAAAATAAGTGCGCAAAAAATCGCGTCACTTTGCGAGTAGGTTAACATATTCAGATTCTACATGCTACCACAATTCCAAAAATATAAATTTCGCAAGACTCCAACACAATATAAATGAGATATGACATTTATAGTAAATAAATGTATGTTGTACATAGAAAGTTACAACGACAAAAACTATAAGAAGATTGGTCGACTTTTGGAGAAAGTCATCAACTAGACAACCGTAATACTACTTAACGTATGAATTATGAAACAAACAACGCCTAAAACAAACATCATATCAGAGAGTTATGAGTTTTAACAGTAATAAAAACACGTCGAAAAACGAAAGTCAAAACTAGACAAAGCGACCAAAAGGAAAGTTGTAGAGATCGATGAGATCTAAAATGATATATAAAAGTCGTAGGAAACGGAGTTCATACATGATAGTTATGGAATTTCAAAGTTTAATATTCCTGTCACGCACGCTCGTACGCACCTGACACTTGATACGTCTAGATACGAAGTGACGTCGATCACTGAGGGGCACCACATAGCAACATCATATGGTTCGTGCGCATTTGCTAGGTGCGCAATGCGTGGCGTGCAGCTCAAAACCCCTATAAATAGCAAGTCTCGGTTAATCCTTTCCCAGACCTCAACATACACCTATCTCTCTCTCTCTCTTAAATTTCGTGCCAATGACTTCCGAATGTCTAGGGGGGATACATGTCTAAAATGCAACTTTACATAGATATTCCTAATTATAGTTAGATATGTATGCTCATAGCTAAGGTTCTAAATGGCGCAAGGCGTGGCGTGGCGGCAAGGCCAAGCCTCAAGCTTTACGACCTATGTCGTTTTTCAAGGCGTGATGTAAGGCGGCGATTTTATATCAATTTACAATTATATTACCACATAAATATAAATTTATATCAAATATAATTAGTTTTGAGAAGTGTTATATCAATAACTAATAACAGAAAGTTAACATAAAATCCAATAGTTGTATCCCCGATTAGAAAATACATAGCAAAGAGCAAAAAAAACGTGTCTCAAATGAAAAAACATGCGCTATAACATGCAAAAACGCACCATGAAACGCCATTTCACGTCTTGTCACACATCACGCCTAACATCAATGTTATGAAGCTTTTCGTAATGGCGAAACCACGCCTCACGTCATGGCATGCCTTGGCGCACACCATGACACGCATTTTAGAAAACCGCTCATAGCATTAGGATGATATTATGCGCAGTAGATACTCTGCCAAAAATCTATAGCTAATATTACGCCTAGTTGTTATGCTAAATTACTATGATAGATAAGATCATAGCTAGCTATCACGATGGCCAGTTTCCAGGAAATGCAAAAACTTGTTATTATAGGCATTTTTCGATAAGCTTAGTACCCAGTGTTACTCTGCCCAAATTCCCGGCTACGCAAAACACACACACACACACTATATATATATATATATATATATATATATATATATATATATATATATATATATATGGGAAAAGTGAATATGTGGCTGTCATGTATGTAATATTAGCTATAGAACCATCAAAATTGACTTCATTTTGATTAAAAAAACACAATTTTTTTCATTGTTAGCTTATTTCTATTACTTTTGAGCTCATATTATTTCTGATTTAATAATTTATCCTCAACATCTATGTTTTTTGAATGTGTTGTTTATATTATTAGGCCTCTAGAAGGCTACATAACTTTCTTTGACACCTATCATGTATACACTTGCATGGTTCTTTTTGATGTGTTATGAGAAGAAATTTATTGTGTTTTTAATGAACAATTCCAATCTTTCACTATAGTTTTCTATATTAAATTTGAATATGACGGCTTATAGGTAGTTGATAATGTATTTTTATACATGGTTTGTGGTGTAAAATTAAATATTTAAAACTCCATAAAAATATGTACAAATCCTATCATCTAGTCTAATAGAGGATACAAGAAATATGGTAGAGAGATTTGATTGCATTTAGTTTTTGATGGTACGTACCACACCTAATATTAGGTACATAACAACCACATATTCCCTAAGTCCTATATATATATATATATATATATATATATATATATATATATATATATATATATATATATATATATATAAGTAAAACTATATAAATACAACGTGAATAATAACATGACCAACTAGGGGAGGCTCCCACGACAAGAGTTAGATGGGACATGATTCATCAACACGATGATAGATTTTCAACTAGCTCCCGACCTATAATCGTTAATTCTTAAGTGAGTGAGAGAGATATGTATAGCTCAATACGGTATTGACTCTCACCTGTGGTTGCTAGCTACAACCCGATGGCAAGTCGAACCAGACATAGATACATGTACTCTATAAAGATCTGTCCTCAAATCCACAACTAAAAGTATTATTAAAATACCAAAAAGAAATCTACATAGATACTTGTAGAGTTTTTTTTACCAAAAATGGATCATATCATACATCACCGCTAAAACATATGAAAATAAAAATAGTCTACATACCTAAAAAAAGTATCAATGAATAAACATGACTAACCAACATACTCATCGTCATCCCCATCACTACAATCATCATCGTCATCATCATCATTATCATCATAGTATGTCCCTGACGTGCCCGCCCCACCACTCGGTCATTGTTAAGGGGGATAAGTTAATCCCTAAAAACCAAACCAATCGCTCATAACCCCCACCATCCACTATTAGCAACAACATACATCATGTACCTCCCTACTCAACTCATCCATGTGCCTAGAGAGATGGGTTATATCCATATCAGGTTGCAGACCCCGCTGAGTAGTAGGGGGAGCACGTCGAACTAGCTGCTGACGACAACCATACTCAAACTCTCTCTACTCCATGCTCCGAATCCACCCGACTGATGGGCACATCGACATTGCTATGTGGAATCCTCAAAACCCGATCTGGGTCACAAACAACCATTCGTAACCGCGCCAAATCTGCCTCATCTAACTCCCGAAGGGTAAAATAAGTCATCCCATGAGTATCAGCCCCATATGACTAAGCCAAGTGAAAGATGAAATGGCTACCAAAAATCATGTTCCGTGGTTGAGCGCCCATAGCTAGACTGGAGAAAAAAAGGAGGCAATGGTATATGTAATGTGAAGGTGAACATCGATGTGAAGGAGGCACCATATAGGAAAAAGGTCGCATGTAGGGACCTTATCATGATCCTCATGATGGTGAATAATGGAGGCGATCAAACGATGCATGAACTGGTGCAAAGGAGATCTGAAGCTACTCTCCTTCACCAACCTCGATACGTAATCCCTAACAACGAGGGCCTAGGCACTCAAATGGTTGTATTCTCTCAGCTATGAGAGAATACAACTGTCTAAATAGGCCTCCAAGAAAGGATGATAAATATCCTTAGCAAAGTATATCTCTAATCGTCGCCCAACCTCTAACAGACTACAAGATTAGACCACTCCACCCAGCCTGAAAGACAAGGCTGAGTCGTCTGGCCAATTTCTGGTCTCCCAGTTGAACCGGACAGAGAAAAGAATTCTATAGCAAGCTCCCTAAAGATGATTTCCTGGAACCCAAAAATGTGGCACCAGGCGTGACTAACGAAAGTCATGAGACTTGTCACATCGCGAAGAGATCGCGTAAGAAACGGCTCTAGTAGCACTGTCAAACCCAAATCACCCGTAATATGCTAGACCAGAGACTATAAAATGCTAATCTTCTTAGTCTGCAACTCCAAACCCTGCTAATATATGAATCTCGGTCGGGAAGAGTAGTTCGGAACGATAAAAATGGGTGTATCGGCCAGTCATGAGGAAATGACCCAACTCGTTGTCTCTGTTCATCATTAAACCTATGAAAATTAACTAGGAATAGCTCAATTATCGGCCAGTAATGAGGAAACCTATGGAAAATTTAGCCACTCACGTGTATCTCGACACGCACGACGTGCATCTGAAAATGCACCCGAGCATCTTCATATGCGTCGCATGCTTCAAGAACATGACTGAGACAGATCATGATTTGGGCCCAATTTCGTCTAATATTTAGCCTAGGAAGCATAGAGGTTCGATAATCGGTACTCCTACAAGCTTAATATACCACCACTTCAATTTAAAACACAATAGAAATTTGGATTCATGCGAAACCCGAAGTTTCTCCCAAAAACTCAAAAATGCTACAAATTAGGACAGTATAACAAGTTTTTAACGATAATGGGCTGTAGAGCTACTAAAATCGGTTGATTTACTATCTATCTAACCCATCAATTTTCACATTATCAAACCGAAATTGGAAAAATCCCAAAATTATCAAAAATTAAAACAGGAAATTTGAATCCATATATTATCAATGGAAAGATGTTAAGGATTGGGACACGTGTACCTGAAAGGAAGGAGAATCGGATGGAGGAAAATGACAAAACCCAGAAACCACAGCGTGCAAACTATTAGATTAGGTGTCTAAGCCCATAAATATAATTGGTATATACTTGAATTGAAAGTAGCATAATCCTTTTGGGTTCCCTTTAAACTTTGACAATTGAATAAGATGACTGTTAGTGAGAGAATAGTGATTTATTAATTTATTACTTGGTTAATAAATTAATTAGAAATCAAAATAAATGATTTATTAATGTATTATAGAAATAATATATTAACTAAAAATCATATTGTTTAATTAATATTTAATATGAAACTAATTTGGAATTAATTTTGGGTTTAAAGGAATTAATTGAAACCACAAGGACTAAAAGTGAAAATATTCAATAGTTGAGCATTGAGCTATTCTAGAACCTCCCTAAAGAGGGGGGGGGGGGGGACCAAATATAGAGCATCTCTAGGGTTTCCTTGGGCTCTAATAATGCCTTGGATGCCTAGGGAGGAAGTTAATGGATTAGGGTTATCTTGGATACACTTGCCTTATCCAATACCTTCCTAACACCTATATAAACCCCCCTTAGGGTTAAATTTTGGTTTTGACTCCTCTAAGAGGCTAAGGGTCGAAATTCTTCTCTATTCCCTCTCTCTCTATAGTTTTCCTTGGTTGCTTGAGTTTGTTTGTGAACCATTAGAGGTGCAACACTTGTGACACTTGCTACCAAAGGTCTTTCAAGCAAGGATTCAAGATTGTTTACAATAGCAATCTTAAAGGTATGAATCATAACCCTTCTTATGTGATTTTCGATTATACTTCATTATTGTATGTTCAATTAGAGAAAACATAGATCTTCAATTATGGTTGCATGCACACATAAGATTGTATGTTTTGCTCAAAATCCATCAGTGGTATCAGAGCGTAGGATTATGTTTCTATTGAATTGATACTTATATGAACTTGAGCAAGGAGGATAAAACAGAATCATCATTCTGTTCTTCGAACTCATCGAGTTGTTTCTTCGGACTCGACATGTTGGACTGCAACACGACGAGTTGGTCCTCCAACTCGGCTTGTTTGTGCGTCAGATCCTGATTTCGGATTTTCTTGTCTAACTCGATTTATTTGGTTAATATTTGATGATTATCTTTTATTAAATCTGCCATAATCCAATTTATATGACCTAAATGTTAGGAGATAATTATGAATTAGATAATGTTGACTTTATTTGTTTATAATTATCCTTATGGATATAGTTAATAATTTAACTAATTGTTTAATTAAAAGATAATTAATACATGCATAATTAGTTACTAAATAATTAATGTTAATTTTAGGGTTGTTTGAAATTTAAATTGAAATATCAATTTTTGAAATTTAAAATTTAAACCCTAAATTACATTCTTATGAATTTTGTTGATAATTTAATTAAATGATTAATTAAAGGATAATTAATAAATCCATATATGGTTTAAACTTAATTAAATTAAAAAATTAATTTATTAAAAGATTAAACCCTTGGAACTTTAAAATACACCCTATATATATATATATATATATATATATATATATATATATATATATATATATATAATTAAGAGTTTAATATATATTATATGTATAAGAAAAGTCAGTCGGACCGCTAGTACGCCTCATTCACGAAGTCATACTATAAGAGGAGTTTAAGGAAGCGACTTGTAAAAATGACAGCCATTGGGTATCTATAACACCCATAAAATTCAAGCCAATTTAAAACTTATTTAAAAAATTTAAAACCATTAAGTTATTACAATTTGTTTTCAAAATAGTTTAAGCATCAGAGTTTCCCCATAATCAAATCATAAAATCATGAAATATGAGGAGTTGTACGATCAAACCTTCACCTTCCTGCGATCATCAAAAGTACCTGAAACAATAATCGATAAATGTAAGATGGAAGGCTTAGTGAGTTACCCCCAAAATACCAACGTCATAAAGCATATGAATAACATATAAGAAAACAACATGCATAATGAGCCTTCAGCCTGACCGGACCGTCTTGCAGGCCTTCAGCCTATCTGGACCATTGTTCGAGCCTTCGGTACGTCTAGATCGCTTTGCAGGGCCTACAACCTATCCGGACCGCTCGCCAGGTCTTCTGCCTGACTGAACCCCTTTGCAGGGCCTTCAGTGTATTTGAACCGCCCTGGGTATGTTGGCCTTCAGCACAAAGTAGGTCCGCCTCAACCCAACCCCCATAAATATCATACGCTGGCATATATAATAGTCAAAGTGATCTAACAGATCACTAATCATCACATCATCCTAACTACCAGGATGTAGACCTAATAGGTCAATAAGCACAGTACCATTCTATCTACTAGGATGTAGAATTAACATATCACTAATCCTATGAAACTGTATTCATAATGAGCCTTTAGCATGACTGGACTACCTCGCAGGCCTTCAACCTATCTGGACCGCTGTCCAAGCCTTCGACACGTCTGGACTGCCTCGCAGGGCCTACAGTCTATCCGAACCGCTCTCCGGGCCTTTGGTCTGACTGAACCCCTTTGCAGGGCCTTCAGTTATCCGGACCGCCCTTGGGTATGTTGGCCTTCAACACGAAGCAGGACCGCCTGTACCCAAACATAAACATACATATACCGACAGTCTCATAACACATAATAAATCAACAAACAAGAACAAATCATACAAATCATAACAACATACTATCACCAGGATAACAATCCAAAAGGCTGACATTCGTGCCTTAGACCCTGTCGATATAGTGAGGGGAACTCACCTGACACTGCTGAAGTCTTGCAAATGAAACTCCACTTGCTGGTTGACAGATTCCCGAACTGCCAACATCAAACAATACCCAGTTAACAATTAGGTTCCAAGCCCAAGGTCCAACTCACACTCTAAAGGCCCAATAGTCAAGTAATGGGTCAATGCCTAACATATGGCCAAATTTTCCAAATTGAGATCTCTACTTGGTCTTTCCTTAAAGCCTATTTAATTATTCTAGTCCACACTTGGTATTCTCATGGCCTAATATCACATAATCATCAAGGCCCAGTTATGGCCCATCTATGGCCCAATTTTCCATATTGGGCCCAAGTCCTTCACATGGGCCTTATCCTAAGGCTCATCCAATTATTTTAGTCTATTTACATGTTCTTGGACAACCCATAAATAACCCAATCACCAAGGCCCAAATCAAGACCCGAGTGAGATTAGGGTTTTCACATGAAATGATGATTAGGGTTAAGTGTTCCTACTTAATCCGTTAAGGACTTATTCCATTAAGAACTTAATCCATTAAGTCCAATATTTCCTTAGGTTAATTTGCACCTGATTATTAATTATTATTTTAGGTTTAATAAATAATTCTCGTGCGGTCTCGATCAATCCAAAAATTAGGGTTTTCTAAACCCTAATTAGGGTTTCCAACCCAAATACTAGCCCATTAATCAAATGGTTGGACTTTTAGGTCAATTAGGCCTTTATTGGGCCCATTAGGGTTACATTGGACCCACTTTATCCAAGCATCCCCAAATGAGTCAAAATGCAAACGAGACACACTGCCACCCAACACGGCGGTTGGTGGCAACAGAAGGTGGGGGATGCTTGGATAAAGTGGGTGTGAAAGGCACACCAATCTTGGAGAAATCCTTGATAAATCTCTGATACTAGCCGGCCAACCCCAGAAAACTCTTGATCTCGATGGGGGATCTCGGCACCTCCTAACTAATCACAACCTCAATCTTGGCCGGATCGATCAATATCCCATTCTAGTTAATGAGATGCCCCAAGAACTGGACCTCTTGTAACCAGAAATCGCACTTGGAGAATTTGGCGTAAAGCCTTTCCGACCTCAATACTCTAATGATCTCTCTCAGATGCTCTTCATGCTACTCTCTGGATCTCGAATACACCAGTATATCATCGATGAACACGATCACCGAACGATCCAACATCGTTCTGCACACCTTGTTCATGAGATCCATGAACGCTGCCGGTGCATTGGTGAGCCTAAAAGGCATCACCACGAACTCGTAATGCCCATAACAAGTCCTGAACGTTGTCTTCTGAATATCCTCATCACACACTCTCATATGATGATATCTAGATCTCAAATCAATATTGGAGAACCAAGATGCTACCTGCAACTAATTGAATAGATCATCGATCCTTGGTAACGGGTAACGGTTCTTGACCGTCAACTTGTTCAACTCCCGGTAATCGATGCACATCCAGTGTGAGCCATCCTTTTTCTTCACAAAAAGGATCGAGGATCCCCATGGCGAGCTACTCGATCTGATAAATCCCTTCCCCAGCAGCTCCTGAAGCCGTGAGGATAACTCCTACATCTCTGGCAGTGCAAGGCGATAGGGTGCCTTGGTTATCGACGCTGCACCCAACATTAGGTGAATCCGAAACTCCACTTGCCTCTCTAGAGGCATACCCGGGAACTCCTCGGGAAAAACATTCGCGAACTCACACACTATCAACACCTCTGAAACAGAACTCGGTCTATAACCCATCTATCCATGACATACGCCAAGCAACCCATACAACCCTGCTGTAAACTCTGTCTCGATCGAGCGGCAGAACAGAAAGCTGATCCGGTTCTAGTACCCTCTCTGTACACTATGAGCACTCCCCCACTAGGGTCTCGTATAGTCACCAACTGACGTTCGCAATCTATAATAGCTCCGAATCGACTCAACCAATCCATTCCCACAATAACACAAACATCTCCCATCGCAATTGGTACTAGATCTATCGGAAACTCAACACCGAAGATCTCGAGTACACATCCTCGAATCACATCAGTTGCATATACCACTCGCTTGTTGGCAATAGAAACTCGTAGAGTTCGACTCAACGCCTCTCGTCGAATACTGATGTGCTGACTAAACGCTAATGATACGAAAGATCGACTCACACCCGAGTTAAATAACACCAAAGCAGGTACATAATTCACAAGAAAAGTACCTAAGCATATCACAATATAAGCACAAATACTCAAACTCAGAAAAAATAAAAGAATACATACCAGCCACTACGTCGGGCGCTGCGCGAACCTCCTCCGTTGTCAACTGGAAGGCTCTCCCGCGAGCTTTCGGTGCCTCAGCCTTCACTAGTTGACCCTCAGAAGCTCGTGTAGTATTAGGGGCAGATCCCTACATCAGTTGCGGGCACTCAGCCTTACGATGGCCCGTCTGGTTACAATGAAAGCAAACCATAAATACCCTGGGGTAGTCCTTGGCTATGTGCCCCTCCTTGCCACATTAGTAGCAAGCACCCGCTCAACACACTCCATCATGTCCCTTGCCATACTTCAGACAAGTGCGGCCCTTCTGGCCCCCAGACCTCGTATCAACGGACTTTGTCCACTTGGCAGCCGACTGTGCCTATACCGGTCGCATGTCCCTCCTATGAGACTCGGCCTCCTCCATGGACTGAGTCTCCAGCTCAATTTCCTTCTTCCTGGTATTTTCCTGGAGCTCAATAAATGTCCGGTATGACGAGTTCGCCACGAGCTCCCTAATATCCCTCATCAAAATGCTCAAGTACCGGCTCATACGTGCCTGCTCAGATGAAACGTGCTCAGGGCAAAACAACTCCCTTTCATGAAACATCCTGGTGATCACACTAAGAGACTCAGTTCCCTGCTTGAGGGACAAGAACTCCTGGGCCAACCGTTCCCTTTCCACTGGGGGAACGTACTCATCACGAAACATGACGGTGAACCTCTCCTAAGTCACCACAGCAAGCTCTGCAAAAGTGAAGTGCGCTGTCACAAACTTCCACCAGTCCTTTGCTCCCAAGCGAAGCTGGTTCAGCGCGAACCGTACCCTTAGATGCTCCGGACATGAACACATGTAGAAGCATTCCTCAATGTTAGAAATCCACCTCATCGCGGCTATCGGATCCTGCGTCCCATCAAACTCTGGTGACTTCGTGTTGCTGAACTCTCGGTACAGCAACGAGTCATCTCCCTATGGCGTGATAGTAGCGACGGTTGCGGTGGCTGCAGCAACAACAACATCAGTAAGAGCAGCGTACTGCTCATCAAAAGTCTCGATCAACGTGGTCTTGATATACCCAAACATCTCCGGTATCTCGGCTCGTATGGCCACAACCACCTCCTCATGAATCATCCTGCGGATCTCCTCATCACCGACACCGTTGCTCTCTGGAGTGTAGCGCGTACTGACCATGATGTCTCTAAAATAAAACACAAAAATATCAGAGACTCGCTCGAGTGTACTTGAACTCAATAACTCAACCCTACTTGCTCCCTTGTACCCTAAGGATTCTTACTTGGACTGCGCACTGATCCGGTGTCTTCAGTAGTACGGGCCCTATACTACCGTCCACACCGTATCAGTATTCACCCCAAGTCCTCCTCCTAGGATCCCAGATCACAAGTACTCTACATTTCGCTAGCATAGACTACCCTTCGGTAGACCTCTCATAAGCTCCTCACTGCTACCTACTCACTCTCAAGTATCTCATAGTAGAAAAAATCTTCCTAGGCTAAGGCATCACAATCAGGCCACTCTAGTCCTAATATAAATACCTAGCCTACTCTAGCATGCATAACATATCATTACATATCTCATAACACATAATGTAAGGGTATTTTGGGAAATCACCTTTCGGGTGCTGGTTGATCGTACACACAGCTTCCTTTTGTTTTTCTCAAATTCTTTTACTTTTTTTTAGAAAAATTGTTTATTTTATGAAAAACTTTCTCAAATCCTCAGTTTGAGTTTAAATACACCCGAAGGTGCATTCGAATCCCTCAAACCAAGGCTCTGATACCAACTTGTAACAACGTAAATTTCCAAAACAAATTTTCAGTTTTAAAACATACTTTTATTCATAAGATAATATCAAAACATAATGTATTCAATGTTATCATAACAAAAACATATCCCAGAATCTCTAGACATAAACTCCATGAGTGTGTACGAATCATGCCGGTGCCTGCCCGCGATCCTCGCTAGTACCTGAAACACATAACACAACAACTGTAAGAATAAATGCTTAGTAAGTTCCACAAAATACCACATACAACACATATGCCACTCAAGGCTATAACTCTGTGGGACCTTCTAGCCCAAGTGTCTCAGGGGACTTCTACCCGAAATCCTGGTAGACCTTCTGGTCCTACCCGTATCGACCTTCCGGTCCGTAACCTCCTAACCTTCCGGTCCATATCATTCATAACATACATAACACACACACACACACACACATATATATATATATATATATATATATATATATATATATATATATTATATAACAACATACACCACATACATCTCATAGCATATAAGACCTTCCGGTCACACATAGGTACAATTCTAGGTACAGTATAGTGAGAAGACTCACCTCGTACGATATCAGATAATCTCCCGTGCTCGAATACCTGATCTAGCCTCCTCCTATCAATAGAATAACATCCCTAATCAATACTCTCTCATAATATCATCTCTAATGATGGGTAGAAGACCATTCTACCCCTCCCTGATCTCTTCATGAATCAGCTTAACCATAACACCAAAGTCAACTGAGGTCAACTCAACTCAATGGTCAAACTTTGACCATATTCGTCGAGTGCACTAGAGTGACTTGGCGAATCTATGTGTGTCCTCAGACTCCTCCTAATGCCTCACTCGACTCGTCGAGTGATCCTTCCACTTGACAGGTTACCACTTGTCACAAATCGCGGGTCAACTAGACTCGACTCATCGAGTCCCCTTATGGACTCGGCGAGTTTCCTTCATGGCAACACTCAAATGACCTTCTGAGGTCAGATCTGCTTCTCTAACCTATAGATCTGACCTTTCCATACCCACTAATCACGTAAAGATGAAACCTTTACACTCATGCAACACATATATGGTTCCTTTTGAAGAAATAACCTAAAAAATGGCAACCTAAGTTCATTCCTTCCATAAGACTTCATAAAGAAAGATATATAAGGCTCTCTGGACCTCTATGGGTCCACATCCGGAGTCTAACACATAAAGGGACCATAAACTCATCAATTCAAGCCATAAAAAGGGTATAGAAAACCCTAGATTTATAGATCTTAACCAAAACAAAAGGAGAGTTCGATTTGCTACCTCAACAGTGAAGAAAACCCCGAATCAGCAACTCGCTTGACCTCCTTTTGTTAGGAACAACTTCTTCTTTGCAAAACCACACCAAAAATGATCAAAATAGCTCTATCTCTCTCACAACTTGCTCAAGCTCTCAAGGGTTTCTCTCTCTGGACTAGTAGCTGCAAATGAGGGCTATAAGGTCCCTTAAATAGGGCTCAGGCCTATGGATTTAGGGTTTCTAACCTCAGCACCGACTGGTCGAGTCTACCCATTCCGACTCATCGAGTCCATTCATTAATCCAGTCAACGAATCGTGATCCTACTCGACGAGTCTAGGCGCCAACTCGTTGAGTCCCTCTTCTTTATTCAAAATAAATAATGGAAATACTAACATGGAAATATGGATGTTATATGTAACATACACGTTTTAAAATCGTGTTTTGTAATGAATAAAATTGTGAAATATTATGTAAAATTGAGTGTTGAGTTCTAACAGATGGTTTTTACTAGAAATGAAGTAAAACTATGTTTAGAATCACTAAGAAAATATTGGAAGTCTTATGAGATTCAAATTAAAAGCCAAATAGTGAAATTTAGCGAAAATATGAAATTTTAAATAAGTAAAATTTTATTATTTGATGTTGTAGAGAATCTCGTGAGAAAATTGTAGGCGAAAACCTCGTCAAAATCCGAGTTATAACGAAGAAGTTATGCCCAACCGAAGATCCGCGACAAAACCGACACGGTGCCGAGTGACGTAAAAAGTGAGTTTTTGATAAACTACTTTTTAGCTTTAGTAATCTAAATGAAAGTCATAATATTTGTTAAACCGAGAAATTCTATAAAAAGAACGCCAAAATCTGACTTCGTATGAGGAAGTTATGATTTTTCGAAGTTTCAACTTAGCAGTAGACAGCTAAAAACTCGAATTTTAGATCGAGCGATATTTTACTGATACATCCTAAACAAGAATCGAAGGTCTCGTCATATGTAGTACAACGGTAAAAAGTCTAACAAAAACGGATGTCGGATGAAGAAGTTATGAATTTTTAATGGATTTTCCTGTCCCGGTCTGTTAAAAATAATAATATTAAAATTAAAGTCAAAATTAGCCGACAAAGTCTAAACGAAAGTTGTAGAGCGTAACTTGAGCTACGCGTGCATATAAAGAACTTCAAAAACGGAGCTCGTATGCGAAAGTTATGGATTTTAGAAGTTCGGGGCTCAATTTCCGAGATTTTCGCATGAACAGTACCAGCCACCGGAGTCCTCGTCGCTGCCACGTCACTTCGCACGAAGTGCTGCATCACCGAGGTCGTGGCCCAATCAGAGAAGCAACGCATGTCGGACTGTGATAGGATCAAAGGGAGGTCCAACCGGAGCCTTCTAAGTGTCGCATATGTGGCGTGTACGAGGTGAGCCACGTCTCGCCTACGAGCTGCTGACGCTTCGCTCCTTGTCACGCCTCCGAACCTCGCACCTGGCCGCCTCGCGAGTGTGACATCTGGCCACCGAACCTCGCATCCGAGCCTCCTTTTCTCGCCACCTGCCCTTCGCTGCTTGCTTCGCTTCTTAGCCGACTTCCGAACCTCGGCCCTATATAAAGGAACCTGCAAGATCTTCCGACTAACTTTGAAAATTTGACACTTTTAGCCCCTCTTTCCATATTTTCTTCATATTAACTTTTCCCGAAGCCCCAAAATCAATTTTAGCACCTGAAACACATCCCGAGACCCCCAAGAAGCTCGGAAATTTTATCTTTTCGGTTTTGAAGCCCTACCTTCGCAGAGCCCGATTTTCAATCAAACTCCCGGTTTTCAACATAGAAAGGCATATTTAAAGCCGAAGTGCTGTCCAAATTACTATTTTAACCCCCGGTTAACTCAAGGTGAGTTCAATATATAGGAACAATTGTATGTTATGTGTTATATGTGTTATGTGCTTTTCAGTATTATCATTTTGAGTTATTTTCTCGTGTTATTCGCTATGCTTATAGCAATTGTAATACCTTTGACCATGTGATCAGTGAAAGGACTTAGATTCACATTGGTACTGGTACATAGCCTCTGGCCATGTAGAGCATGTCTTCGTAAGATAATGACTTCTATTCTATGGCATTAGCAAATGGTTAGACAGGACTATAAGCTTGAAATCTAACAAGATGTTAATCAGAAATTGCATGTCTTCTATGCCAATTGGGCCAAAGCTTTATTGATGTATATCAAGAATTGAAAAGAATATCTTTGAATAATGTCTTTGATTGATATGAACGCTTGTCACATGATCTCACATATATCTTGTTGTTCCTCTTTGCTTTGCCACATTGAAGTATATATATGGCATAACATTATATTGTATCTATTTTTGAACTCACTAAGCGTCACCGCTTACCCTATCAATGTTTAACAATTGCAGGTGATAAATAATTAGTATGTTTACATACTATTGAAAGATGTAGAATAGTTTGTAATAGTACTTTTGTACTACTTTTTATGTTTGTATAAATTACAATATCCTGGGTAGTTATGTAATATATATAACACTTTGTAATAGAAGGTTTGTATCCAATAGTTTGTAAATCCTTTATATCAATGTAAAATATTGCTTTTATGAATATGCAAATAGCATGTTTTGGAGTAATGATAATGTGAAATATGAAAGTTTGGGTCTTTCAAAAATACAAAAGTTGGGGTCTTTCATTACAATTCTCCCCCAATAGAATTATACTTCGCCCTCAAAGTCTCGCTCGACAAACAATTCTGGATGCTGCTTCCGCATCTCCAACTCCGGCTACCAAGTCAGCTCAGACCCTCTTCGATGTTTCCACTGGACTTAAACCCGGGGCACCTCATTGTTCCACAGAACCTTGATCTTCCGATCCAGGATCGCGATCGGCCTCTCAACGTAATTCAGGCTCGCATCTACTTGAATATCCTCCAGCAGCACCACCGATGACTCATCGGCTATACACTTCCTCAACTAAGACACATGGAAGGTATCATGAATCTGGCTCAACTTCGCAGGTAGCTCCAAATGATACGCTACCCTGCCCACCCTCGCAGTCACCCTGAATGGACCAATGTACCGAGGCCTCAACTTGCCCCTCTTCTTGAATCGGATCGCTCCTTTCCAAGGAGACACCTTCAGGAGTATGAAGTCTCCCACCTGAAACTCAAGCTAGGATCGTCGCCTATCCGCATGACTCTTCTGGCGACTCTGAGCTGTCAACAACCTCTGCCTGACCTGCTGTATCTGCTCAATCATCTGAAGCACTATCTCAGTGCTACCCATCAAGCGCTGCCCCACCTCTCCCCAACAAATGGGGGTTCGACATCTCCTCCCATATAATAACTCGAAGGGAGGCATACCAATACTCGAATGGTGGTTGTTGTTATAGTAAAACTTAGCCAACGGCATGTACGTGTCTCAACTTCCTCCAAAGTCCAACACACATGCTCGAAGCATGTCCTCGAGCATCTGAATTGTCTGCTCACTCTGTCCATCCGTCTGTGAGTGGTATGCGGTACTGAAATGCAACCTCGTACCCAACTCCTTATGGAACTTCTTCCAGAACCTGGAAGTGAAACGTACATCTCGATCTGACACAATCGAGATCGGTACTCCATGACGTAATACCACCTCTCTCACATACAACTCAGCCAGCCTCTCTGCTGAAGAGCTCTCACTGATAGCAAGGAAGAGAGCGTTGTTCGTCAGTCGGTCAACGATCACCCAAATTGCATCGACTCCACTCGCACACCTCGGAAATTTGGTCATAAAATACATAGAAATCTGTTCCCACTTCCACTGGAGAACCTCAAGTGGCTGCACATTTCCATGCGGACGCTGGTGCTCGGCCTTAACCCTGCGACAGGTCAAGCACCTCTCAACAAACCACGCGACATTCCTATTCATACAGGGCCACCAATATTCTCTCTTCAGGTCCAAATACATCTTAGTGGCCCCAGGATGGATTGAGAACCTCGATGTGTGTGCCTCTTCCATCAGAATGGTACGTGCCCCGCCTGCATATGGCACCTAAATTCGACCTTGAAAGGTCATAAGCCCACAACTATCGGTAACAAACTCAGGTACCTGCCCGATCACTGCTCTCTCTTGCGGTTCTCTGGTATCACGGCCTCTGCCTGGGCCTCCTGAATGGTGTCAAACACCAGAGTCATCACCGTCAACCGCATACAAATGTCTTGAATCGGGGCACTCTCTGCCCTATAGCTCAGCGCATCGGCTACAACATTAGCTTTGCCCGGGTGGTACAGGATCTCACAATAGTAATCCTTTATAACATCCAACCATCTCCTCTAGCGCATATTCAGGTTGGGGTGATCCATCAAATACTTCAAACTCTTGTGGTTCGTATATATGGTACATAACACCTCTCTGGTCCCATGAAGCCTCAAATCTCAAAACTCTTGTGCTAGCCTCTCCCGCTCAACCCGAAGAATGTAACGAGAACAGAACACCTCTCTGGTCCCATGTAACTATAGCCCTCTGCTTATAAGAATATGTCCCAGTAACAAGTCCCGATACTAGAAAGCCCGACCAACTCCTCCCCTTGCCGTCGTTACAACAGCTAAAGCTGCTATAGCATCCATCTCAACAATGGCTGCATAGCGCTCGTCGAAATACTCAACCATGACAGTCTTAATAGGCCCAAACATCTATGACAATTTTCCCCAGGAAATCTCGAACACCTCTTCCTGGATGATCTCACTAACACGATCCTCTGACAATATTGGCCTATCCTGGCTGCCAGCTCCCGATCCTAACCCGGATCCGGTCTGAAGACGTCTCGTAACCACCATTCTGATAACACACCAGAGAGATCTCTGATAATCCATACAACAACAGGGAACCAACTCCCAACTAAACCCCAGGGGTTATGACTTTCTTGCTATGCATACGGGCCCATACTACCTTCTACACCTACCTATATTTGTCTCAAGTATCACCACAAACCCCTAACAATATACATAAACATAGAGAGCACTCAATCCTCATTCCTAGAGGAATGCTAAATATCTCATAACTGGCTTCCCAACCTCTCACAACCCACCCATCAAACTTCCACCAACCCTGCATTACTAGTGTATGCTAGCCATACAGCTGGACCCTATACACTTTCGAATATCCGATCCTACCCTAAGCCCTTTATCAAACAAGAACAGGAAATAAGGCCAAACCAAACATTCTCAGGCTATAAGATCTTAATTATGTACAATCGTGATGCATACACTAAGCAACTACAGTAATGATGTCAATCTCATATAAGGAAAACCCTAGGATATTAGGCATCATTCAATCAGGCAATTCTATCATGCAATTCCTGAAGATCCCTAGCCTAGTACCAACATGTTGTTCTAACATATCACATAATAAAATAACTGCATGGTATTTTGGGGTCTACTTACTGGCTCCGGCTGATCGTACACCCTGCATCCTCCTTTACTTACTTTGAAAACCATTTAAAAATCATTTTGAAAATCTTTCCTTGATTTGAGACTAGATTCACACAAGTGTTTCTCCAATTCACTCAAACCAAGGCTCTGATACCAACTTGTAACACCCATAAAATTCAAGCCAATTTAAAACTTTTTAAAAACATTTAAAACCATTAAGTTATTACAATTTGTTTTCAAAATAGTTTAAGCATCAGTGTTTCCCCGGAATCAAATCATAAAATCATGAAATATGAGGAGTTTCAAATCATAAAATCATGAAATATGAGGAGTTGTACGATCACACCTTCGCCTTCCTGCGATCACCAGAAGCACCTGAAACAATAATCGATAAATGTAAGCTCGAAGGCTTAGTGAGTTTCCCCCAACATACCAAGGCCATAAAGCATATCAATAACATATAAGCAAACAACATGTATAATGAGCCTTCAGCCTGACTGGACCGCCTCCTAGGCCTTCATCCTATCTGGACCGCTCTCCGAGACATCGACACGTATGGACCACCTCGTAGGGCCTACAACCTATCCGAACTGCTCACCGGGTCTTCGGCCTGACTGAACCCATTTGCAGGGCCTTCAGTTTATCCAAACCACCCTGGGTATGTTGGCCTTCAGCACAAAGCAGGACCGCCTCAACCCACCACCCAATCAAACAAACATGTGCACATAAATATCATACGCTAGCATATATAATAGTCAAACCGATTTAACAAATCATTAATCATCACATTATCCTAACTACCAGGATGTGGACCCAATAGGTCAATAAGCATAGTAACATCCCATCTATCAGGATGTAGAACCAAAAGATCACTAATCCTATGAAAGCATATGCATAATGAGACTTCAACATGACTGGACCACCTCACAGGCCTTCAGCCTATCTGGACCGCTCTTCGAGCCTTCGACACGTTTGGACTGCCTCGTAGGGCCTACAGCTTATCCGAACCGCTCTCCAGGTCTTCGGTATGACCAAACCCCTTTGCATGGCCTTCAGTTATCCGGACCGCCCTTGGGTATGTTGGCCTTCAGCAGAAAGTAGGACCGCCTCAGCCCAAACATAAACATGCATATACCGACAGAATCATAACACATAATCAATCAACAAACAAGAACAAATCATACAAATCATAACAACATACTATCACCAGGATGACAATCCAAAGGGTCGGCATTGGTGCCTTAGACTCTATCGATATAGTGAGAGTGAAGGGAACTGACCTGACACTGCTGAAGTCTCGTGAATGAAACTCCAGTTGCTGGTTGATAGATTTCCAAACTGCCAACATCAAACAATACCCAATTAATAATTGGGTTCCAAGCCCAAGGTCCAACTCACACTCTAAAGGCCCGATAGTTAAGTGATGGGTCAAAGCTCAACATATGGCCCATCTTTCCAAATTGGGCCCAGACCTCTACATGGTCTTTCCTTAAGGCCTATTTAATTATTCTAGTCCACACTTGGTATTCACATGGCCCAATATCACATAATCATCAAGGCCTAGTTATGGCCCATCTATGGCCCAATTTTCCACACTTGAACCCACTTGAAACATGAACACGACGGTCTTTCGGGGTGGTAAACTGTGGAACAGAAGCAATAGTCAGTGGCAACAACCTTGTCATCGGCAGCAACCACCATGGCCGACTGTCATGGTGGTTCTTCATGCCTTCCATTCGATAGAAGCCACAACGACAACCGCATCCCTTTGCGAGCCACGAACACAGCCACCATTTGACGGTGGCATGTGGCAAGTAGTAACCAGAGGACACTAAACAAGGCAGCCGCTCGGAGCGGTGTTCTTCCCCAGCTACGTACGACACGAAACAACATCCAAATACAGCCACCCATGTAGTGGCTCATGGCGGTCGGAAGGAAAAAGCGATGGCAGCCTCATTCGTTGGTGGAGGATACAACATCGAACGACAACAAAGACGAAGGTGGTTGCCTCGGAGGTTCGCAACAACAAGTCGGCGACGGTCTTGGTTGGTCAGCGCGACAAGGGAGGCGAACAGTAGCGGCTAGAGGGAGGTAGGGTGACGGCTGCAACATAAGTGGTTTAGGTTTAGGGTTTGATGGGTAATGAAGTTATATAACTTGCTCCATTCAAATTTCCATCCATAATGACCAAAATGGCCCCTCTTTCTCTTTTTTCTTTTAATTCAAGTCCTTAATTTACCATTTAAACCCTTCCATCTGAAATTCCTTGCAAAATAAGTCTGAACTATTTACTAAACATCCCCAACCGTCCAAAACTGACACTAATCAAGCTTCGATTTTCAAATGAAATGCAGTTTTAGGTTTTATTGGAGAATAAATTTGGTGTAGTGTGTGTTTATATATGTATGACAAGTTCAAAAAGGGGGGAGGGAGTAATCTTCATGGCTGAGATTTAACCGCCGGAGGTGACAATTATGTTGGAAAAGATGGGTGATGGTGGTGTTGGAAAATGTATTTGGTGATGAAGATGGTGGTGGTGCCGGAAAAAGTATTTGGTGAAGAAGGGGGTAGAGTGGAAGGGATAAGGGGTGTGAGAGGTGGTGGATTCCACTAAACAATAAATCACAATATTTCATTTTTTAATTTATAAATAGTAAATAAGTATTAAAAAATGAAAAATAAATAGAAAATGGCAATTTAGCCATTTTATGTGTGTCAGGAACGAAACGTGCAACTTTTAACCAAACGATGGACGATCCGAGTTAATTTTTGAAAATAGGGACTGAACGTGTATTCTGACACCTGCACAAGGAACCATTCGTATAACTTACTCTATAATTAAATACCCGTAAGAAAAGCACTATTTAAAAAGAAAATGAAACTCAATCATTATCCATTTTGCAAATACAACCCTAGAACCAACTTTGCTACATCCTAAAGGCAACCCTAAAAATCCATAAAACTCAAATACAAAAATATATTGATACGTCCACGGTGAACTTTACTTCTTTAAAAGGACAATCATACCTCACCAATAAAATAAATATTACAAACAAGATTTAAACCGAAACCGAGATTGATCTGTGACTTTTTAAGGATCAATATGTATGAAAAAAAAAAAAAAAAAAAAAAAAAGAGAGAAGACTAACTCAAAACCATCGGTTTTGTTCACCATAAGCTTGCACCGCAAAATCTCATATAATCATGGTGGCCCATTTCTTGTCACGTGGGTATCATCAATATCATAAAATTACATGTCATTGTCAACGGTTGAGAAAATGACATCACGATTTCTCTACGAGTTTGGCAAAATAAAATACAATTAGCACTCATTTTTGCGTCGTCAAAGTGCTTTAAATAAGAGAAACTAGAACTATATACTTTATACTATAATTTATTAGGAGGGACTTATTGAGGGGTGTGTGTGACCTATATAAGGTTGAATAAGGGGTGACCTACACAAGGTTACAAGTCCCTTGAGTAATTGATGATGCTTATGGAGTGGTGTATGCACTTGATGTTAGGTATACTTGTCCATGCATTTATTTCAATCCTTATTATTTTTATTTATTGTCCTTATGATTTGGGGTAATTTATGCGTTTGGTTTCTAATTTATTTTTTTAAATTGAAAGGTTCCTATTATTTGTTTTTGTTATACGCTTGAT
The DNA here is from genome assembly GCF_052625555.1 of Lactuca saligna. Classification (NCBI taxonomy): domain Eukaryota; kingdom Viridiplantae; phylum Streptophyta; class Magnoliopsida; order Asterales; family Asteraceae; genus Lactuca; species Lactuca saligna. The sequence continues at coordinate 154,026,283 of NC_136423.1, forward strand.
TCTTACTGTTTGTTTTTGTTACGCACTTGGTTTCTATCTTACCTAAAAAAACTATTATTTAAATAGAAAAAAATTGTGAAGTATATAAGGTAAAGTGAATGGCTGAGGTTGCAGATGTGTTTATTTAAATAGAATTAAAAAATCATGGAAAAAAATAGTATTTTAAGTTAAGAAAGTGAGCAAGTGCGTAACAAAAACAAACAGTAAAAACGTTCCGAGTTAAAAAAATAAGTTAGATACCAAATACATAAATTACCTTAAACCATAGGACCATTCGTGTAATTTACTTTTTTATTTCAAAGTAGATAAGAAAAGACACTTTAGCCCTTGTATTAATTGGTACGGAATATTCTACAAAACACTAAGTGTTTCAGAATCACAATGAAAACAAAGTTATTAATCTCGATGTCTATAGTCTTACATTCTAACTTATTTTATGGGACATATAGGAAAATGAATTTTGCCGTTTAAAAAAAACAATAGGAAAATGAATGCACTACATTGTAGGATTAATGTATTAAACCATTTTTTTTATACTTATTGAAATAAACGTCTAGTTAAGAACAATATATTATTATATACTATATATTTTGTATTTTTTTTTTCTTATTAAACATTTTTTAAAAACTCTGTATCCATTTCAGTAATATTAGAAATTGTCATTCTAAAATGTTTAATATCAAAGTTTTTTAAGTTAAATGTTACATTGTGATCCCTTGTATTGTATTACTTCCTATTTGGTATGATTCTTTTAACTATTTGTTAGTTTTCAGTAAAAAAAGATATAAGGCATTTCTCGAAATTTTGGAATTATTTATTAGTTTTCAGACGAATTCTTTTTGAAACTTCAGACATTTTTATATCCGGAATCCACAACTCGTAATCTAGAATTTGACTCCTAAATGTACCTTTGTGTCACGTTTTTTTTATTTTTATTTTTTTATTTTTTTATTTTTTTATTTTTTAAATGTAGTATATAGTTAGCCCAAAATAGGTTGGAATATTAAACTTTTTCTTATACAAAACACGAATTGAGAAATGCGTTTGCAAAAACATACATTGTATCATCTTAATTTTCAGTAAATAAAAACGATGCATTTCTTGAATTTCGAAATTATTCATCAGATTTCAAAATTGTTCTTGAAATTTAAGATATTTTTATATCCGGAATCCGCAATTTGCAATCTAGAATTTAACCCCTGAATGTACTTTGTTATCATAAAATATTGTAATGTAACATAAAGTTAGTCCGAAATAGTATGAAATATCCTATTTCGGACATGATAGTCATTTTTTCAATGCTTGAAATAGTTACTTACTTATTTCGGATTATCACTTCAATCTTAATTATCATTTTTATAAAATATCATTTGTTTTAAATTTGAGAGGCATTGTCATAGTTAAAATTGAAAGCATATTACTTATGTTCAATATCTAGTCATCACGTGATTAACAAAATTCTTGAATTTCGCATTATCTACATTCAAAACGGAAATAATACTTTTATAATACAAGTAAATTCTAAAGAAAAAAGTATTCATCCGTGAGGTAAACTGCCTACGACTGCTTTTCAAGAGCTCTGATATAAATGGATTCTGCTAAGACTTCAATATAATCCACTACATATTCATATGCCTTGCTTATATACAGAATAAGGAATTAATACATATTCAAAGTGTTTTATTTTACTTATGAAGATTAACTTTTAACGAAATTCAAGTTTAGTCATAAAATGATGTAAAGTTTGGATCTATCTTTTGAACGTAGGTATGTTATATATTATAAATATAAATGACATATTTTGAAGGGTTTAGTTAACATTAAGATTAACATGGGCTAATCGGTATATGACCATGGCTGGCAAATGGGAATCAATTAATATTTTGGGCCTACAAAAAGAATTGGGAGTGTGGTTGAAATTTGACAACCATGCATAATAATAATGCACTCAAATAAATGAACAAAAATAATACAGATCATTTTAAATTACGTTCAATAAAGTTATTGTTACCCAAGCAATCAAGAAAAAGAAACATATAAAACTTTATCAGTTCGATTTCGATGTGACATACGTTTATATGCAGAAACCAAATAACTCTGCTATTACTCGACTATTTCAAAATAATTATATTTGAATCCTTAGCTATGGATATTTATAAACAAAAACTTTAAAAACTATTAGTTCGAGCCCATATACAAGTAAATCCAAAATTACTACCACTTTGCCTTGTACCACTTCAGGCTAACTATAAATATTTTTTCCGTTGAAATTGTCATTTATATCTCTTCACTTCGTTCCCAGATGAGATTATTTATGATTTATCTGTATTACTAAATTCTAAGTAACAGTTATTTATTTAAATTCGCGCACTAATAATGCCACAACTATCATAAGTTTAAGTGATATATATATATATATATATATATATATATATATATATATATATATATATATATATATATATATATATATATATATATATATATATATATATATATATATATATATATATATAATTTAAAAATATGTTTTAAATACTTAAAACCAACTGTTCAGGGTTTCATAATGTAGCATCCTGATTTTTATTTTAGAAAAGTCCTCTTTTAAAACAAATAATAAAACATCATTTATCAATTGTTCATTTAAGATTATATAAAACACATTATTTTAGAGTAACTAGCAGCAAGTCTTTTAAACAAAGCTTTTAAACATTTTAAATATAATACGGACGTTGTTGCAATCAAATCACATTTTTCCCTTTATTCACCACGAATGATCCTAAAAAATGTTAATAAACAAAAAATAAGCATAATTTTAGTGAGCATACACAATACTCAACCATTATATTAATCATATATCTCCGTCTATCATATAAGTTCATATAATCATGTAACTTACAGATGCAAACACATACTATTAGTACCAATATTGTCACTTTCCCTTATAGGGCCAGTCATGATCATCCTTAACCTTGACTATTTCTCCTTTAAGGGTCACTCATCATCATCGCATGTACAAATGCATCTAACGTAATTAATGAGTTAGTGTAACTCATTTGAACAGTTTGATTTGACTATGTAGATTGATTTGCTGAAATGCACAACAAGCGTGTATCACCTTTAATACTTTTACTGGTTACTATTTTATCTTAGTAGCTAATACTTAGATTATTCATTAATCTTGTTAAATGTGACTCGAGCGTTTGGAGCATTTAGATCACAATGGAGCACTTGAGGTTCATGGAGCAAGTGACAAAGTAACGAATCATCTTAGATGGCTTTGGATCATCTGACAAAGGAATGGATCTTCTAAAAGGGGGGGGGGGGGGGGTTAGATCAACTTGGAGTAGTTTGGAGCAACTTGGAGTGGCTTGGAGCAACTTGGAGCAACTTGGAGCACTTGGAGCATCATGTTTCACCAAATGATAGCATGTTGCTCCATCATGTCTAACGTTACACCAAGGTGATGTTGATCCAAGGAGATATTGAGCCAAGTAAAGATGTTCAACCAATGAGATTTTGAGCCATGAAGATGATGTTGCTCCATCAAGAAGGGAAGTTGCGACATGGAGGAGATGTTGCGCCATTATGGACCATCTTGGTACATGATGCACCATCTTGATTCCTTTGTTGTGCCTTGTTTATCCACATATGCTTAGAAGGTGATAATGCTAAAAAAATACACCATGTTATGCCACTATGAGGGATGTTAGGACATTAGTGATCATGATGCTCCACATGTGCATCATGTTGCTCCACTATGGTCAAGATGGTCCATCATGTGTGTTGTTGATGAATATTGGTTGTATGACATAGATAAATGTTCTAGAAGATGTGCATGGCAGAATATGATTGGTTGTGACCATTCATGGGCCTATGGGTCAATGGGCTTGGCCCAATATGGTTTTAGGTATGATCCCTCAAAATAGGGATGCATGCTTAGTCATTTGATGTGTCTTGTATCTTGTATCCTTACTGAGTAGGATGAATCTCTAGTTAATTGTACTTGTAACCTCTATTTGAGAACTCTGTAATAAAGAATACTCCTCTCCTTCCTATAGACGTAGGTCATCTTGACCGACCTACATAAATATTGTGTCTTTGTGTGCTTTTAGTTTTGTCTGTTATCCACATTACTTCCTATCAAGGGTCATAAGAACTTATCAAGTGGTATCATACTTGTTCTGAGCCTTGACAAGTATCGTCTGCTTTCCCTAACAAGTGGTATCATAGTTGCGGTTGGTGTTCCGCTGATTGAAGATTGCATCTCACAAGTTCGATTTGGAGAAGTTCAATGGTTCGAATTATTTTACTTTGTGTATGGTGAAGATGATAGAGCTTGAGGCTTCTATTCTTACAACATCGCATAACGCTATTCTATTGAGTTTGATAGACGAAGTATTAAGAGAGGTCGTGTATCAAACGAGTGTTAATAGGCTTTGGGAGAAATTATGTGACAAGTATCAGAACAATTCTCTGACGAACAGGCTATACCACAAGCAATGTTTGTATATTCTTAGGATGTTGGAAAGCATTAAAGCGAAGGATCATATGGACAACTTCAGTAGGATCATCTTGGACTAACAAGGTGTGATTGTAAAGATTGAAGATGGAGATCAAGCACTTATACTCTTATGTTCACTGCCGAATTTCTATGAAAATTTCATTAATACCATGTTGTATGGTAGGACAACGATCACTGTGATTGATGTGAAGGATTCTTTGATGTCCAAGGAACTAAAACAAAGTTTCAATTGGAGAAGAAGTTTCCAGTTCCGGTTTGTTTGCAGGTAGAGGAAGAGTGCAACACCCCGACTCTCAGGTATAAACTTTACAGTCTAATATTCATTTTGAAAGGACTACTCGATGAGTTGGATGCCCTGACTCGTCGAGTAGGAACAGATTTGGCCGCGTGTCTTAAGTGACCAACTCGACGAGTTGCAGGACACAACTCGACGAGTTGGAGATGGAGGATGAAACCCTAATTTCCGGGATTTTACACCATATTTAAAGGTTCATTAGCCTCCCTTAGCCTCCCCTTACACCCCCCTTGAGCTCCATATTTGTGTGTTATTAAGCTTGGAAGGTGGATCTTGGTGAGAAGAGCTTGAAGACCAAGGATCTTGGAGCAAGGAAAAGTTGTGGATCTGAATTGTACTCCATTTTAGCATCACTTGAAGGTAACAAGTCGCTACCTTAACTTCTTTCTAGCTAGATCTCTCCATGCTTGAGATTAGGGCCATTTTATCATGTTGATGATTCTTTTAAGGTATTGGACATGATCAGAAGTTGCAACTTCAGATCTAGGCTCAGCTTGATTCTTATAGTCATAAAGCTTCAGCCTTTAGCAAGATAATCCGTTTTATTCACTTAGAACCTCTTCTTTAGCTTGATATTGTCCCTTAGCACCTTGCATGTACGTAAATTTTGCAACTGTACATAGGAAGTAGGCCCTAGGAACTCAGATCTGCAATATGGAGCTTTGGGTGGCTTATAAACATCTGAATGGAGAAAGGACTGAAGGGACTCGACGAGTTGCATGGCCAACTCGGTGAGTTCGATGAAGATTAGCCTTGAGGGTTTCTGCATGAACTCAGCGAGTCAGCGAGACGACTCGACGAGCCAGTTAGGGTTTTCCCGAAAATTTGACACGCATGAACTCAACAAGTTGCCTGGGAACTAGGTGAGTCAACTAGGATCTTCACAATCCCTCGAGTTCTGGAAGGACCCGGCGAGTCAGTGAGCTACACTCGTCAAGTTGGGTCAACATGGACTGTTGACCTTGACTATTGACTTTGCCTTTAACCAAGGGTTGAGCAGTTTGACTTCTGGGGTATTTTAGTAAATTGGAAATTTATGAAGTGGTCTTATGGTAAATATAGGTGGTGAAGTTTGTGGCTGTGATTCAAGAGCTTGAGCTTATCACTTAAGTTCGACAGTTGTGAGGTGAGTTATCCTTACTATACTAAGGGGTCGAAGGCACCAATGCCATCCCATTGGATATGATATCCTACTAATTAGTATTATGTTGAGTATGAGTTTGTTATGCATGCTAGTTGCTATGGCAGTTTGGTAGATCTATAGGACTACCTGTGTTACCATCTGATTATATGTATGTGCATTAGTTATGTTATATGTCGACATGTTATGTGGGATAGGTTGAGGTTGTACTGCTTCATGCGGTAGCCAACAAACCCCAAAGTATTCTAGATATGAGCTGAGGGACGGGTAGGGCATGCCATGTAACATCCCAAAAATTATGGACCAAACATTTCATTTTTAATTAATTGATTTGCAAAACATTAATAACAAAATATCATTTAACCATATCATTTAATAAAACATGTCCCGCGTTTGTAAATCAGAACATAAATCATAATAATTCCAGAGTACAAATTTCAGAATGTCTCATAGTGCGGAAAAACAAGAGCGTGTGTGTGATATGCTGCTACCGCGCCAACTCCTTCCCCTTGGCTGAAGAGGTACCTGAAACAAAAACTAAAAACCGTAAGCACGAAGCTTAGTGAGTTCCCTCAACGTACCGCATACCAAATAACCATATAACATACAAATATTGTCAGACTTATCTGGGTGCCCGACCTACCCCTTCGGTCCTCTCGACCGGATAATAACTAGCATATCTGGGTGCTGGTCTCCCCTTCGGTCCTTTCTACCGGATATCGAATAGCATATCTGGATGCTGGCCTCCCCTTCGGTCCTTTCGACCGGATACTGACTAGCATATCTGGGTGCTGGTCTCCCCTTCGGTCCTTTCGACCGGATACTGGGGACTATTTCACCCCTACTACTACCACATAACACGTATCACGTAATCTATTTAGCATAGTTGGGCATGACTGCCCCTTCGGCCCTATCGAACGATAACCTGGGGACTATCTCCCCTACTATCGCTAGCACATAGCATCATATCGTACAAACACATAAACATAACACATGTAGTGACAACCCTAGATGAATACCACAGAGACAATCATCTAATCATACAATTCCTACTATTGGGCCGACATTGTGGCCTTAGACCCACCGCTACTGGAAGGTAACTCACCTCGAAGTAGCTACTAAAAGTCTGCTTGCTGAGCGCCTGACTGCTGAACTGGGACCTTCCGGCTACAATTTCCATAAACACTAAGTCAGATACCGATAACTAATCTTAGGGTAAAATGACTATTTTACCCCCTATCAAAGTCAACTTCCCGGTTAACTGGACTCGCCGAGTTGGCTTGCCAACTCGCCGAGTCCCTTTCATCTGATCTAGTTCTACACCCGATCCTACTCATCGAGCTTAGCAAAGACTCGACGTGTTCTTCCTCGATGCACACATACTAAGTCCAAGTTCATCCGACTCGCCGAGTTGAAGAACAACTCGTCGAGTCTAAGGCAAGAGTCTAAGGCAATCTCCATCGGACTCGCCGAGCTGCTCATCCAACTCGCCGAGTCCACGGCTATCTTCATAGGACTCGCCGAGTACATCCAGTCCTTTTTCCATACAAACCTAATTTGAGCCATGTAGCAGCTTCAAACCACAGATCCAAGCTTCTAGGGCATACTTATCATGTAAAGTTGCAAACTTTATGTGCATGCATAGCTTTAGAGGCTTCAAATGCCCAAACTAAGTTCTTAATGGGTTCTAAGCTCAAAAGGGACCTTAATCACCATTATGACCGAAACTTAACACTTCAAGAAGGTAATGAGAGTCCAGATCTGAAGTATAACCCAACCATACGGTTTCTCTTCAAGGATTTGGGGTTTTAGGGCTTAAAAGCAACAATTTAGGGACAAACAAGATCTAATAGATAAATAACCAAGATGGAAACTTTATTACCAGAATGGATGACCACAAATGAATGTGTCCTGGATCTAAGTCCCCTTCCTTGACCTCTTCAACTTTTCCCTTCTTCCACTTGCTCCAAAGTGCACCAAAAGTCCCTTCACAAGGCAACAAATCACTCAGACTCACCAATGGAGGCTAGGGTTTTGATAAGGATTGCTCTGAGGGTGATGGGGGCTGACATGGGGTTGCAAGGATGTTTAAATAGGGTGCAAACCCTAAGGATTAGGGTCTCCTCCTGATTGGCCTACTCGCCGAGTCCAGGCGTGGACTCGTCGAGTAGATCACTTAAAGCCCACATCCAACTCGACATCTACTCGGCGAGTTAGGGCTACAACTCACCGAGTAGCTCTTCCAAAGAAACATTTAATCAAAAATAATTACGTACCAGGAATGGGACGTTACATGCCAGAATCGTACTGAGGACTCGGAAGCATTCCAGATATGAGTTGAGGGTCGTGTAGGGCATGCCAGACTCGTACTGTGGGCTTAGGAGCATTCCAGATATGAGCTGTGAGCCGTGCAGGGCTTGCCAGACTCGTACTGTGGGCTCAGGAGCATTCCAAATACGAGCTGAGGGTTGGGCAGTGCATGCCAGACTCGTTCTGTGGGTTCAGTGGCAAGCCAGATTTGAACTGTAGGCTCGGAAGGCAAGCCAGAGTCACACTGTGGGCCCATGGGTAATCCAGTCTATAAAGCTATGGACCCATTACATGCTATTATTTGTATATGTTCTATTTGCTGTGTATCGGTATTTTGGAGGAACTTACTAAGCTTCGGGCTTACAGTTTTAGTTTTGGTTTCAGGTACCTCAGATGATCGTGGGAAGGCAAGGCGTGATCGTACAACCCCTCACATTTTATGACTATGTTTCTGGGATACTCTGATATAGAACTGTTTTGAAAACAAATTTGTAATAATTGTTGGTTTCTATATATTTTAAAAAGCTTAAATTTGGCATGATTTATTTGGTCATTACAATTTATTATCAGAGCCTTGGTTTGAGTGAATTGGAGGAACACTCATGTGAATACAATCTCAAATCAAGGAAAATATTTTCAAGATGATTTTCAAAATAATTAAAGGAGGATGTAGAGTGTACGATCAGTGGGAGCCAGTAAGTAGACCCCAAAATACCATACAATTATTTGATATTGTGATATGTTAGAACAACATGCTAGTACTACACTAGGGATCTTCAGGAATTCCTATATAGACTTGTATGATTATATGATGCTTGATAGCATAGGGTTTTCCTTATATAAAATGGACATAATTACTATAGTTGCTTAGTGTATGTATCACGGATATACATAATTAAGACTTTATAGCATGATAATATTTGTTTTAGCTTTATTTCCTGTTCCTTGTCTGGTTGAGGGCTTAGAGTAGGACTGAGTATTCGAATGTCTATAGGGTCTAGCATTATGTATGGTTAGCATACATGAGTGCTGCAGGGTTGGTGGAAGTTTCATGGGTAGGTTATGTGAGGTCGGCATGCCAGTTATGAGATAGTTAGCCTTCCTTTAGGAGTGAGGATTGAGCGATCACCATGCATGTGTATATTGTTAGGGAGTTGTGATGATACTTAAGACAAATATGGGTAGGTGTGGAAGGTAGTATGGGCCCGTACTACTGAAAGCCCATGACCCATACACACAGCAAGGAAGTCACGACCCCTAGGTTTTAGTTGGGAATTGGTTCCCTATTGTTTATGTGGATTATCCCATATCTTCCTGGTATATTTTCAGCATGGTGGTTACGATGCGCTTTGTGATTGGATCCGGATCCGGATCAGGATCAGGAGATAGAAGTTAGGAGGGACCGACGTTACTTGAGGGTGTTGCTCAGATGAGGACAGAGGAGCTAGACGCCATGATTCGAGAAATCCTGCATCATAGGGTTGCTACTTTGTTCTGGGCATATCTGTCGAAGATGTTTGCGTCTATTAAGACCACCATGGTTGAGTATTTCGACGAGCGCTATGCAACCATTGCAGAGACAGCTTACGCAACAGCTACATCAACTGTAACAACGGTAGGGGGAGGATCCAGTTGGGCTTTTCAGTACAAGGACTTCAATAACACGAAGCACCTAACTTTTGATAGGACTCAGGACCCCATTCAATCCATGAGGTGAGTTTATGATGTGGAGGGGTGATTCTTCACATGCTCATGTCTTACTGACCAGAAGGTTAGATGTGCCCTAAACCTGCCAAGGTCCATGGCAAAGGACTGGTGGAGGTTGACAACTGGATCATATTCGGATGACCAGAGAGCTGCAGTTACGTGGGAGCAGTTTAGGGATATGTTTCGCACATTACATTCCACGGGTTGAGCGGGAATGGTCAGCGTAGGAGTTTTTAGGATTGAGACAGGATGGTGAGACGGTGATGGAGATCACATGTATGCTCACAAAGAGGGTGATATTCTGCCCGAAGTTTGCCTCTGAGTAGGCTCATATGATACGTTATCTGAGCATTGTAACGACCGAAATTTCGAAACAATTAAAACTTTTCAAAAACAACCCATTTTAATAACGTTGTTACAAAAAGGTTTTCAATACATTATTTAACAGAGTACTTTCCCAGGTCCATTTCATAAAACACCAACGTGAGGAATGGTACGATCACGCCTTTGCCTTGCCACAGACTCCTGAGAACCTGAAAACATAAAAACCACAACTGTAAGCCCGAAAGCTTAGTGAGATACCCCGAAAATACCAACCACATATACGCCCTTCCAGGCCACAACCTTCCGGTCCAAAAAATATCGCCTTCCGGCCCATAGCGTAATGCCTTCCGGCCCATAACACATAGCCTTCCGGCCCATATCATATCGCCTTCTGGCCCGCAACATAGAAGCATACATATCATGACAGAACATAAAACAACCATGCACATAACATGTAATCATATAACAATTCACAGTTAGCAAATCGATCAACAGATCACATAACATATCATTACTCTAACCAAGATACCAGCCTAGCCGATCACTAGCATAACATCACCCTACGACTCATCCAACATACTAATTATGCACATACGCCTTTCCAGGCCATGACCTTCCGGTCCACATCGCATTGCCTTCCGACCCACAACATGTAATGCCTTCCGGCCCATAACGTAACGCCTTCCGGCCCATTTCCGCAATATCATACAACAGACAATTATTCGGATTTCCATCCGATAAAAGGGTCAGCCTTGGTGCCTTAAACCCTATAGATATAGTGAGGATAACTCACCTTGAAACTGCCGATTGAACAGATAACCCGAACTGCTCCGATCCCTGATACGATCTCCACCACTGGACAACCACCAATGCACTGAACTCAAAACCATAACCAACAATTACCAAAATACCCCTGGAGACCACTGGTCAACCCTTGGTCAAAGACTGGGTCAAAGTCAACCCCTGACTGACCCTACTCGCCGAGTCAACCCTATGACTCGCCGAGTTCCCAACTCAAAACTTCACTCAATCCGCGACCTAACTTGCAGAGTCACCCCGAGACTCGCCGAGTCCAACAACTCTGAGTCCATTCGTACATAACTCAACGAGTCATCCCTTGACTCGCCGATTCTTCGACTCAACCAGAAGATATTGGGACTCCTCGACAAGACTCGCCGAGTCCAAGAACAGACTCGCCGAGTCTAAGTCTATCTTCAACCTACTCGCCGAGTTGTTCATCCAACGCGTCGAGTTCCAGACCATCTTCATCCAACTCGCCGAGTTGTTCTTCCAACTCGTCGAGTCTCAGCTCGTCTTCAAGCAACTCGTCGAGTCCACCCATGTGAGTCGCCGTGTACCACCGGTCTGAATCCAAACAGAAGCGTTCCAGACCATGCAATTGATCCAAAACATAGATCTAGCCTCCTACAACTCATCCATCACGTAAAGTGGCAATCTTTACGTGAATCCAAAGAGATCTATGCATTTTGCACATTAGGGCTAAGGTTTGGGACAAGATAGCTTCATCCAACACTCAACACAGGGACTTTCCTGCATTCTAACCCTCCTCCATTCCAGATCTGAGGTAGCAACCTCAGATCCAACCTTTAGACTCCAAAATAACCCAAGATAAGTTTCCCCCAAACCCCAAAATGAAGAGACAAGACAATAGCAGCTTAAGAACGAGATTTTACCTTCAAAGGGTGCCCTAAACTGCAAGGAAACTCGAATCCAAGCAAAACCCCTTGCTCCACACCTTCAAACTTCCAAACTTTCTCCAACAATTACTTCTCCAAGCTCCAATCCACTCAACAATGGTGCTTCTCCACGATTTTAGGGCTTCAAGGACTCAAAGGGGTGATAAAGAGGCTGGGGAGGAAACATAAGGCTCTTTATATAGGGCTCAACCCCGGGAATTAGGGTTTTCTCCACTCAGCGCCTACTCGCCGAGTCCATCTCAATGACTCGCCGAGTCGTCTATTTAACACGCGGCCAAGTCGCGAGTCTACTCGCCGAGTCCATCCATGGACTCGACGAGTCACTCTTTCCCAAATTACACTTTTAGCCCTTCCACATAACTCTTGCTATTTCGGGATGTTACAATTCTCCCCCACTTAAATTAGGCTTCGCCCCCGAAGCCTCCAACAATACAACTCCAAAGATGTTCCCACAGCACGCCATCTGGCCATAACCGGACCAGGTCCCACAAGGCATATCCGTCGAAACTCGAACACACTTTCCCTTCCTTTACGGTGTCCTGACCACTGTCTCGGAACGGGCACCGACTGTACCCTCTGATAATCATACTCAATAATCGAGAATTACCCGAGATGCATTACTGCTCCCAAATCTCAATAATCACTCGACCCATAAGGGTTAGAAAACTTTGAACCGTCGGATCCCCGATCCGAATCCCACTTTATCCAATCCGGGACGACTGAGAGACCCATTCTCAATCTCAGAGCAACTCCCACGAGTTCTCCCCTTGCAACCGCATACACATGCTGAACTAGTCCTAACACCCTCAGGTTGGGAAAACCTGATACAATGATAAAATCCTCAAACATTCCCCGGAATAAGCCACTAATACATACCCCATACCCTGATCAAAATCACACCGAGAGTTCAAGACTCTCTCCCTGCATCCTTTCTGAGCCTCTTGGCTCTACACCTGCGGAATTTCCCCTTGCAACCTCAGCAGGCATCCCAAAACGGACGAGCTCCTTTCATAGCGTATCTGCTATCCATCCAACACACATATTATGACTCTCATCGCAGGGGACCCTCAAGCCCATGCACTATCTCAACTCACCAAGATCACTACCCGGGGCTAGATCTTCTAATGCAACACACTGCAACATACCCAATCCATATCCTCAAACTGATCCAACAATACCTGCAGAGTCTTCAGCATGACTGCACCGTCTTACCAAGCCTTCAGTCCATTCGGGACCGCTCAACAAGCATTCATCATTCCAAGCTATCGCCCCCGGAAATCCTCCCATGCATACCGTTCTAGCCCTCTAGGGGTTTCCGAACTCTAATTCCATCATACATACTCGATCCCGGCCTGCTCCCTGGCCTCCACAATCAAATGCCCTAGGTCGGTATCCCGCCCCGCATGCCCGACACTCGCTCCCATCAGCCTATATTCTGGGCTAACAGAACACTGCTGAATCCCAACAGCTAAGCACTCTAAAATACTCATCGATCTCCCAGAGAGTTCTCCAACTCTCCCCCACTTATAGCACTGATTAACAACCACCGGTCGCCATCACCGACCTTCTAGAACAACCCTGCACAAAGAGAACACTTACACGTGGACTGCTTCCCACAAGCATAAACAATCCTCAACGAGATCCCATATCAACACTGATTAACCCGCTCGAAAGAAACTCAACTGTATCTAACTACTCCTCAGGAAGCCGATGCTACCCGACCTTTAACCCAATGTCGCACGTCCACTAATAACCCTCACGAATGATAACCAACTAATGCACAAAACACCAAACTATAACCATACCCAAACCTCAGGGAACAACGGATACCAAGATGAAAACCCGAAACACAATCCATAACCATGCCAAACCCTCAAGGAACAACGGATGCCAAGACGAAAACCCGAATCACAAATCCATAACCAAGCCAAGCCCTCAAGGAACAATGGATACCAAGATGAAAACCCGAATCGCAAATCCATAACCATGCCAAACCCTCAAGGAACAACGGATACCAAGATGAAAACCCGAATCGCAAATCCATAACCATGCCAAACCCTCAAGGAACAACGGATACCAAGACGAAAACCCGAATCGCAAATCCATAACCATGCCAAACCCTCATAACGACGAATACCGCATCAAAACCACACAAAGATACTAACACAACAATACACCATAATAATCGCAAGATAACATGACATCCAGAAAGAAACATACCCGCAGCTGTATCCGGCACTGCTCTGACCTCCTCTTCTGCAATCTAATAAGCACGACCCTGAGCCCTTGGGGGCTCCGCTCCACCCTGACCTTCTCCTGAAATCCTTAAAGTGGCCGGTGCTGGAGCCTGCACTGGTCCTGCGGAAAACTGTGGACAGTTGACCCTCATACGTCGAACCCGACGACAATGATAGCAAATCCTCAAATCCAGAACTGGCGCTGACCGCCGACAATCCCTGGCATAGTGTCCCTCCTTTCCGCACTTGCGGCATGCACCACCGGACCTGCAAACTCCGGTGTGACTCCTCCTACACCTCCCACAAGTGTGGTTGCTTCGATCCCCCATCCTGAAATCAACAGTCTTAGACCGTTTCATTGCCGGCTCCGACTGAACCGGGGCTTGCCTCAGCTCACGCAACTGCAACTCAATCTCTAACTCACGCCGCCTGGCGGCCTCCTGCAACTCCAACAATGTCCCACACCTCTGTGTGGACACAAACTGTCTGATGTCTCTCGTTAGCATACTCAGATATCGGGACATCTGAGCCTGCTCCGAAGCGAACTCAGGGCAAAACATCGCCCTCTCAGTGAACATTCTGGTGATATTCGTCACCGACTCCAAATCCTGCTTCAGCTTGAGGAACTCCCGAGCCAACCTCTCCCTCTCTACCTGCGGAACATAACGAGTACTGAACATCTCTCTGAACTGATCCCATGAAATCACAGTCCTCTGCGCATCCAAATATGACCCCGTGGTCAACCTCCACCAATCCTTTGGCCCGAGCCTCAACAGGTTCAGGGCACACTTCACCTTCTGATCAGCAGGGCATGAACTCATGAAGAAACACCCCTCCACGTCCGATAACCATCTCATAGCAACAATCGGGTTCTGAACTCCATCGAAGGTGGGAGGCTCCGTATTATCGAAGTCCCGATACTGAAAATCCCTATCAGCTCCTCCCCCTACTGCTGCCACAGCCACTGTAGCCGCCGCGGCAGCCGTCTCTACGATAGCCGCATAGCGCTCATCAAAATACTCGACCATGGCGGTCTTGATCGACCCAAACAACTCCGGAAACTCAGCCCGGAACAATGCAGCAACCTCATCATGCAGGATCTTGCGGATCCTCGCATCCAACTCGCACGAGCTCATCTGACCAATAATCTCGGGCGGTACTGACCCGTCCGCAACTCCTTCTCCTGCACCCGATCCTGACCCGGATCCGCTTCCAGCATGCCTCGAAATCTCCATACTGAAAATATATTAGAATACCTCAGAATCTTCCCACTATCCCGGGAACCAACTCTCAACCCAACCCTAGAGGTCATGGTTTCCCTGATACGCGTATGGGTCCTGTGCTTTTAGTAGTACGGGCCCATACTATCTTCCACACCTACCCATATTTGTATGAAGTACTACCACAACACCCTAGAGAACATGCATAACAACGCTCAACCCTCACCACTAGAGGAACACTGAGAATTTCCCATAAGGAACCCTAGGCTACAGGTATCACAATCAGGCAACATTAACATGAATTCCTGAAGATCCCTAGCCTAACTCTAGCATGCTATTCTATCAAAGCTCAATAAAACAAATGTTATGAATGGTAATTTGGGGTTACTTACTGGCTCCGGCTGATCGTACCTCCGCGTCCTCTTTTTTCTTAATTTAAAACCATTTTAATTTCTCTTTTAAAACCTTCCTCGATTTGAGACTGGAGTCACACAAGTGTTCCTCCAATTCACTCAAACCAAGGCTTTGATACCAACTTGTAACGACCGAAATTTTGAAACAATTAAAACTTTTCAAAAACAACCCATTTTAATAACGTTGTTACAAAAAGGTTTTCAATACATTATTTAACAGAGTATTTTCCCAGGTCCATTTCATAAAACACAAACGCGAGGAATGGTACGATCACGCCTTTGCCTTGTCACAGACTCCTGAGAACCTGAAAACATAAAAACCACAACTGTAAGCCCGAAAGCTTAGTGGGATACCCCCAAAATACCAACCACATATACGCCCTTCCAGGCCACAACCTTCTGGTCCAAAACATATCGCCTTCCGGCCCATAGCGTAATGCCTTCCGGCCCATAACACATAGCCTTCCGGCCCATATCATATCGCCTTCTGGCCCGCAACATAGAAGCATACATATCATGACAGAACATAAAACAACCATGCACATAACATGTAATCATATAACAATTCACAGTTAGCAAATCGATCAACAGATCACATAACATATCATTACTCTAACCAAGATACCAGCCTAGCCGATCACTAGCATAACATCACCCTACGACTCATCCAACATACTAATTATGCACATACGCCTTTCCAGGCCATGCCCCTTCGGTCCACATCGCATTGCCTTCCGGCCCACAACATGTAATGCCTTCCGGCCCATAACGTAACGCCTTCCGGCCCATTTCCGCAATATCATACAACAGACAATTACTCGGATTTCCATCCGATAAAACGGGTCGGCCTTGGTGCCTTAAACCCTATAGATATTGTGAGGATAACTCACCTTGAAACTGCCGACTGAACAGATAACCCGAACTGCTCCGATCCTTAATACGATCTCCACCACTGGACAGCCACCAATGCACTGAACTCAAAACCATAACCAACAATTACCAAAATACCCCTGGAGACCACTGGTCAACCCTTGGTCAAAGACTGGGTCAAAGTCAACCCCTAACTGACCCTACTCGCCGAGTCAACCCTATGACTCGCCGAGTTCCCAACTCAAAACTTCACTCAATCCGTGACCTAACTCGCCGAGTCACCCCGAGACTCACCGAGTCCAACAACTCTGAGTCCATTCGCACATAACTCACCGAGTCATCCCTTGACTCGCCGATTCTTCGACTCAACCAGAAGATATTGGGACTCCTCGACAAGACTCGCCGAGTCCAAGAACAGACTCGCCGAGTCTAAGTCTATCTTCAACCTACTTGCCGAGTTGTTCATCCAACTCGTCGAGTTCCAGACCATCTTCATCCAACTCGCCGAGTTGTTCTTCCAACTCGTCGAGTCTCAGCTCATCTTCAAGCAACTCGTCGAGTCCACCCATGTGACTCGCCGAGTACCACCGGTCTGAATCCAAACAGAAGCGTTCCAGACCATGCAATTGATCCAAAACATAGATCTAGCCTCCTACAACTCATCCATCAAGTAAAGTGGCAATTTTACGTGAATCCAAAGAGATCTATGCATTTTGCACATTAGGGCTAAGGTTTGGGACAAGATAGCTTCATCCAACACTCAACACAGGGACTTTCCTGCATTCTAACCCTCCTCTATTCCAGATCTGAGGTAGCAACCTCAGATCCAACCTTTAGACTCCAAAATAACCCAAGATAAGTTTCCCCTCAAACCCCAAAATGAAGAGACAAGACAATAGCAGCTTAAGAGCGAGATTTTACCTTCAAAGGGTGCCCTAAACTGCAAGGAAACTCGAATCCAAGCAAAACCCCTTGCTCCACACCTTCAAACTTCCAAACTTTCCCCAACAATTACTTCTCCAAGCTCCAATACACTCAACAATGGTGCTTCTCCACGATTTTAGGGCTTCAAGGACTCAAAGGGGTGATAAAGAGGCTGGGGAGGAAACATAAGGCTCTTTATATAGGGCTCAACCCCGGGAATTAGGATTTTCTCCACTCAGCGCCTACTCACCGAGTCCATCTCAATGACTCGCCGAGTCGGCTATTTAACACGCGACCAAGTCGCGACTCTACTCGCCGAGTCCATCCATGGACTCGACGAGTCACTCTTTCCCAAATTACACTTTTAGCCCTTCCACACAACTCTTGCTATTTCGGGATGTTACAAGCATGCTCAAGATGGACATTCATCAATTTGTTGCTACCCAACGATGTGATACCTTGCTAGAGTTACAGGAGGCCACTAGGCGACGGGAGCTTGAGATTGACTTGCAGCTGAGAGAGTAGAGACAAGCCCCGATACAGGCATAACCAGCGCCAAAGCGACATAAGACCGTTGATTCTAGGATTGGAGGTCAGCAGGGTCGCACTTGTGGAAAGTACGACAAGGGTCATTATGGGGTTTGTCGAGCAGGTAGCAGGTGCCACAAGTGTGGCAAGGAGGGGCATGTTGCCAAGGATTGTCGTCAGCCCGCCCCGCTTCCGAGTATAAGGCTATGTTACCACTATGATCAGGTTGGCCACTTGAAGGTCAACTTTCCATTGTTCGCTGCCAAGCCGACACAAGCTCCCACGCAAGCTACACTGAGGATTATAGATGGGAGATAGGGTAAAGAAAAGCCCCCAAGGGCTCATGGATGCACCTTCTAGCTCACAGTAAAGGAAGCCAGGGCAGCACTAGACGTGGTTGCTGGTATGTTTCTATCCCTTATCTTACTAATTACATATGTTGTATGCTTATCTGTTAGTACGTGTGATTAGTTACGTTTTTAGTGAACTCCTTGCCTGCCTTGGTTTTATTTGACTCGGGGGCGAGTTATTCATTTGTCTAGTGTGCCAGTAGGAGAGCTAGAGTGTCCGTTGCGAGTATTTATCACTAACAAACACAGGGTTTCTGCTTCTTCAGTATACAAGGGATGTGAGTTGGAGATCTTCGGGGTATCCTTCCCAATAGACTTAATTCCGATTCCCATGGGGGATGTGTGTGTGTGATCCTAGGTATGGACCGACTTAGTCGCTTCGGTGCCATGATCGTCTGCGAGGGTTAGTGAGTGGTGGTTCGAACCCCAAGTGGAGGAGAACTGATTGTCTATGGCGAGGGCACCAGATTGGGATCAGGGTTTTGTTTAGCTGCCTGGGTTCGACACTATATTCAGCATGGATGTGCAAGTTATCTAGCGCATGTGGTGGATACGCGAGTCAGGGATAAGATTTCAGTTGCGAGGTTCTAGTGGTCAGGGAGTTTGCTGACGTGTTACCGGAGGAGTTACAGGAGTGCCTCCGGTGAGGCAGGTCGAGTTTAGGATCAACCTAGTTCCAGGTGCTGCCCCTATCGCCAAGGCGCCATACCGGTTGGCACCACCAGAGATGCTGGACCTGTCATCACAGCAGCAGGAACTGCTGGACAAGTAGTTCATTCGTCTGAGCAGTTCTCCAAGGGGAGCACCGATTCTCTTCGTCAGGAAGAAGGATGGTTCAAACTGAATGTGCATTGATTAGTGGGAGTTGAACAAGTTGACAGTGAAGAACCATTATCCACTCCCAAGGATAGATGACATTTTCGATCAGTTGCAGGGGTATCTTGGTTCTCCAAGATAGACCTGAGGTCCGGGTACCATCAGCTCAGGGTTAGGGAGGAGGACATGGAGAAGACTGCGTTTCGAACTCGTCATGGAAATTATGAGTTTGTGGTGATGCCGTTTGGGCTCACTAATGCGCCTGTGGTATTTATGGACCTGATGAATCGGGTCTGCGGACCCTTGTTCGATCGCTTGGTCATCGTATTCATAGACAATATCTTGGTATACTCCAAGACTCGAGAGCAGCATGAGGAGCATCTTCAGGAGTTATTGGGAGTTTTAAGGTGGGAAAGAATTTATGCCAAGTTCTCGAAGTTTGAGTTTTGGTTATGAGAGGTTCAGTTCCTTGGACACCTCGTTAACCAAGAGGGGATTTTGGTCAATCTGGCTAAAATCCAGGCGATTATGCAGTGGGAGGTTCCAAAATCTCCCTCGGATATCAGGAGCTTTCTAGGATTGGCAGGGTACTACCGGAGATTCATACATGATTTCTCCAAGATTGCAGTAACCCTCACTCGTCTTACGAGGAAGGGGTGGATTTTCGGTGGGACCACGAGCAGCAAAGGGTGTTTGAGACCCTCCGACAGCGTTTATGCGAGGTTTCAGTGTTGAATCTTCCGGAGGGAGTCAAGGATTTTGTGGTGTTCCGTGATGCATCCATCACGGGAGTAGGAGCGGTTCTCATGTAGAGAGGACGAGTGACAGCCTACACATCTTGGCAGCTGAATCCGCGAAAGACGAGATACCCTATTCATGATTTAGAGTTGGGAGTGGTGGTATTCGCTCTCAAGATTTGGAGACATTTCCTATACGGGGTCCGTTATACCATTTAAATGGACCACAAGAGCCTGAGACACATCATGGAGCAGCCGAACCTGAACATGAGACAACGCAGGTGGCTGGATGTAGTCAACGACTACAACTGTGAGATCCTTTACCACCCAAGTAAAAAGAACGTGGTGGTGGACACTCTGAGCCGCAACTCAGCTGGATCTTCCACTCCGGCAAGACGTATGAGGATATGAGTGGATTCTACACTTGTGGGCTTGATTTGAGAGGCTCAGGCTGAGGGCATGCGACTAGAGAACTCAAAACTGGAAAGGATCAAGGGAAAGAATACCCGATTTATGAAGGATAGACAGGGATTAATGACCTGATGCGGTCGGGTATGGGTTCTGATGTCTAGTGGGGCCAAACAGATGGTTTTGGAGGAGGCTTATAAGTCTCACTTCTCTATTCGCCCGGGAGCCACTAAGATGTACTGGATTTGAGTTTGAGCTATTGGTGGCTGTGCATGAAACAAGAAATCACTTGGTATATCGAGAGGTGCTTCACCTGCAGGATGGTCAAGGTTGAGCATCAGAGGTCGCATGGAAAGATACAGTCTCTAGAGATTCCCATGTAGAAATAGGAACAAATCATGATGGACTTTATTACCAAGTTGCCGAGGACGGTGAAGGGATTTGATGCTATATGGGTCATCATGAATCGATTGACCAAGAGTGCCTATTTCCTAGCCATACGCGAGAGCTCATCGGCCGAGAAGTTGGCCGGCGTGTATGTCTGCGAGATCATTGCTCGCTTCGGAGTTCTGGTCTTTATTTTTTTAGACTGTCATGTTAGGTTCACCTCCTGCTTCTGGGAGAAGTTCCACGAGGAGCTGGGCACGCGGCTGCATTTTAGTACGGCTTATCATCTACAGACCAATGACCAGAGTGAGTGGACTAAATAGATCTTCTAGGACATGTTGAGGGCAAGTGTTATTGATTTCGGTAGGAGCTGGGATTCACACCTACCCCTTGTAGAGTTTGCCTACAAAACCAGCTATCATTCCAGCATTGGTGGCCCACATTTTGAGTTGTTGTAGGAGCGGAGATGTCGCACCCCAGTTTATTAGGGTGGGGTTGGTCACAAAGTGATAGGATGAACAGAGGTAGTCTTGCAAACAACCGACAAGATTCAGCAGATTAGACAGCAATTGTAGAAGAATCGACACAAGAGTTACGCTGATAGATGCCGATCTGAGTTGGAGTTCCAAGTAGGTGACATGGTAGTACTGAAGGTTTCACCCTGGAAGGGTGTGATTCACTTTAGAAAGAGGGGAAAGTTGGGTCCCCGATACATTGGACCATTTTGGGTGATTGTTAGGGTTGGCAAGGTTAAGTATAGACTGGATCTTCAGGAGGAGATTCGACAGATACATAGCACTTTCCACGTTTCCCAGATGCGGAAATATATATTAGACAAGAATGTGGTGGTGTCATTGGATGATGTTCAGGTTGATGAGAAACTGAACTATGTGTAGCAGTCAGTGGCTATTTTGGAGAGGAAGGTAAACGTTCTACACAACTAGGAGATACCTATGGTAAAGGTACAGTGGCGACATCGTAAGGGATCTGAGTGGACTTGGGAGTCGCAGGCTGATATGTGGGAGCATTACCCGGAGTTGTTCATCGCAACGGACTTCAAGGATGAAGTCTAGTTCAAGTGAGGGAGAACTGTAACACCCCGAATCTCAAGTATTAACTTTAAAGTCTTATATTCATTTTGAATGGTCTAATCAACGAGTTGGTTGCCATGAATCGTCGAGAAGGGACGGATTTGGCTGTGTATCTTAAGTGACCAACTCGACGAGTTGGAGCTGGAGGATGAAACCCTAATTTCCAAGGTTTTGCACCCTATTTAAAGGGTCATTAGCCTCCCTTAGACTCCCCTTATAGCCCCCTTCAGCTCAGAAACCCTAAATCATATTTACTCTCCATATTTGTCTGTTATTATGCTTGGAAGGTGGATCTTGGTGAGAAGAGCTTGAAGGCCAAGGAACTTGGATCAAGGAAAAGTTGTGTATCTAAATTCTACTCCATTTTAGCATCACTTGAAGGTAACAAGTCGTTACCTTGACTTCCTTCTAGCTAGATCTCTCCATGCTTGAGATTAGGGCCATTTTAGCATGTTGGTGATTCTTTTAAGGAAATCGACATGATCTGAAGTTGCAACTTCAGATCTACGCTCATCTTGATTCTTATAGTCATAAAGCTTCAACCGTTAGCGAGATAATGCATTTTCCTCACTTAGAACCTCCTCTTTAGCTTGATTTTGGCCCTTAGCACCTTGCATGTACGTAAAGTTTGCAACTTTATGTAGGAAGTATTCCCTAGGGACTCAGATCTGCAATATTGATCTTTAGGGTGGCTTAGAAACATCTGAATGGAGAAAGTGTTGAAGGGACTCGACGAGTTGCATGGCCAACTCGGCGTGTCCGATGAAGATTAGCCTTGAGGGTTTTTGCATGAACACGGCGAGTCAACGAGACAACTCGATGATTCAGTTAGGGGTTTCCTGAAAATTGGACACGCATGAACTCGACGAGTTGCTTGGGAACTCGGTGAGTCAACTCGGATCTTCACGATTCCTCGAGTTTTGGAAGGACTCGATGAGTCAGTGAGTTGCACTCGACGGGTTAGGTCAACATGGACTGTTGACCTTGACTATTGACTTTGCCTTTGATCATGGGTTAACTATTTTGACTTCTCGGGTATTTTAGTAAATTGGAAATTTATGGAAGTGGTCATGGTATATATAGGTGGTGGAGTTTGTGGCTGTGATTCGAGAGTTTGAGCTTATCACTTTAGTTCTGTTGTTTGTCGACATATTATATGGGATAGGTTGAGGTTGTACTGCTCCGTGTGGTAGCCAATAATCCCCAGAGTATTCCGGATATGAGCTAAGGGTCGGGTAGGGCATGCCAGACTCATATTGAGGAGTCAGGAGCATTCTAGATATAAGCTGAGGGTCGGACACTGCATGCCGGACTCGTATTGTGGGCTCAGGAGCATTCCAAATACGAGCTAAGTGCTGGGCAGGGCATGCTAGACTCGTAATGTTGGCTCAGTGGCAAGCCAGGTGTGATTTGTGGGCCCAGAAGGCATGCCAGACTGACACTGTGGGCCCGGGGGTAATCCATTCTGTAAAGTTGTGGACCCATTACATGCTGTTATTTGTATATGTGCAATTTGTTGTGTATTGGTATTTTGGGGGAACTCACTAAGCTTCGAGCTTAGAGTTTCAGTTTTAGTTTCAGGTACATCATATGATTGTGCGAAGGCAAAGGCGTGATCGTACAGCTCCTCACATTTTATGACTATGCTTATGGGATACTCTGATATAGCACTATTTTGAAAACAAATTTATAATAACTGTTTGGTTTCTAAATGTTTTAAAAGGTTTAAATTTGGCATGATTTTATGGTCGTTACAATGAGCATTAGCGAGAGGTGGAGGTAACAAAGGGAAGTCAATTTATGAATCTAAAACCAATATCAAATGTTATAATTACAAGGAAAAGGGAAACTTCAGAAGATATTGTCCATTGGGGAAGAAAGGGAGTAATGGTGTAGGACAAAGCAACAACAATGTTGATGTGTTTCAAGGAAATTCTGATAAAGGGGATAATGGTGAAGTTTTAATAGTATCTAGATCTAGTTCTACTGATGCTTGGGTCTTGGACTCTGTAGCATTGTATCATATGACATGAAATCGTGAATGGTTCACCTCCTTCAAAGAGTGGAATGGAACAGTCAAGATGGGTGATGATTTGGGTGAGCAGTATCAAGGGTAGTGGCATGCTTTAGATCAAGATGCATGATGGTATAGTTAGGAAACTGGATGGTTGGTTCCTTCATCTACTTCTGAAGAATCTAATTTCTCTTGGAACTTTGGAAAATGATGGATTGAAGTATTCTGGAAATGGTAACTGGTTAAGAGTCTCTAAGGGTGCTCTTGTAGTTATGAAGAGAAAGATGAATACTCATGGTATATATATATATATATATATATAGGATGGTTGTATGGTTAGGGGAAAGGTGACTGTATCCCAAACCTTGGATCAGTATGATGATGAAAGAAAGTTGTGGTATCATACGTTGGGACATGTGAGCATGAAGGGGTTGTTTGGTGGAGATGCAACTAGAATTACTAAAGCTGGTGAAGCTTTTGTTTAGAGATACAAAGCAAGTTAAAGTTCAGTTCAATTTAACACTTAAGCAAGGAGATCCTTGAGTGTATTCACTCAGATCTATGGGGTCTCTCTCTTGTGAAGCCTCATGGTAGATGTCAATACTTTGTGACTTTTATTGATGATTACTCAAGTAAGATATGGGTGTACTTTCTGAAGATAAAGGACCAAGATGAAGTGTTTCAGAGGTTCAAGGAGTGGAAGAGGATGGTTGAGAAACAGACCGGGAACCATGTCAGGTCACTTAGAAGAAAAAATGGGTTGGAGTTTCGCAAGGATTTGTTAGAGAACTTTTATGAAATAGAAGATATAGTGAGGCATCGCATTGTACGGCTAACTCCACATCAAAGCAAAGTAGCAGAACAGATAAACCAAACACTGGTGGAGTATGATCAGTGCATGTGATTATTTGCTGATTTATCAGAGCAATTATGGTAGGAAGTAATCAACACTACTTTCTATCTGACAAATATATCTCCATTAACTACAATTGATTGTAAGACCCCTCAAGAGGTGTGGTCTAGAAAACCCTTTGAGAATTTTTATTTACGAATGTTTGAATGCCTTGCTTATGCTCATGTGAATGAGGGTAAGTTGGATCCGAGGGAAATGAAGTGCATATTTCTAGGATATGCATCTGGAGGGAAATGTTATTGTATGTGGTGTACAAAAGAAGGAAATACTCCAAAATTTGTTACTAGCAGAGATGTGACCTTTGAATTTGCTATGTGCAACCAGAGAGAAGGTGGCACAAGTGTTGCGGGGAATGATCAGGGTGCTAGCTAGAAGGTGGAATTTGAATCAGAAACACCATACATTATTGTGATAAATATGGAACAACATGGTGGCATGGATCAGGATAGCTGTGAGGAATACCTTGATCAACCCAAGGAAGGAGTGTTGGGTGATGTTGATGCTAACAAAGACAACTTGAAGAAGCTTTTGTAGAATGAGCATATACTGAATGATTTAGGAGCTGAAGAGAAGATAACAAGGTTGGATATTGGGAGTGATGGAAGAGCAGGATGGTTATACATTTCTCACTACATTGAGAAAGTATTGCAATCTTTCTAACGTGATCAGTCCAAATGTGTTGGTACTTCTTTGGCGGTTCGAGGCAATAGGAGGAAAGCTCATTTGGAAGTGGTCAAGTGGATCTTGTGACATATGAAGGAACGATTGATGTTTTTCTAGTGTATGGTACAAATTCACTACATATGAACTTTATTGGATTGATATACGTGGACAAAGAAAGTGATGGTGGAGATAAAAAGATCATTGGTGGTTGGTCTTATTCAGAGTCTTCTTTTAAAGGTGGAGAAAGATATCATGTTCCATGACAGGTTATGCATTTAAATTTTGGTATCAAGGTGAATCCAAAGGACAAGGTAACAAGGTCGTTGGTCAGAGAGAAGTTCAAGCGTTTCTTGGACTTGGTTGATGTTCGCAGGAGGCAGATCCCTTCAGTGATGAATGACATGAAGAGAGAAGAAGTTCTTGTTTGAGGTGGAGTTCATGGGATGCTCAATTCAAGGTGGAGATTGTTAAATGTGACTCGATCTTTTAGAGAATTCACATGGAGAATTTGGAGCACTTAGATCTTAATGGAGCACTTGAGGTTCATGGAGAAAGTGAAAAAGTAATGGATCATCTAAGATGGCTTTGGATCATCTGACAAAGGAATAGACCAAGTGACAAAGGAATGAATCTTCCAAAAGGGGGTTTGAAGCAACTTAGAGTGATTTGGAGTGGCTTGGAGCAACTTGGAGTAACTTGGAGCACTTGGATCACCATGTTGTGCCAAATAATAGCATGATGCGACATCATGTCTGAAGTTGTGCCAAGGAGATGTAGAGCCATGAAGATAATGTTTCTCAATCAAGAAGGGAAGTTGTTCCATGGAGGAGATATTGTGCCATCATGGACCATCTTGGTAAATGATGTGCCATCTTGATTCCTTTGTTGTGTCATGATGATCCACATATGCTTAGAATGCGATAATAATCAATAAATATACCATCTTATTCTACCATGATGGATGTTGGGCCATTAGTGATCATGATGCTCCACATTTGCATCATGTTGCTCCACTATGGTCATGGTGGTCCATCATGTATTTTGCTAATGCTCATGGGTTATATTGCATGGATGAATGCTCTAGAAGATGTTACATGGAGGAATATGATTGGTTGTTACCATTCTTGGGCCAATAGGATTGACTCATTATGGTTTTTTGGTCTGATCCATCAGCTATAAATAAGGATGTCTGCTTAGTCATTTGATGTGTTTTATATCTTGTATCCTTAGTGAGTTAGACAAATCTCTAGGGAATTGTACTTGTAACCTCTGTTTGAGAACTCTCAAATAAATAATACTCCCCTCTTGCCCATGGATGTAGGTCACCTTGACCAACTCATGTAAACATTGTGTCTTTGTTTGCTTTCAGTTTTGCTTGTTATCTGCATTACTTCCTAACAAGGGTCATCAGAACTAGGAAAATGGGATCATACGTTTTCTGAGTCTTAACAAGTATCATTTGTTTTCCATAGAAAATCCCATTAATATAGATTGACTATCAAGTAAATATTGGCCAAGCAAGATAGTCGGGAGGCATGACCATATCAACGTATAGCCTTTTTGAAATCAACAACCAAGCCAATATGCCCATCCTAGACACTGCTCTCGTAAGTAGATCAATTAATATTATAACTATAATCGATAATTAATCTTATACTTATTGTGTTCATAACAACAATATTGTATATAATTAAATTACATTTAAACATAATAGATGTACCTTACCTGATCGGGGTTTAGCTCGGAAAGTTGTGAGCGTAAATTCCACTTATTTTGAATACGACTTCTTCTAACGCTTCTAGCATTTTTCTAATGCTATTCATGAGAGAATAATCGATGAATAGAGAAAGAGAGCTTGTGAGATATTTGAGAAAGAATATGAAGAAAAGGGGTGAGAATGAAGGAGCTTGATGCTTCTATTTATAGGCACGAAACCCAACCGACGTGTCACACCCATGTATAGGATGCGCTGTATGAAAGTTTTGTGTATGGAGCCTGTGAGGTGTCCTTAATCTATTGCCACTGTAACACCCAAGGTTTCGAAGACCAAGAAAGGAAAGAAAACCCTAAGTTTAGGGGTCGACTCGGCGAGTCTAAGGAGGGACTCGGCGAGTCCGAGCGGGATCCGGGTCGGGGAGTAAGTGACCGACTCGGCGAGTCGACCAGGGTGACTCGGCGAGTCTGGTCTGTGCATGGAAAACCCTAAATTCGGGACTTGGGGCCTATATAAATGTCTTAATCTTCTTCCTAGGGTTCCTTACTGCCTCTTTAGCCCTGGATATCAAACCCTAGCCGTCATATCTCCTAGTTGAGCCTTGGAAGGTGCTTTAAAGCTTGGAAAAGGAAGAAGGAACTTGGAGGAGCAAGAAGGAGCTATAGATCTGGGATTGTGAGTTCATTTTGAGCACTTGGAGGTAATAAACTAGTTCCTGGACCCTTTTTGCACCTAGATCTATGTGTGGTTGTTGGGGCTCTTTTGCCATAATGTTATTATTTTGGGTTAGAAGCCGGATCTGGAGTTGCTACTTCAGATTCAAGTGTTTTAGGGCCTGGAGAAGCATAAAGTATCAGTCATTGTGTTGATTTTGAAGTCCCTTGGCCTTACACCCTAGTTAATGGCGTATCTTGCCTAGATCTCCTTCTCTACACGTAAAGTTTGCAACTTTACGTAAGGAATAGACCTTAAAAGAGTGGATCTACAGTTTGGAGTCCATGCATGACTCAAAGGTCCTCTGCATGTATGTAGAACCGTATGGACTCGGCGAGTAGCTTGAAGATGAGGAGGAACTCGACGAGTAGGATGAACAACTCGTCGAGTCGGATGAAGTTAGGCATGGACTCGGCGAGTTGGATGAGCAACTCGGCGAGTTGGTTGAAGATTGTCTAGGACTCGGCGAGTCTGTTCTTGGACTCGGCGAGTCAGATCGCGAAAACCCTGAACCCTTCGAGTCGAGGCCCGAATCAGTGAGTCGGGTGGTGACTTAGCGAGTTGGACAGGACAGGACTTGGAACTGGTTGGACTCGGCGAGTCATGGACTGACTCGGCGAGTCGGGTCGCGAATAAGAAAGACCCTGAGCTTATGAACTCGGCGAGTAGGGTTGACCTGGAAGGTTGACTTTGACCAGAGTTGACTTAGTTGACTGTCAGACTAAGTGTTATATGTATATTGATAGCTCGGAGAGCTGGAGGAGCAGCGGATCAGGGGATTGTCGAGTAGCAGCCGGAGATTTATCAGTAGGGCTCAGCAGTTCAGGTGAGTTACCTTCCAGTAGTGGTGGGCCTAAGGCCACAATGCCGGCCCACCAGTAGGGGACGTATGATAGATGATTGTCTTTGTGATATCATCTAGATTTGCTATTACCTGTTATGTTATATGCTCTCATGATACGTTATATGCAATAGTAGTAGAGTTCGGTTGTTAGGACCGCAGGGTAGTCAGACACTCCAGAAACATCTGACTGTATGTGATGGTATGCTTGTATGTTGGCCTGTTATGTTATGCGATAGAGGTAGCGGTAGGGGACCAGTCCCCGAGGATCGGTTGTTAGAATCGATGGGTAGTCAGCACCCCAGAATGGCTTGACATGGGTAGTCAGCACCCCAGAATGGCTTGACATGGGTAGTCAGCACCCCAGAATGGCTTGACATGGGTAGGACGGCACCCCAGAATGGCCGTATGGGTAGGTCGGCACCCCAG
The DNA here is from genome assembly GCF_052625555.1 of Lactuca saligna. Taxonomy (NCBI): domain Eukaryota; kingdom Viridiplantae; phylum Streptophyta; class Magnoliopsida; order Asterales; family Asteraceae; genus Lactuca; species Lactuca saligna. The sequence goes on from NC_136423.1 coordinate 154,055,572, forward strand.
AATGGCCGTACCGGGTAGTCAGGCACCCTAGAATAGCCTGGCAGTAGTTATGTTATGTGTTTGTATGGTATGTGGTACGTTGGGGGAACTCACTAAGCTTTGTGCTTACGTTTACAGTTTTGTTTTCAGGTACCTCTGCACCGAAGGGGAAGGAGCCGGCGCGGTAGCGGCACATCATGCACACACTCTGTCTTCCGCATTTACGAGAGTCACTGGGATTGTACTCTGATATTTTGATGGGATGTATGGTTTGACCTTTTAAAACATGGTAGCGATGTGTTATGGTGTGATCAACAATGTTTTTATTTATTAATGTTTTCTAAAGTAATATTTTAAAATAAAATTTTCGGACGTAAAAATTGGGTCGTTACAGCCACATATCTTTCAATTGATCACCTCGACATGTCGCGTAAAACCTAATATGCACCGCATTTTTGATATGTTGGTCTTATCTTGAAATAATCATATCTTCCTCATAGGAACTCAGATTTTGATAAACTTTATATAAACATATTCATCTCTAAGTGAATGACGAATTTTATTTCAATCACTTTTGCTAAAACACTATATTTTTAATTTTATTTTTATAAACATAGGTTTATACTTTTTTATCTTTAAAACCTGAAAACAGGGTCTTACACATAAAGTTTTATGGAAAATAAACGGTTCCAAAGTATTCAAGTTATTAACTTTAAAGCGATATGTTATTAAATATCTTAACAAGGAATAAGTTTCCCACATCATGAGGACTTCTAAATGTCCTGAACCTCTTGTCTTTCTAATACATCAACCTGAGCACATATTAAAATTCGTTAGGTGATTGATTAGCCCAATGAGTCACCCAATGTTGATTCATTTAGAGTAGAGTATGGAAATTCGTAATACGCAAATCAAACCCCAAAAAACAAACACATAATTCTCAATGCATGGAGCTCATAGGTTCAATAACCTAAAATAAAATCAAGGGTCTTATATGCCTAAATTATCAATCATAAATGATATTATTTCCAAAAGACATATAGTCTCAAAATTTCCATTAAAGGGTAAATAAAGGTTGTAATATGTAATAAGATGGAATGTATGAAACTAGCCTAACCCATGTCAATCTCGAAAGTCAATCTCCTTGATGGCTCAATCACATACTACGATTGTAATCTGTTACTTGGGCTTGGGAGCCAACACACCTAGCCCACATATGGGATATCGAACCTCTACTTATGCATGTGATGATTATCTAGAAATCTACTCAAAATTACTCAATACAAAAGCGATCCCAAGAACCTGACCACTCAAGTTACCCATGCCAATATGTATGCATAGTTAGGATGATAATAGCTATTGCCACCAAATCACTTTCAAAATTATCTTTTATGAATAAAAACAAGTTTATACACATACAAGCAACTAGAAATTGTTTCATCTAAAAAATACAACCAATTTAATGTTTTCAAATCAACCCATTTACTAATAAAAGTGTTTACAAAACCATTGTTTCCAAAACATAGTTCAAAATAGTGTTTCCCAACATCAGCAACATAAAATAAGGATGTGTATAGTCGCACCTTCGCCTTTCCACGATCCTTGGAAGTACCTGAAACCATAACCAAAACTGTAAGGTAATTCTTAGTGAGTTTCCCCGAAAGTATCACTACACAAAATGCATAACATAATCAAACAAGCATGTTGGGTCCAATCAGTCATCGGACTTGAATACCCCCGGTCCAAAACTATTGGTCTAGATTACCCCTAGCCCAATCAGTCATCGGAATGGAATACGAATATACAACGAGTCCACTCATTCATTGGACTGGAATACCCTTGGGTCCTCAGTACGAGTATGGCATACCAACCGGGCCCTCAATTCATATTTATAATGCTTCCAAGCCCTCAGTATGAGTTTGGAAAGCTAATCGCATATATGGAATGCTCCAGAGCTCTCTGTATGAGTCTGGCATGCTAATCGGCCCTCGACACATATCTAGAATACTCCCTGGTTTGTTGGCTACAACACAAATCAGTACAACCTCAACCCAACACAATATGTCGACACATAAATAACAGAAAAACAGACAATCAGTCAACAGGAAAATAGGCAGATCTACCGATCACTACCATATAGCAACATCCAATAAACTAGGATATAGATCTAAAAGATCAATATTGCATAGCAACCCACGGTAAACCATGATATCAATCGAATAAGCCGGCCTTGGTGCCTTTGACCAATAAGTATAGTGAGGAAACCTCACAGTATGAACAATAGTTGATGAGGTTCCAACTCTGAATCTCAGCTCTAACCATCACCTATTAATCCAAACGAACAATTTTCAAACACAGTCCAAAATACTCAAAATACCCCTAGGTCAAGCTTGGTCAACCTTAGTATAAGTCAAAGTCAATGGGTCAACATAATTGCATATGCATACAAGAATCCAAGGCATCGGACCCAAATCTGGATATGCGCAGCATACCTTATTGTACGCCCAACATAAACAACGACCCTCTTCTTAACACATTCAACACTTATTTCTTTGACTTAATGCTTCCAGTTACAGATCCAAGGCTAAAATAACCTTAAAAGTCATAACGTTTCCATCTTTATGACTTTGCATGCCCATTAAGTTCTTAAAACACAAAAAACTCAACATCTTAATGCGTTAAGACCTTCTATAGAATACATGGAGCAAAAATAACCATCAAGATCACATTTTTATGAATTAAGATCCCTCTTAAGGTGTGAAAGGACAACTTATAGGATCAAGAATTTGCCATGCTCAAGAATCTCCATTTTTTGGGACAAACGTGTCTTAAAGAAAGAAATGTCTAGATCAACAAGATGGAGTGATCCGGATGAAAACTTTATACCTCCTAGAGGTTGCTAACAAAAAGGAAATCCTAGATTCAAGATGCTTCCAAGCTCCAAGCTCTTCTCACCACCTTCTTCTCTTTCAAGAACACCTCCAAAACACTCCAATGCACTCAAAAAACACTCTTTTCACTTAGGGTTTGCTTGGGGTCGTTTTTGACAGAGGGAGGCTGATGAAAAAATGAGACATGAAGCTATAATGGGGTTTAAATATGGGACACACCCTAAAAATTAGGGTTGAGATATTCCTTATTTACGCCCCACGTATGAGGTGTATGCCCAGCATACTAGGGTGCGCCCTAGTACGCCTGGCGTACAAAACATACGCTCAACGTACTACACTTGTGCAAAATCACCATATTTCCCCCATGAGCCATTTTTAATCCTTTTCCATCCTAAGGACCAAGATGCAATATTATTCAAACAAAGGGTTAAGATTAGAAGCACCTTATCATTGGGATGTTATATTTCTCCCCCACTTGAACTAGACTTCGTCCTCGAAATCAGCTAAGACAAATGACTTAGGATAATGCTCCCGCGTCTCATCCTCCAGCTCCCAGGTCCACTCGGAGCCTATTCAGTGTTTCCACTGAGCCTTTACTAAAGGTATCTCCTTGTGTAGGACGTTTATTTATCTCTCCAATATAGCCACCGGCCTCTCAATATAATTCAGGTGCTCATCGACCTGACCATCATCCAAAGGGACCACTACCTCACCGTCCAACACACACTTTCGCAAATGAGAGACATGAGAAATGTTATGGATCTGACTGAGCTCACTCGACAAATCTAATCGGTAGGTCAACCTGTCCACCTTGGCGATCACCCGAAAAGGTCCAATATGCCAGGGAAAAAATTTCCCCCTCTTCCTGAAGCGTATCATACCCTTCTAGGGCGAGACCTTTAGTAATACCATATCAAAAACCTAAAATTCCAACTTCAATCGGTGACGGTCAGCATAACTCTTCTACCGACTCTAAGCTGTATGTAGTCTCTGCCTGATCTGTTGAATAAGCTCCATGGTTTGACAGGCTACTTCAGTCCTTCCATGAACTTGTGACCAACCATTCCCCAACATACTGAGGTATGACATATCCAACAATAAAAGAGCTTAAATTGTGGGGAACTAATGATGGAGTGTATTTGTAGGAAAACTCCGCAAGAGGTAGGTAGGAATCCCAACTCCTATAAAAATCTATGACACAAGCCTGAAACATACCCTCAAGTGTCTAGATGGTCCACTCACTCTGACCGTCAATCTACATGCGATAAGCAGTGCTGAAATGTAGCCTCGTGCCCAGTTCCTTATAGAAATTCTATAAGAATTGGGAAGTCAACCTAACATCTCAGTCTGATATAATGGAGACCAGAACCCCATGACGAGCAACAATCTCCTGGACATACACATCGGCCAACTTTTCGACTGAAGAGCTCTCCCGGATGGCCAAAAAGTGGGAACTCTTGGTCAATCGATCCACAAAGAACCATATAGCAACGAAACCCTTGGCAGTCTTTGGCAACTTGGTAATGAATCCATGGTGATCTGTTTCCACTTCCACATGGGAACCTACAAAGGATGCAGATTACCATGTAGCCTCAGATGCTCGACCTTGACCATCCTACAGGTCATGCACATATCAACGTACCATGCTATCTCCCTCTTCATAAACGGCCATCAGTAACTCAATTTCAAGTCCTGATACATCTTGGTGGTTCCCGGGTGTATAGGAAAGCAAGACTTATGAGCCTCCTCCGGTACTATCTGCCTAACCCCACCAAAAACTGGAATGCAAACCCCACCACAATGGGTCAATAACCCCCGACTATCGATGACAAACCTATCAATCTCGCCCTTAATCCTTTCTTATTTCCTGTTGTCCTTCCTAATTCCCTCTGCTTGTGCCTTTCTATTCAAGTCCAAAATTAGAGAATCATTGGATATCATCATGCATGTGACGCCCGTGTTTTTGGGCTAATCATTAGTATGACGATGTAATAGTCAAGGTCAACCATTGTAACCTATTGTGAAGTAATAAAGAAGAATTGTGTGCATATTATGTGAATTATGTGCTTATATACTTGTTAATAAAGATATAATGAAAATAAGCATCAAAAATAATATTTTAGACAATCCCGATATCTATCAGCAAAGTGGTATCCGTGACAAGGATTCCGGAGATATAAAGAACACCGAAATCCGAGTTATAACGAAAAAGTTATGGCATTTCGAAGTTTCACGACAAAAATGGTACGACATTGTGTGACGTAAATAGTGAGTTTGCATATAGGACTTTTTGGCCTTAATGATCTAAACAAAACTCGTAGGATACGTTAAAGCAAGAGTGTGCATGAAAAGAATGCCCAAATCTTACTTCGTATGAGGAAGTTATGATTTTTCTAAGTTTCAGCTTAGCAGTATGCGGCTCGGAGTTCGAATAGTAGATTTGTCGATTTTTCTCCAACACAACCTAAATGAGAATCAAAGATCCCGTTAATAGTAGTTCAATGGTAAAAGTACAGACAAAAATTCACATCGGATGAAGAAGTTATGAATTTTTAACGGATTTTCATGTCCCGGCCTGTTAAAAATATAACTTTAAAAATGAAGTCAAAAATAGCCGACGGGGTCTAAACGAAAGTTGTAGAGTACGGTTTTACCTATGCGTGGATATAAAGAATGTAAAAAATGGAGCTAGTATGAGAAAGTGATGAGTTTTAGAAAACGGGATGTAAATCCGCGGGGGTGATGACATGACGTGATCTCGGCCCTCCCTTGCTCCCTACGATCTCGCACTTGGATGCTGACACATGTCACTTCCGATGCCCAATGTAGCCAAGGAATGCCTCACATTCAAGTATGCCCTGCGTATGAAGGAAGGACGTTGCGTGTTATTGTATACTCGGTCCAAGAGAAGGCACGTCGCACCAAGCCGCTTCGGACATGTGTTGGATGAACTTCGCCTTACGTCCCAAGTAGATCAACAGTACACCCAGTGTACCAAGGCTTCACACCCTATAAAAGGGCTGCGAGGGAAACCTTCCAATGCACACCTTTTTCCACTCTCTTTCTCTCAATACTCTCTCTCTAACCTATCCCAACCCCAAATCCTAAGGAACCCCCTAACACTAGAAGGAAGCCCCGGAGCGCCCGAAGGCTCCGAGAAAAAGTGCTTTTCGGATCGAAAGCTCTACTCCAGCGGATCCCGGTTTTTAGCAAAACCCGCTGTAGGTGAGATACGCCTACCCTACTTTAAATATAACTTATATATAAATATAATATCGTTATTATGAACCTATAAACAAGATTTATCAGTAACTCAAGGTCGTTATACTGATTGATCTACTTACGGGAATGATGTCTAGGGTGTGATTTAGTGAGGTGTTTAAAGTGGGATTTCCACACAATATACTTCATATACCAAACAGATCCTTCCTCCAATATGATCCTACCTGGTTGTTCCTTACTTGATAGATCATGAAGTAGACTCTGAGTTAATGATGATTCTAGACTAATAATTAGTCGCAATGAATATTAGACTAAAATCTAGTGGTAATGATACTAGGTTTCGTCGAAGGAAAATAAATCAAGAAAAGAGGTGCCTGAGTTCAAAATTACCACCTTAACAGGTGAGTGCATATTTACTTTCATCTTACAAATAGATATGAAGTATATATATATATTACGTGTTATGTGTGCATATTATCTGTATACTTGCTATCTATGTCGGATTAACAGTTTTATACATGTTTTAAATGATTTAAACTGTATATGTATTTTATATCTACAAAAGTTTTGGGTAAAACATGGGAAGATGTAATAGATGGTGTGTGATGAAATAAAATGATGAGAGGCATCTATGTTGATGTTGATCCAGTCATCTAGCGGAGTATAGATGACGACCACAAACTTTTCTAGACATTCCAGTGGAATGCTAACAGGCTCGCAACTTGTAGGTGTTTATTTGAACTAAGTGTTTGCTAGTAGTACTCCATCCCCGTCATGGTTGCCTTATTTGACATAAACTGTTGAGGAACCCCCGAAGCAGTGTTGTAACCCTTATGAAAATCCTTAAGCTAGGTCCCTTATATTAGATGCTTTAGGTACGTAAAGTGACGATAATGGGAACGGGTAATCGAGTTTGTTTGGTTTGATGAAATTAATAAAATTATTATTGTGGGTTGAAAACCCTATGTGCTCACCAGACTCCCAAGCCTGACCCATCAGTTTCTTGTATTACAGGTAGTAGCACAAGAGCATAGTTGGGTGACTTGACGAGGGATTATGGATTATAGGCTGATAGATATAAATATATGTTGCAAGGCCTATGTTGTTCTGTTATGCTTTTAATCTGTATCGAACATGACATCCCGAGGTTTTAATATAACGAAATACATTTCTTCAGAACTGCTTTGATAAATCTTTATCATATTTATCTTTTGGGAACAATTTATGCAATACTTTCTTTAAAAAGTTACTCTGATTTTCAAACCAAGCATAAGCAAATCGGTCTTTTCATGTCATGAAAACGGGGATGCCACATTTGGTATCAAAGCATTACATTAAGTGAACTAGGAATTTGTAGGATTTCAAGACTTAAACATAGAATGCTAACCGAAGATTGTGAGATTTGTGTCTACTATATATTAGACAGAAGCACTAGCTTGTTTTAGGATGTATGCCTAATATGCTTTATGTGCTAAATGCTTTCTACCTTAGATGATATTATTTGTTCAGATCTATGGTCTATTGCCGACCGGATCTATAAACCTTATGTATTCAAGATTCTAAGTGTTCAACTATGATAATAGAACTAAGATGTAATGTTTCAGAGTGATAAGGACGATTAAAACGTCTACCATAAATAAAGATCTAAATTCACCTTATTCAGTGTATAGATCGAAATGGAAAGAACCCGAAGTGGAAACGCGAATGCAAAAAGATATCAACAACCTCAACCCCAAATGATTGAGCAAGTGCCTGTACTAGTAGCTGTACCAAAGCCAATCACAATGGCTATGGTATAAGCGATGATCCAGATGATGTTGGATCGTCAAATGGAGGAGACTAGGAGATTGGTACAAAATAGGGACGAACCTACAATGCATGTCGAACAGCCTGAACTAAATGATGGGCAATCAGAGGAGGGAAACTATAGTAGGACCGTTTGTCAAGCTAATCTATCGGTGAACAACCAAGACGACGGAGTTGAGAGAAACAACTGCAGGTACAAAGATTTTCTAACTTGCATTCCATCGAATTTCACTGGGAAGGAAGATTTGATTGGAGTTATGGATTGGATCTCAGAGATGGAATTAGCTTTCATGACATGTGGTTGCAAAGGCAATCAACAAACCACATTCGTTGTACATCCATTCAGAGGATGCGTTGTTTGCTGTTTGAACACCCTAGGAAGACTCTAATCCCCAATGAGCCCCTGCAACTGATGTGGGAAAGATTTTGGTGCATTTCTAGCGCAAGTACTACTCGAGCTATAGAACCAATTCCCGACTTTGAAGAAAGGAAGCATGTCCATCGATGAATACACCAACAACTTCACCGACAAGATGGAGTTTGCTTTGCGCCTTGTCCCGGATGAGCAGATAAAAATCAACAAGTACGCATAGGGACTTTTATGGGAGTACATGGTGCTAGTATGCCAGACACCTACTCTAGAGGCAGCTATCTAGGATGCCAAGTCTGTTGAGGAGATGATCAAAGGAAGAGCTGCCAGTAAAGCTTAGGTTGGCGAAAAAAGGAAGTTTGAGGGATCTGTAAGGTCCAATAAGAAGAGCAAGTTGTTGGATAAGGTGTCTAAGTCCATAACTATTTCTGGTATGTACTTGACCCGACCCGTCATGGTCCATTTGGGTTGCATGGCACCATGCAATTGGATAGACTAAATGAGAGAAATAACACTTGGAGATTATTAATATATTATAAGTTTTAATATATTAATAATATTATTTGATTAGTTTGATCAAGAATTAATTTAGAATTAATTAAGTGATCAAAAGATAACTAATTAAATATATGAGTTGATTATGTAAATCATCCATATCTTGTATAGTGGGCTAAGAGGCTCCATGGACTATCAAGTTGGGTTCCACCCATAGGATGCTCCATGGATGCTCCATGGGAGTTACAAACCCATGGGTCATGGAAATGAAGAGTCATGACACATTAGGATTTACATGGTGTAACCCTAGATGTGTCAACACTATATAAATATCTCAATCTCCATCAAAATCGTTTACACATTAGGGAAACAAGAGGCCTTGGCCGATTTCAAGAAGTGGGTGTTCTCTCATAAGTTTTTCCAACAGCATTTGTTGTTGTGTGAAGCATTTGAGGCATCACACTTAGAGTGCTAGGCTCATAAGGTTTCAAGGAACACAAGCAACAACAAGGTAAGTTATTCTATCTATCATTCAAGTTAAAATTGTTCCCCGTGTATGCTAGATAGGAATATAGCCTTGGAATTCAACTTTGCATGATAATTAGACAAACATAGATCCAAGGTTATTAGGGTTGCATGTACACTTAGGAAGTGTTAGAATGCTCAAAACCCATCACAAGTATGGTTCAAGAAAGTTTGGAGGAGGAGGAAACGAGGCGAAGTGGTGTGGGAAGTGTAAAAAGAAACACTTTGAGAAATGTAACAAGGAGATGACCTGCTACAAATACGGAAAGACAGGTCATTACGCTAATGAGTGCACCATCAACAAAAGGGTGTGCTATGGTTGTAACGAGGAAGGACACATTTTGAAAGACTACCCAAAGAAAAAGGAGGCGGCAAAACCCAATGTTCCGCGAAAGCCGAAGGCAAGAGCATTTTAGATGACCCTGGAAGCCGCAAAGGATGCTGCAGATGTCGCTTCAGGTACCTCTCTTGTAATTGGATTGTCTTCCTATAGAAAAACTTAACGATGCTCTAGTTGTAGAAGTTGCCAGAGGCAAGTTCATACCTATTAACGACTGTATTAAAAAACATCGTCATTGACTTGAACGGAAAGGAATTCCATGAGCAGTTGTTACCCGTTGAGTGGAATGATTTCGACATCGTACTGGGAATGGATTCACTTAGCGTCAATGATACCGAGATACTATGTAAGAAAAAGATAGTAAGAGTAAACCCAGCTGACAAAGAGTCATTTATGATGTATAGGCACAAACACCGAGTGAATTCTGGAATCATTTCCCTAACGAAAGCCAGAAAATGTTTGTCTAAAGGATGCACATCATAATTGGCATTCGTGATCGATGTTGAGAAGGAAAAGAAGGAAATACGAAGTATACCAGTGGTGTGTAATTATCCAAAGGTCTTTCCCAAAGATCTTCCTTGATTATTGTCTAATAGACAAGTGGAGTTTCGAATATACTTGTTGCCAATAGCAAAAACACCATACCGATTAGCACCGGTAGAGATGAAGGAGCTTATGACGCAACTTCAGGTGTTGTTGGACAATGGTTTCATTAAACGTTCTTCATCACCTTAGGGTGCTCTAGTGTTATTTGTGTAGAAGAAAGATGGAAGCATGAGGATGTGTATAGAATATAGAGGGTTGAACAAGGCAACGGTGAAGAGCAAGTACCCATTATCGAGGATTGATGACCTATTCGATCAGTTGCAAGGTTCGAGTGATTTCTCAAAGATCGATATTAGGTCAGGATATCACCAGTTGAAGGTGAGAGAGCGGGATATTGAGAAAAGTACATTCAGAACAAGATAAGAACACAATGAATTCTTGGTTATGTCATTTGGACTAACCAATGCTCCAACAACATTCATGGATTTGATGAATAGGATTTATAAACCATTCCTCGATAAATCTGTGATAGTGTTTATAGAGGACATTTTGATTTACTCGGAAAGCCAGGAGGAGCATGGCAAGCATCTGCGAGAAGTATTAGAATTCTTGAAGAAGGAAAAGTTTTATGCAAAGTACTCCAAATGTGATTTTTGGATTCAATATGTCTAATTCTTGGGTCATGTGGTTAACCAAGAAGGAAAAATGGTAAACCCAGCAAAGATTGAAGCTGTGATGAAGTCGGAACGACCAAAAAGCCCCATGGAGATCCGAAGCTTTCTAGGATTAGACGCATATTACTGAAGATTTATCCAAGGCTTTTCTTCGATACTTGCTCCATTGACAACTTTGACCCATAAAGGAGCTACTTACACATGGAGTGAGAAACATTAAGAAGCGTTCGAGAAGCTGAAGAAGAAATTGTGTGAAGCACAGATTATTTCTTTACACGATGGAGTCGAAGACTTCGCAGTTTATAGTGATGCGTCTAGAGTTGGGTTGGGTTGTGTTCTGACCCAAAGAGAGAAGGTGATAGCATATGCATCTCGAAAATTGAAAGAGCATGAAAAGAACTACCCCACTCATGATCTGGAGTTACCAGCAGTACTATTTGCACTAAAGATATGGTGGCATTATCTCTATGGCACGGAGTGCAAACTTTTCACTGATCATAAGAGTCTCTAGTATCTCTTTAATCATAAAGAATTGAATATGAGGCGGCGACCCTGGCTAGAGTTACTCAAGGAATACGACTGTGAGATAAATTACCACCCTGGTAAAGCAAATGTTGTCACTGATGCTCTAAGTTGAAAAGTCAACCTTGAATGCAAAAGGCCAAAAGCATCGAGAATAGAAGTTGTTTCGACGATTATGGAAAGTATTAAGAAAGCACAGGAAGAAGATTCAGAGAAGAATGACCGAAAGGAAGACCGTTTGGACAAAACATTGGTATTCGGTACAAACAGTCAAGGATTGAAGGTATTCTAAGATAGGATTTGAGTACCTAATACGGGAGGAGTAAGAAATATTCTGATGGAAGAAGCTCACAAGACCATGTACTCGATTCATCCCGGCAGCACTAAAATGTATAGGGATCTGAAACCTTACTATTGGTGGCCAATGATGAAGCTCGATGTTGCAATGTATGTGACCGAATTTGTAACATGTGCAAGAGTTATGGCACATCATCAGAAACTATATGGGAGTTTAGAACCTTTACTCGTACCCATGGATAAATAGGAAGACATCACCATGGATTTTGTGACTAAAATGCCTAGGATGAAGAACGGCCACAATATGATTTGGGTGGTCGTGGATCGTTTCACTAAGAGTGCACACTTCATAGCAGCCAACGTGAGTTGGTATATAGATAAGCTTGCAAATGCTTACGTGAAGGAGGTAGTAAGACTTCACGGTGTTCCTCTAACGATTGTATCAGATCGTGATAATCGTTTCACGTCAAGGTTTTGGAGGAGCCTACAAGAGGAAATGGGTACAAAGTTGTGCTTAAGTACAGCTTGCCATCCGCAGACTGATGGTCAGAGTGAAAGAACGATTCAAACACTGGAAGATAAGCTAAGAGCATGTACCTTGGAATTCCAAGGCAATTAGGATGAACACTTACCTTTGGTAGAATTTTACTACAACAATAGTTTCCACTCGAGCATCGAGATGGCACCTTATCAAGCCTTGTATGGACAGAAGTGTCGTATGCCGTGTTGTTGGCTTGAGGCTAGAGAGAAGCTGTTTATGGGACCCGAGAGAGTCCATCGAACTACTGAGAAGGTAAAAGTAATTAGGGAAATGATGTTAGCAGCTCAAAATCATCAAAAGAGCTATGGTGACAAGAAAAGACGACCAATGGCATTCGAAGTTAGAGATTCGGTGTTGCTTAAAGTCTCACCGTGGAAAGGACTTATTGTTGGAATAGGTGTCTAAGCCCATAAATATTATCAGTATGTACTTGATCCGATTATGATCATGGTCCTTTTGGGTTGCCTTCACTCATGCAACTTAATAGGATGACAAGAGAAGAGGAATCGGAAATTGTTGGAATGGTTAAATCTAAAGGTAAATCATAATTCATTCTAAAACCGAGTTTTAGAGTTCAACTCCAAGATTGTGACTTGAGTGACACATCTTAAAGAAGGTTTGTAACACACTCATAAAATGTGGAGTAGAAATTGTCTTCTTATTCCTGCACATTTTTAATTGGTAAGTTGTGATGTCTTGGATAAGATAAAGACCAACTAGGGCCAATTGTGTGAAGTGTTTGTCTTGATAAGAACCCACATTAACTCTTGAATATTTGTTTGTCAAGGAATGTTTCTTGAAAAGAGAATCTTATATGTCAACAGGTCAGTTGGAGTCTTAATGGTCTTGAATATCTTTAGGAACTTATCAAGAATGAACCAACTGTTTTGCACTAGCACATGACTTGAGGTTTGTAACTTATCATGTTGACATATTCTTGTTTTTATGCCATTCTAGTTGAGTTGACTATGCATGTGAGCTCTATGATTTATCATTTGAATGCATAAAGACAAAGCACCTTAATCAATGAAAGTTCATTGATTTGTATGGGTGAGCTGCTCTACTACTTGGAAAACATGGTAGACCCTTCTGCTGCCAGATGGCAAGAAATTAAGATTGTATGGTTTTGGATTTGTCACAACCTTTTCTTATGATTATGGTTATGACAAACACATACACCATAAAATCTAAGTGGTAAGGTTTCTCTCCGCTTCATGAAAATGATTGTGAGGAAACGCTTTCGCTAGGAAGATTTTAAGGAGATAGCGATTGTGTAAATTGCATTCTCAAATTTGATTATGATTACGACATCCCTATTCATAGTTCAAATTGTGAGATTTGGAAATTAGTCTGAACATTTGGGGCTTATTGATATAAGTTCTAAAATAGTTTAGACACACATATGAGCTTTCTAATAAAAGGTGTATGATCTTAAATAAAGTCTTATCAAAGGATTACGTATCAGAATTATGAACTTTGGTAAGAAAGTAAATAAGTATTGATTTCTAGAAGTCTAGCTGTTTTCTGAGTACATGTCAAAGCTAGTGGGAGCATAAGTGTTATGTTGGTAAGGATATAATTATCATGTTAGTGGGAGCATGATTATTATGTTAAGTGTTGCAAGTTAGCAATGTTAATTATAGAAAACAAAAGTTTCAATTCGCAGAGTTGTAGTGTTGTTTTTGCTATAATTAAGGGAGACAATTTCATACATCGTTTCAAATCTAAAATCTTAGATTGAGATTTTAATCAAATTTAGTGAGAGGACATATATGAATGTTATTTTGAAAAAATTCAACATAATGGAATTCAGTATATAGTAGTATTATAGCAAGAGAATAGTAGAGTATCATATCTTTATGTAACACATTATGTATCGTATCCCATACGCTTCGGTTATAGGATCGATTACATATGCTTTAATATTTGACCGTTCTAAATTTTCCAAATGCCTAGGACATTAAGAGGGAAAAGGGCCAGAATTGTATATGACTAAAGTAATTTAAACAATTGTCAAGTATAATTTAAGGTGCGCCAAGGATTGGTCACTTGTGGGCAGTTAGAAGTATTGTAATGAATGGGTCATATTGACATTATTGTGAATAAATAAGATTTTGTTAAGAATGAGTTGTCATATGGAAAATATGGAAATGTTTCCATAATGGGAGTTGGATATTAAGAATATATGTAATGTGCAGGATAGAAACATTTATGTAAGAAGGATGTTCAAAGGAATGTACTTTGAATGTGAGACTTTATATCATTCATCTCCAATAGAGCGCTTTGTAATATCATTGGCAAAGTATTTGTGACTTTGGTGCTATAACATTATAAAATAATCATTGCGTAAAATGTTAGAATCTAAAACATTCCAATCGTGGCAATAATCTAGTATTCTTACACTTATGATAAGGATTGGGATTGTGAAATGAGCATCAATTGGAAATGTGTTCAATTGATCTATTTCACAAATGAAGGACCATAGGTAAACGTAGTGTGCATTCTTGGAGCATGGGATGACTATTGTTTTCAATTCAAGTATTAAGTAGAATATACAAAACATTATACAATGAATAACGTGTAATCGATATGGTGATTAAATAAAAGGTGTTTTATTTATACTAAAAGTGTTGAGGCCATATTGGATTCAATTATTGTTGTGTTTCACTTCGCACGTTTTCACTTCCCGAATAACTAGGTTATTAAAACATCCATAATCGATCATACGTTGGAAGTAGGTAATGAGGTAAGACTATCATGAATCCGACTGTAGATTGTCTAAAGTTATTAGACAAAGCAAAAGTTTGCTGCAGTGTTCATGAGTGCTACTGAAATAAGATTTGAGTATTAGATTAAAGCTACGCTCACGTGAATCACTTAATGGATTTTATGGTTGATTATGAGACGATAATATCTTATATTCTTGAAACAGAGAGATATGAGTTATTGTTTGCGAGTCGGTTTCACATTGATAATACGTAAACGCATCAGTAACTTGATGTTATAAAACGTATTGTTGTGTGTGATTTGATAAGTAAATAGTGCAAGAATATGAGTCGAAGTTTATTCGTTCCTTTTACCCAAAGTGGGATAAAAGCGATATCTGTGGACCCCTCGATGATTTAGTGATGACACCCTAAGCACTTGGCCAAGCCTTGACTAAGTTGATGTGTTCAATTGTAGCCTGTTGTCCGCCGTCATAAATCGGAAATCGGGAAACAACACATAGACAAAGAGAATGATTATAGTCCATGTTTCATGTTTATACGATATCTAGAATCAAGGAATATATGATCCCTTATATAAAGTATGCGTTACTAATAAGATCATATTCCGACACGAATTTTGAAAGCTACGATTGCTAATCATGTTCTAAAGTCGTACTTGCAATAATAGTTATTAGACTTATACAAGTGGGGGACTATTGAATTAGGTGTATAAGACCATACTATTATTGGTATGTACTTGACCCGATTATGAGCATGGTCCTTTTGGGTTGCCTTCACTCATGTAACTTGATAGGATGACAAGAGGAGAGATAGTAGGATTTATTATATGAATAATAAATTGGTACTCAAAATGGTTTTATTAATATATTACAAGATTAATATATTGTTTGGAAATCATATTATTTAATTGGTATTGATCAGAAATTAATTTTGAATTAATTTGGTGATCAAAAGAGAGTGATTAAATTTAGGGGACCGATATTGCAATTAACTGTTAGTTGCTAGTTGGGCTATAGACTCCTAATAGAAGGGATTGGACGGAATCTATGGGAAGCCCATAAGGATTTTGTCCAAGGGGCCTTCTAGATGGTTCCATGGATTGCTTAAGGCCTAAGCGAGGAAATTAGGGTTTCCACCTTAAAACTCTAATAAGCCTCTACTATAAATATGCCCTCTACATAGGATATTTGGCCCCCATGAGTTTTTGTGAGAAAACCTAGCTGAAATCCTACCCTCTCCAAGTCTTCCTTTGCATTGGGTGTTTGTAACTCCATTAGAGGTGCAACACCTGGGGCACTAGGCTTTCAAAAGTCACAATCAAGACGGATTAAACTTGTTATTTCTACATAACAAGAGAGGTAAAGATTCTAACCCTAATCATATATGATTTTTGTAGGGTTTCAAAGCACTCCATGGATGATGGCAATGGGCCCCTTTGATGAAGTGTAGGTTAAAAGCCCAAGACTTGTCTTTTCCCTATAAATAGTCATGTATTATTCACAATTAGAGTTAAGAGAGTGAGGCAAAATGTAGCCGCCACATTGTGAGGTTTCTTGTAGAGTTAGATTCTTATTTCTTAAGTGTAATTTATTCCTCATATTTGAATAAATCGAGTGATAATTCGACATAATGTTCATATTTGTGTTTGTTCTTATTTTCTGCATCTTGTTCATCAAATCTCAATTAGGGTTTTAATCCCAACAAGTGGTATCAGAGCGGGTCTTTGAAGATCTATTGATTTTTGAAGTATCGGTTCTTGATTTGATGATTTTCTGCGCAAGTTATTGAAGATTATTGGTGTTTTGGCGACTTGGAATCAAGCTTTCTGTTCATGAAAACTTACTGTTCATCTGATATTGTTTTTGTTATCCCATTTGATTTTAAGTTCATATTTTTGATTGGATAGGATTATTTGTTTGTTGTCAATGGATTTGTTTCTTTTGTTTTAATCCATTAATTCAATTCTACTTTGTTCCTGAGCCCAACTAGTGTCGTTTACTGTTCATTCTTGACTCCAATAACTTTACTCGCTGATCGTTTCTTATTGCATTTGAAATCACCAATCACGCGTCAACAAATCTCGAAATCCTCTAGTTAATCTAAGTTTTTTGTTCTTATGTTTCGCTTGATTTCATGATTCATGACTGTGGTTTAATTTATTAATCGATTTGGTCTTTGAATCCAATTTCTTATATCTAATTGTGCGTAACTTGTTCCCATCCGAGTTCTTTTGACCTGTTCAACATCGATTTTGTTTTCTAATTGAATGATTTTTCTGGATATTATTAAACGTGAATCATCTCTTGTTATTGTTAAGATCGATTGGGATTTTGGGGTCCAGAATTGTCATTCGATGTTTTTGAGTTTAAAGAACAGATGAAGTATTGTCAAGAATAGACGAAGATGGTGATAAATTCGATTGAAGTGGTGTTTGATCTTTAAATCGATTTGTGAAAATCAATTTGGTGTTTGTCAAGTCTTGGGTTCCGATTGCCAACGTTTTTGAAGATAAGGAATCTGGTTTGATTTACGATTTGGAGACTAAATCGAAATTGTGAAAATTTTGTTTCAATTTGAAACGATGATGAAATTGAATGCTTGGAATTGGAACGCAGGCGATCAGAATGATGGGTGTCTATTTGTGATCGGAACGAATGGTTATGAACGCAATCAAAATGAGGGAATCGGAACAAATACATTTTTCCGTATCTCGATGTGAAAAGTCAAACCAGAAAAAGTCAAAATTGACTGTGAATTGGGTGGAACTATGAACGATTGTCCTGCGATCCCTGAAACATCAGGAGAAAGAGAACCTATGGTATAATCAATGGACTTGGAATGAACCTGGAAGGAACTTGAGTTCGTGTGATTGTGCTTGGAACGAAAGAGGGGAGGACCGAAAGCAAACCTATTGGTTGGGTTTCGCACCGAGACTGTAACAATTTGGCTCCTGTTCGTTGTGGTGATCAGGCTTGCAATCGACCACAAATGTCTCAGATTCGCTTCTTTATTCTCGGAACGAAAGTGTATCTCGGAGTTAATTAGTTTGGATTCGGTGTTACGGGTTGTTCCAGTCGTTGTGTTCATTCATCTGAATGTAAATGGGAAGATGACTTAATGTTTTATACTTGGTCCCTGCAACTTCAGCGAATTGACTCTTTTGGTCCCTATACTTTTCATGCCTTGGCAGTTTTGGACCATTTCCAGATTTTGTTACAAATAAAGGGGTGTACTAATGCAGAATTTCCATTCCAGCCCCTGTCTTTCAGCAAGTGACAGTTTTTGCCCTATATTCAGAAAAGTTAACAAATTTGAGGGCTGGTGAACAGTTTTGGATTTTTTAACGCACATATTTTTTTGTGAATAGAAAATTAAAGATTCCATCAAGTCTTGGTGGTTTGGAAAGTCGTTTTTCGTGATATCGTCAAATTTTTCACGAGTTTTTCGGATTTTATACTTCATTGTGTATATCATTTTGTCGCGGGGGAGCTTAGTAAATTTTTATCCATTCAAGATCATTCTCATGACCATTTGAAGGCTTTATAATCATGTTTTTGATTATAAATCGGGGGAGAATTTGGTATGGCCATTCGAAATTGGATTTGTGACTTTTCAAGGTTGAAGATTTTTGATAAAGCTTGTGGTAGAATTATGAAGGTAGCTTTTACAGCAGAAATTCTTCATCGAGCTCTGCTAAAGCTTTTACAGAGAAGTATCCTTTACAGTGGAAGTTCTTTATCGAGCTCTGCTAAGGACTTGTTATATCTCCGACTTCTTGTATTTTCTTGATCAAATGGCGTTACGAATCTTAAAGTTTGGGTTGTTACATGATATTTTTCATGGATTATATCATTAGCTTATTTAAAGATCATTGTGACTTGGAGGGGGAGCTCTTCAAAGACAAGAAGTGATTCGGTTTCTTTTTTCTGAAATGGGTTTTTATGGAGGGTTTGGTTTTCATGAAGATTCTTTGGGATTACATTCGAAAATGAAGTTTAAAGACATTACTTCCGTGCTTGATTTACATATCCTAGAGCCCGTGTTTGAAGACTATTGAAGAATCAAGATTCGTGGATTGCTTCATCTATTCCTCGTTGCAAGATCTTTTTATTTGCTAGATGCTTGTTTTGGAAGTTAAAGCATTGTCATCCATTCCATACTTTGAGGGGGAGATTGTAGGGTTTCAAAGCACTCCATGGATGATGGCAATGGGCCCCTTTGATGAAGTGTAGGTTAAAAGCCCAAGACTTGTCTTTTCCCTATAAATAGTCATGTATTATTCGCAATTAGGGTTAAGAGAGTGAGGCAAAATGTAGCCGCCACGTTGTGAGGTTTCTTGTAGAGTTAGATTCTTATTTCTTAAGTGTAATTTATTCCTCATATTTGAATAAATCGAGTGATCATTCGACATAATCTTCATATTTGTGTTTGTTCTTATTTTCTGCATCTTGTTCATCAAATCTCAATTAGGGTTTTAATCCCAACAATTTTCGATATATGTATGCTAGTAATAGGGTTATTGCTTTGGTATTCATATTTGTATGTTCAAATTAGAAAAAATTGGATCCAAAGCAATTAGGTTTGCATGTACACCATAGGAATAATGTTATGCTCAAAACCGAACATTTATAAGATTTGGGAAATAAGGAAAGTTGAGTCCATGGTTTATTGGGTCGATCAAAGTTCTATAAAGGATTGGAAACCAAGCTTACAGGCTAGAACTACCAGAAGAACTAGATGGTATTCATAACTCCTTCCATGTGTGTTATTTGAGGAAGTTCACGGGAGAAGTTTCCCACATAATTCCAATTTCAGAGTTAAGAATGGATGAAAATAAGAGGCTAATTGAAGAGCCTGAGGCAATCATTGACTGTAAGACTAAGAATTTGCGATGCAAGATGGTTGAATTAGTGCTTGTACGCTGGAAACATACGAATGGGCCGAACCTCACCTGGGAGACAAAATGTGACATGATGAGTCGCTACCTACATTTGTTCGTTGACGCATGATTCCAAGACAGAATCACCGTAAGGGGGAGAGAATTGTAACACCCGTGTTTCTGGGCTAAGCATTAGTATGATGATGTAATATTCAATGTGAACCATTGTAACCTATCGTGAAGTAATAAAGAAGAATTATGTGAATATTATGTGAATTGTGTGCTTATTTACTTGTTTATAAAGATATAATGAAAATAAGCATAAAAAATAAAATTTAAGATAAACCCGATATCTATTAATAAAGTGGTAGTGGTCATGACAAGGATTCCAGAGATATAAAGAATGTCGAAATCCGAGTTATAACGAAAAAGTTATGGCCTGTCGAAGTTTCGCGACAAAACCGGCACGACACTACGTGACGTAAATAGTGAATTTACGATAAAGGACTTTTTGGCCTTAGTGATCTAAACAAAATCCGTAGCATACGTTAAACTGAGAGCGTACATGAAAAGAACACCCAAATCTAACTTCATATGAGGAAGTTATGACTTATCTAAGTATCATTTTAGCAGTACGTAACCCGGAGTTCGAATAGTAGATCGGTCGATTTTTGGCCGACATAACCTAAACGAGAACCGAAGATCCCGTTAATAGTAGTTCAACTGTAAAAAGACAGATGAAAACGGATGTCGGACGAAGAAGTTATGAATTTTTAACCGTAACACTTGTTCCAGGTATTACTTAATTTATTTAAGATCTAGGATCTTGTTGTGTGGACTCGGTGAGTTGGGAGTCCAACTCGTCGAGTAGAGGACATTTCAAGCATGTGGGATCTACACCCTACTCGACGAGTCGGAAGGCCAGCTCGACGAGTTGGCACTATAATGATAAAACCCTAATTTTAGGGTGTTCACCCTATATAATCTCCTTAAGAGCCTAGAGGCTGACCTCCCATCAGCCTCCAAACCCTAAGAACGTTTGTGCTAACCCTAATCCCCATTCTCTTCCATTTTTTGAGTTAGTGTGGTTTTGAAGCTTAAGAAGAAAGAGATAGTGTGAAGATCCAGTAAACCAAGCACTCATCCTTGAGCTTGACCATTTTGTAGACTTTTGTAAGTCTTCAAGACTCGATTTTTATAATAGAATATGGCTAGATCTTGAGTTTACTCTTCATTTCCCACCCTTCTTGTTGATTGCATGCATGGGATTCATAAAGTTTGCAACTTTATGAATCTCCAGGGCAAAATGGTCCCAAGGTGGGCTAGATCTGGCCTTTGGTCGAGTAAGGACACCATGTAAGGGTTTTAGGGCATATTTCGTACTTTTTGGCCATTTTGACCTAGGGACATGCATTGGACGTGCATGTACATAAAGCCTCCATCTTGGGAACATTTTGAGGACTAGAAACCTTTTGTGAAAAGGAGGGATTGCAGATCCCTATAGTTTTGACCATATGGCAAAGCTTTGGGGCTTTCCAACCTTTTTTAAGAGCCTTGGAGCATTTGGAACGATTCTAGAAGGTAAAGTGGGAGAATTTATCCTTCTAGACACCTTAGGTATTTAGATCTGAGCCCTGGAGTCCCTGGATTCGGTGAATCATCACAACAAGCAAACAAGAATGGTGACTCAACGAGTTACTGTAGGAACTCAACGAGTCGGATCGGGTTTCCCCACCTTCTGAATATCACATGAATTCATCGAGATGATGAAACAACTCGACGAGTTAGCTAGGGTTTGATCAAGTTGTCTGGACTCGGTAGGAACTCAATGAGTCGCTAGATGCACTCGGCGAGTTGAGGTCAACATGGACTGTTGACTGTCATTGTTGAGTTTGACTTTGACCAAGGTTGACCAGCATTGACCTTGAGGGTAATTATGGGACTTTGACAAGTCTATCTTATGATTCATTTAGGAAATTGAGTTGGAGCAGCATGTGGGACATATCTGATTACAGTTTGTTAGTTTAGCATTCGTGAGAGGTGAGTCTTCTCACCATACCAATGGGTCTAAGGCACCAAGTTCGGCCCATTTATGATATGTGCTTTTCGGTTGATTATGCACATAATATGGTAGGCTAAGACCACGTAGAGCTTCACGTGGTATTTGGTATAAGACCTTGGAGGGTTTACATGGCATCCTAGTACACTTGCATGATTAGTTGTATGATACTTGTTTGGTAGAAAGACCACGCAGGGGCTCCCATAGCAGAAACACCATTTGGGGGTTCCCATGGCAGGAAAATGTGGGGGTTCCCATGGAAGATAGTAAGACCACGTGGGGGTTCCAGTGGTACCAGGTGTAAGACCTTGGAGGGTTTCCATGGCTTCCTTATATGTTGGTATGCATGGCTTATGTGGTATATGTAGCTTTACGGGTTATTTGTTATGTGATATGTGGATTGTATATGCGGTATGCTCTGGGGAACTTACTAAGAATTAGCTTAAACTTTGTGGATTTGTTTCACATACATTTGAGGGCAAGGCTTGATGATGCGGTGTGCACTCTCTCACCGACATTTTGTGGGACACTCTGATGTTTTCAAATAAAAATTGTAATGGATGTGGATTTGAAAACAAATGTGTTGGGATTTTATGGTTTAAGGATATGTATTTGATTTATTTAAAAATGAAAAAATTTCTTTTGTAAAATTGGCTCGTTACATTAACGGATTTTCATGTCCCGATATGTTAAAATATAACTTTAAAAATAAAGTAAAAAATAATCGATGGAATCTAAACAAAAGTTGTCGAGTACAGTCTTGCCTACGCGTGGATAGATAACATCGAAACGGAGCTTGTATGCGAAAGTTATGAAGTTTAGAAAACAGGATGCGAATTTGCGAGGGTGATGATGTGGCATGATCTCGACCCTCACTTGCTCCCCACGGTCTCACATTCGGATGCTGACACCTGTCACTTCGGACGCCCAACATAGCCAAGGAATGCCTCACATCCGAGTACGCCCTGCATACGAAGTAAGGACGTTGCGCGGTCTCGTATACTCGGTCCAAGAGTAGCCACGTCGCACCAAGCCACTTCAGAAACGTGTTGTATGAATTCCACCTTATGCCCCACGTAGATCAGCAATACACCAGCGTACCAAGGCCTCACACTCTATAAAAGGGCTGCGAGGGTAGCCTTCTAATTCACACCTTTTCGACTCTTTTTCTCTCACTACAAACACACACACACATATACTATCTCTAACCTATCCCAACCTCCCAAAGCCTACGGGAACCCGCTAGCACTAGAAGGAAGCCCCGAACCTCCCGAAGGCTTAGAGAAAAAGAGCTTTTCGGATCGGAAACTCTGCTCCAGTGGAGCCCGATTTTTAGCAAAACTCGTTGTAAGTGAGATACGCATACCCTACTTTAAATATAGCTTATATTTAAATTTAATATCATTATTATGAAACTATAAATAAGATTTATCAGTGATTCAAACTCGTTATACTGATTGATCTACTTACGGGAATGATGTATGGGTTGTGATTTAGTGAGGTGTTTAAAGTGGGATTTCCAAACAGTATACTTCGTATACCACAGAACCTACCTCTAATATGATCAAATGGACCCTACGTACAATATGATCTTACACATATATATGAAGTATTTTATATATATTATGTGCTATGTGTGCATATTATCTGTATACTTGCTATCTATGCCAGATGAAAATTTTATACATGTTTTAAATGATTTAAACTGTATATGTATTTTATATCTACAAAAATGGTGGATAAAACATGGGTAGATGTAATAGATGGTGTGTGGTGAAATAAAATGATGAGAGGCCTCGATGTTGATGTTGATCCAGTCATCAGCAAAGTATAGATGATGATCATGGACTTTTCTAGACACTCTAGTGGAGCGCTTGCAGGCTCGCAACCCGTAGGTGTTTATTTGAACTAAGTGTTTGCCATCAGTACTCCATCCCCCTCATGGTTGCCTTATTTGACATAAACTATTGAGGAACCCCCGAAGCAATGTTGTCATCCCGATGAAAATCCTTAGGCTAGGTCCCTTATATTAGATGCTTTAGGGACGTAAAGTGACGATAACGGGAACGGGTAGTCGGGTTAGTTTGGTTTGATGAAATTAATAAACTTATTATTGTGGGTTGAAAACCCTATGTGCTCACCAGGCTCCCAAGCATGGCCCACTCAGTTTCTTGTATTACAGGTAGTGGCACAAGAGCATAGGTGGATGACTTGATGAGGGTTATGGATTATAGGCCGGTAGATATAAATAAATGTTGTAAGGCCTATGTTGTTCTGTTTATGCTTTTGATCTGTATCGAACATGACATCCCGAGGTTTTAATTTAATGAAATACATTTCTTCGGAAATGCTTTGATAAATCTTTATCATATTTATCTTTTGGGAAAAAAATTCCGCAATACTTTTCATTAAAAAGTTACTCTGATTTTCAAACAAAGCATAAACAAATCAGTCTTTTCTAGCCGTGAAAATGGGGATGTCACAATGCACATCTCCCCAGCTGAAGACCCTGTCGATTTGCAGCTCAAGGCGTATACCACCACATTCCCTTTACCTAGATGGTAAATGATCTCGCAGTTATAATCCTTGACCACTTCCAGCCACTTGCTCTGCCTCATGTTCAGGTTCAGCTGGACCATAAGATATCACAAAATCTTATGATCCGTGTAAACAGTACAACAGACCCCATAAAGATAATGCGTTAAATCTTGAGGGCAAACACCATTATCCCCAACTCCAGGTCGTGAATAGTATATCACGCCTCATGTGGCTTCAACTGGCGGGATGCATAAGTAATCACTTGTCCCCTCTACATAAGGACTATCCCCAAACCAATGATGGACATATCACAAAATACCACAAAATCCTCAACAGCCTCTGGAAGGGTCGACATTGGGGCCTCACATAACCTCTGTCGTAGCGTATCAAACGCAACCTACTGCTCAGGGCCCCAATGGAAATCCATTCCCTTCCTATTTAGACAAGTGAGGGGTACTACGATCTTGGAGAAGTCCCGAATAAATCTCCGATAGTATCCCGCCAAACCCAAGAAACTCCTGATCTCTGAGGGAGATTTTAGAACCTCCCACTGCATCATGGTCTTGATCTTGGCCCGATCGACATAAATCCTGTCTTGGTTAACGAGATGTCCCAGGAATTGGACCTCTCGTAACCAAAACCACACTTCGAGAACTTAGTATATAGTCATTCCCGCCTCAATACTCCCAAAAGCTCTCGAATGTGTTGGGTTTTCTATGCATCAAATACACTTTACACTAGGTAGCAGAAAAATAAAACTACGATATACCTAAGTGTACATATTGTTGGGATTTGAGCATTCTAACACTCCTATGGTGTACATGCAACCCTATAAACCTTGGATCTATGTTTTCTCTATTATACATGCAAATAAGAACTTTCCAAGGCTTTAATCCTAACTAGCATATTATGAAGTTCTTATACTACAAAATACTAGTTAGATGACATACCTTTTGATGTAGCTTGATGCCTTCAAGCTTTAAGAGCTTAGCCCTAATAGTGTGGAAGCTTCAAGTGGAATCAAAAATCACCAAAACACCTTGGAAGACTTTAGAGAATATGGATACTTGGTTCTCTCTAGTGAAATCAGCTAGCCCTTTTTTGTGTACCACACTAGTGCAAATTTCACCAACCAATGACATCTTTATATAGTATGGAGACTAGAGTTAAACCCATGACCTTTCATTTCATATGATCCATGGGTTAAACACTCCATGGGCTATCCATGAAAGCTTAGCCCAACCTAAATGAACTTGGCCCATTCCATATATATAAGAGTCCATATTTAATTAGTTCATTTTGATCACTTAATTAATTCTAAATCAATTCTTGATCAATACTAATTAAATAATATGATTCCATATTAATATATTAGAACTTATAATATATTAATATTAATCATAAATATACTGTTCTCAAAAGACTATCCATATAAATTGCATTGGTGAAGTGCAACCCAAATGGACCATGCCGGGTCGGGTTAAGTACATACCAAATATAGTTATGGATATAGACATTAATCCAACAGTCTCCCACTTGGATAAGTCTAAAACTATTATTGAGTATGACTTCAAAACCTAACTGGGAATCGTAGCTCTTAAAGTCGCTGTCGAACTCTGATCTTGTCAACGAACTTGTCCATTAGATAAGGGATCATATATTCCTCCATTCTAGATATCATATGGACTGAGACATGGATTATAATCATTCTCTCTGTCCAATTGTTGTTTCCCGATTTCGGATTCATGACGACTGACTAATTGAACACATCAAATCAGTCCTGGCTTGGCCAAGCACTCACATGTGTCATCATTAAATCATCGAAGGGCCCACAGATATCGCTTTTATCCCGAAGGTAAAAGGAATGGATAAACTTCGACTCATATGGCTTGTTCTGCTACTTGTTGAATCATACATAAAGGCACGTTTTATAACACCGAGTTACCGAATGCGTTTTTGTGCAATCAATGTACAACCATATGAAAACTTGTTGTTATCTATTCCTAAGCAATACCTCATAACTCCTAAGAAGTAGCTCAAGAATCCAATCTTCAAACTATGCGATAGAAATCCATCTACGCGATCAGATTCAACATATTCTTTCTTTAAGTTTCTTTCCTTTTCTTTGATTCTTAAAACATCACCATGTGACCCAGTCACATCATGTATCAAGAATCTCAGAATAGAAACTTAGCAGAGTTAGATAGTGGACTTTACCTGAAGTAGAGTCAAACTTATTGACTTTAACATCCTTAGGTAAATTTGGCAGCTTCGCAACTAATGACCCTTCCTTTGGCAATATAAACATATGGACCCTTAGATAATAGCACACGGGACTATCTCAGACTTAGCCTTTCTCTTTACCATTTGGTGAACCAAGTTGACTATGGCCAATCCCTTTCCATTGGGAAGAGAACGCATTTCTAGATTTCCTGTGTCACTATTGTCCCTGTGCATAAACTTTTGGGAAGTTGATGTTAGCAAATAGATAAGATCATTAAAGGTCTTGTCATAGTCTGTTTAATAGGTGTTCCAAAAGAACTCACTTTGTGACTTAGAAAGTAGTTGAACCACTGACTTTCTCAAGACTTTGACACCCAACTCTCCCGGCTTGTCAATATGTGACTACATCTCCAAGATATGATCACACCTAGACCTTGCCTTGCCAATAGGGCTTGAGTGACCTTGAACTTGTGGGTTAGGGAGAATAATTGGAGGAGGTTAAAGAAGTATGATTTCCAAGGACATCATCTTCATTTAGGAAAGTTTTTTTCAAGAGATTTGAGAAGATCATAAATGTCTAAACTTGACATCTTTTGGGAGATATTCAAGATAGTTGATCTAAAGTCCTTAATATGACACCCAATTTGAAATATTAAGGCTAGGACCCAACAAAATATTTTATAACTTGGAAGAGGGATACCGTAATCCAAGCTATAGAATATTTGAAGGTAGGTGAATGACGATTCACCAATTTCCACCATGAAAAACGAAATAATTAATTAGGTTTTAATTGGATTTGAAATTCCTAGATCTTTGAGATTCATTGAACTGTTCAATGGCATGTTTCAATCTCGAGTGTGCCCTTCTGGTTTTGTGACTGGGATGCCGAGGATCACAAAACAAAGTGTGAAGTAACCATACAAATTACTTGGTACCCTTAAGTGTTTACCCCTCAATTGATGTGCCGGTTAACCACACACACTCCATCGATACTATGATAAACATTAAGTTACCCTTTGCCTACCTTGTTAAATACGAGTTAGTGTGCCCGTTAACCACACACGCTCCACTAACCGATTTAAACAAAGTGCAAAGTGTAATTTCATGGATTTGCACCTTATTCACATTTTCCTAAGTAACTAAGATTGGGTATTATTAAGAGTTTAGTTACTTAGTATTTATCATTAATACTTTTAATGAAGGGAGAATTATAGTCCTGTCAAACCCGTTCGGCTAACGACCCTCCACCAGTCAAGGAAGCGGTGGGTGAGAGTGGACACCCATTAAACTGCCATTTTATAGGCAGTAACCTTATACCCCCTTATAGACCGGCTTCGTGAGTGAGACCTACTAACGGTAAGACTGACTTTACTCTTATACATATATATACATATTATTAACTTATAATATTATAAAGTATAAGGGTATAATTTTAACTTTTAAAATTCTAAGGGCTAACTTGGAATTAAAGTATTCATAAGAGAACACTTTTCAAATTCCAAAACTTGAGGGCAAGTTTTGAAATTATTCAAAACTAATTAATTCCATAACTTATGTATTTAAAGTAGTTTTATTCCAAAAACTCTTCAAGTTCCATAACTTGAGGACAAGTTATGGAAGACTTTAAACTAATAAAAGAATTAACTTTTTTTTATATTTTATAACTGATGGAATTAATTAAGGCTACACTTTTTATTTATTTATTATTTAATGAAGAGACTCTTGGTTCTCCATAACTTGAGGACAAGTTATAGAGTCATAAAACCATTTAATAAGGAAAGACTCTTCATTTTTTTTTGTAACCTAAGGCATTTTTTATGAGTTTTTAAGATTCAGAAATGTGACTTTTCATATAACTTGAGGACCAGTTACAAAAACACATTTTATGAACAACTTTTAGATTAATTCGGATTGAAAACTATTAACACATATTTTTCATTAATCTAAAAAATAACTCATAAAACAAGGTAACACAAAAAAAACTTTTGGATTCCATAACTTATGGAGTTTAATGCTTCTTTTATGATGAAACTTTTCATGTTCCATAACTTAAGAACAACTTATGGAATTCTTTAAAACATTAAGACCAAGTTTTGTAACTCCATAAAAAACTTTGAATCAATTTTTCATAAAACCTTTTCATATCCATAACTTATGGAGGTTTCAAAAAACTCTTTAGATCAAACTTTTAAAACTAATAAAATAATCATATAATTTTACCTTTTACTAAATTTGACCTAATCCAACTCATATAGAAAATGATTCAAATTTTACAAATAATTAGTTTTTCACAAAAACAAGTAATTATCTTAAAATTTGACAAACGTCATGTTTTTTTTCCTTTTTTTCAACTTTGAAAATAAAACATTTGCATTAATATAACAGAAAACAACCAGGCTTTGATACCAATGTTGGGATTTGAGCATTCTAATACTCCTATGGTGTACATGCAACCCTATAAACCTTGGATCTATGTTTTCTCTATTATACATGCAAATAAGAACTTTCCAAGGCTTTAATCCTAACTAGCATATTATGAAGTTCTTATACTACAAAGTACTAGTTAGATGACATACTTTTTGATGTAGCTTGATGCCTTCAAGCTTTAAGAGCTTAGCCCCAATAGTGTGGAAGCTTCAAGTGGAATCACAAATCACCAAAAAATCTTGGAAGACTTTAGAGAATATGGATACTTGGTTCTCTCTAGTGAAATCAGCTAGCCCTTCTTTGTGTACCACACTAGTGCAAATTTCACCAACCAATGACATCTTTATATAGTATGGAGACTAGAGTTAAACCCATGACCTTTCATTTCATATGATCCATGGGTTAAACACTCCATGGACTATCCATGAAAGCTTAGCCCAACCTAAATGAACTTGGCCCATTCCATATATATAAGAGTCCATATTTAATTAGTTCATTTTGATCACTTAATTAATTCTAAATCAATTCTTGATCAATACTAATTAAATAATATGATTCCATATTAATATATTAGAACTTATAATATATTAATATTAATCATAAATATACTGTTCTCAAAAGACTATCCATATAAATTGCGTTGGTGAAGTGCAACCCAAATGGACCATGCCGGGTCGGGTTAAGTACATACCAAATATAGTTATGGATATAGACATTAATCCAACAGTCTCCCACTTGGATAAGTCTAAAACTATTATTGAGTATGACTTCAAAACCTAACTGGGAATCGTAGCTCTTAAAGTCGCTTTCGAACTCTGATCTTGTCAACGAACTTGTCCATTAGATAAGGGATCATATATTCCTCCATTCTAGATATCATATGGACTGAGACATGGATTATAATCATTCTCTCTGTCCAATTGTTGTTTCCCGATTTCGGATTCATGACGACTGACGAATTGAACACATCAAATCAGTATTGGCTT
The DNA here is from genome assembly GCF_052625555.1 of Lactuca saligna. Taxonomy (NCBI): domain Eukaryota; kingdom Viridiplantae; phylum Streptophyta; class Magnoliopsida; order Asterales; family Asteraceae; genus Lactuca; species Lactuca saligna. The sequence goes on from NC_136423.1 coordinate 154,085,621, forward strand.
GGCCAAGCACTCACATGTGTCATCATTTAATCATCGAGGGGCCCACAGATATCGCTTTTATCCCGAAGGTAAAAGGAATGGATAAACTTCGACTCATATGGCTTGTTCTGCTACTTGTTGAATCATACACAAAGGCACGTTTTATAACACCGAGTTACCGAATGGGTTTTCGTGCAATCAATGTACAACCATATGAAACCTTGTTGTTATCTATTCCTAAGCAATACCTCATAACTCCTAAGAAGTAGCTCAAGAATCCAATCTTCAAACTATGTGATAGAAATCCATCTACGCGATCACATTCAACATATTCTTTCTTTAAGTTTCTTTCCTTTTCTTTGATTCTTAAAACATCACCATGTGACCCAGTCACATCATGTATCAAGAATCTCAGAATAGAAACTTAGCAGAGTTAGATAGTGGACTTTAGCTGAAGTAGAGTCAAACTTATTGACTTTAACATCCTTAGGTAAATTTGGCAGCTTCGCAACTAATGACCCTTCCTTTGGCAATATAAACATATGGACCCTTAGATAATAGCACACGGGACTATCTCAGACTTAGCCTTTCTCTTTACCATTTGGTGAACCAAGTTGACTATGGCCAATCCCTTTCCATTGGGAAGAGAACGCATTTCTAGATTTCCTGTGTCACTATTGTCCCTGTGCATAAACTTTTGGGAAGTTGATCTTAGCAAATAGATAAGATCATTAAGGGTCTTGTCATAGTCTGTTTAATAGGTGTTCCAAAAGAACTCACTTTATGACTTAGAAAGTAGTTGAACCACTGACTTTCTCAAGACTTTGACACCCAACTCTCCCGGCTTGTCAATATGTGACTACATCTCCAAGATATGATCACACCTAGACCTTGCCTTGCCAATAGGGCTTGAGTGACCTTGAACTTGTGGGTTAGGGAGAATAATTGGAGGAGGTTAAAGAAGTATGATTTCCAAGGACATCATCTTCATTTAGGAAAGTTCTTTTCAAGAGATTTGAGAAGATCATAAATGTCTAAACTTGACATCTTTTGGGAGATATTCAAGATAGTTGATCTAAAGTCCTTAATATGACACCCAATTTGAAATATTAAGGCTAGGACCCAACAAAATATTTTATAACTTGGAAGAGGGATGCCGTAATCCAAGCTATAGAATATTTGAAGGTAGGTGAATGACGATTCACCAATTTCCACCATGAAAAACGAAATAATTAATTAGGTTTTAATTGGATTTGAAATTCCTAGATCTTTGAGATTCATTGAACTATTCAATGGCATGTTTCAATCTCGAGTGTGCCCTTCTGGTTTTGTGACTGGGATGCCGAGGATCACAAAACAAAGTGTGAAGTAACCATACAAATTACTTGGTACCCTTAAGTGTTTACCCCTCAATTGATGTGCCGGTTAACGACACACGCTCTATCGATACTATGATAAACATTAAGTTACCCTTTGCCTACCTTGTTAAATACGAGTTAGTGTGCCCGTTAACCACACACGCTCCACTAACCGATTTAAACAAAGTGCAAAGTGTAATTTCATGGATTTGCACCTTATTCACATTTTCCTAAGTAACTAAGATTGGGTATTATTAAGAGTTTAGTTACTTAGTATTTATCATTAATACTTTTAATGAAGGGAGAATTATAGTCCTGTCAAACCCGTTCGGCTAACGACCCTCCACCAGTCAAGGAAGCGGTGGGTGAGAGTGGACACCCATTAAACTGCCATTTTATAGGCAGTAACCTTATACCCCCTTATAGACCGGCTTCGTGAGTGAGACCTACTAACGGTAAGACTGACTTTACTCTTATACATATATATAAATATTATTAACTTATAATATTATAAAGTATAAGGGTATAATTTTAACTTTTAAAATTCTAAGGGCTAACTTGGAATTAAAGTATTCATAAGAGAACACTTTTCAAATTCCAAAACTTGAGGGCAAGTTTTGAAATTATTCAAAACTAATTAATTCCATAACTTATGTGTTTAAAGTAGTTTTATTCCAAAAACTCTTCAAGTTCCATAACTTGAGGACAAGTTATGGAAGACTTTAAACTAATAAAAGAATTAAATTTTTTTTTATTTTATAACTGATGGAATTAATTAAGGCTACACTTTTTATTTATTTATTATTTAATGAAGAGACTCTTGGTTCTCCATAACTTGAGGACAAGTTATGGAGTCATAAAACCATTTAATAAGGAAAGACTCTTCATTTTTTTTTTTGTAACCTAAGGCATTTTTTATGAGTTTTTAAGATTCAGAAATGTGACTTTTCATATAACTTGAGGACACGTTACAAAAACACATTTTATGAACAACTTTTAGATTAATTCGGATTGAAAACTATTAACACATATTTTTCATTAATCTAAAAAATAACTCATAAAACAAGGTAACACAAAAAAACTTTTGGATTCCATAACTTATGGAGTTTAATGGTTCTTTTATGATGAAACTTTTCATGTTCCATAACTTAAGAACAACTTATGGAATTCTTTAAAACATTAAGACCAAGTTTTGTAACTCCATAAAAAACTTTGAATCAATTTTTTTTTAAAACCTTTTCATATCCATAACTTATGGAGGTTTCAAAAAACTCTTTAGATCAAACTTTTAAAACTAATAAAATAATCATATAATTTTACCTTTTACTAAATTTGACCTAATCCAACTCGTATAGAAAATGATTCAAATTTTACAAATAATTAGTTTTTCACAAAAACAAGTAATTATCTTAAAATTTGACAAACGTCATGTTTTTTTTTTCCTTTTTTTCAACTTTGAAAATAAAACATTTGCATTAATATAACAGAAAACAACCAGGCTTTGATACCAATGTTGGGATTTGAGCATTCTAACACTCCTATGGTATACATGCAACCCTATAAACCTTGGATCTATGTTTTCTCTATTATACATGCAAATAAGAACTTTCCAAGGCTTTAATCCTAACTAGCATATTATGAAGTTCTTATACTACAAAGTACTAGTTAGATGACATACTTTTTGATGTAGCTTGATGCCTTCAAGCTTTAAGAGCTTAGCCCCAATAGTGTGGAAGCTTCAAGTGGAATCACAAATCACCAAAACACCTTGGAAGACTTTAGAGAATATGGATACTTGGTTCTCTCTAGTGAAATCGGCTAGCTCTTCTTTGTGTACCACACTAGTGCCAATATCACCAACCAATGACATCTTTATATAGTATGGAGACTAGAGTTAAACCCATGACCTTTCATTTCATATGATCCATGGGTTAAACACTCCATGGACTATCCATGAAAGCTTAGCCCAACCTAAATGAACTTGGCCCATTCCATATATATAAGAGTCCATATTTAATTAGTTCATTTTGATCACTTAATTAATTCTAAATCAATTCTTGATCAATACTAATTAAATAAGATGATTTCATATTAATATATTAGAACTTATAATATATTAATATTAATCATAAATATACTGTTCTCAAAAGACTATCCATATAAATTGTGTTGGTGAAGTGCAACCCAAATGGACCATGCCGGGTCAGGTTAAGTACATACCAAATATAGTTATGAACTTAGACATTAATCCAACACATGCAACCTATGGATCCATGGTTTCATGCTAATTACATCAACCTTATGAAACATAAAACATAAAGAAGAAAACATAGCTCTTATGTAGCCCTTGATCTCCATGATTGAGATCCTGATCCTCCATGAAATTGCATGGATAAGAGAACCCAAACCAAAATCCCTCTAGTGGTATCACACCCAATGAAACCAAAGAGTGGAATAAAAATAAATAGGAGAAGGGTCCGTTTCACAAACCCTAAGAGGGTTAGAAATTGTACCTATAGGAGGAGGAAGAAGAGGTGAAACTTTAAGCCAAGAATGAGAAAGTAAGAATGAATCCCCAAGGCCCTGTTTATAGCCTTGGATGCCTTCCAAGGTTCTATCCTCAAGCCCATGTGGGATAGATAACCCTAAGAACGAAATTCCCTTTCCCCTAAGAGAATTTTCATCCATCACCCTTCTTCTTAGGGTTCTGGAATATTCTTGAGCAACCAGTTATTAATTAATGAATATTTAACCCTTTAATTACTTAAACTGTTAATTAATTCCCAAAATATATTTCCAATTAGTTTCTAATTAATTATTAACCATAAAAGTTAATAAACCAATTTCTCCTTTATTTATTCTACTCAATTTGGGTCTTGAGGGCAACCCAAAAGGACCCTGTTATTATTAGAAATATCACCAATAGTTAATGACCTTGGATACATTTTCCATTAGTCTCCCACTTAGACAACTCATCACCTACACGAGGACCAATACTTCTCCAATAATCAACAGAGAGTTAGCCATCCAATGCAACTACTGAGCTCTTGATCTAATCAAGATTTAGGCCTTAGATAAGTGATCAACTATCCCTTTGTTCTATGATATATGTATAAACTCGAGACATGGATAATGGTCAATATCATAATTCAAGATTATATTTCCCGATATAGATTTGTGACGATTGCATCTCACTACTAAATTGAACACATCAATTCCTGTCAGGGATCGGCCAAGCACTTTATATGTCAGCACCAAATCATCGAGGTGCCCATAGATATCGCTTCTCCTGTTACGGAAGAAGGAACTAATAAACTTCAACTACATATTTTTTTGTCTATTTCATCATGTCACACATGGACATAACCGTTATAAATACCAGTTATGGATACCATTAGAGTACACCAATGCATAACATAATCATAAGGAAAAACTTCACACATATCTAGGTTTGAAAAATAGAAGATATTATTGTCTTAGAATTATGCGTGACTGGATCCATGAAGTAATCTCTAAGTGTGGGTTTGTAAAATATATAAATATCTATTTAGTACTCATGAGTGTTAGCACAATCTCAATGTTATGTCCAATCAGTATGGATAATCCACTAATTCTCATGACAGTCTTGAATCACTACTTACGTCCAAGAGTATGATCGACTATGGATGCTTGAGTGAACTAATACTCGGGATGCGGGTTCTGAACATGCAAAAGGAGAACACTTTAATAAGCTAATTGAAATGACCGATCTCTATCATATATTAAGATCTCCACTTAATAATCACCAATTCGAATTAACACTTATATTGCTTTAAGTTCTCAGCTTGAAAACAAACTAAACCAAAAGAGCTTAAGCCAATTTGTTTGCAAATCTAATGTCTCTCGACTTTGTTTGATTGTCAGACTTGTCAATGACATTGGCTTTTGGAATGGATCGATAAGATTATCATTCGATATGACTCATTGATTATGATGTCTTTACATTTGACTCATTATCAAATGTGTGGGTACTTACTGAGTATGTATCCATGTGATCTTGTGTGATTCAGCATCCATACTCGAGGTAAGTTAACCCTTAAAGTCACAAGAACCTTCATAAGGACCATCAATGATTAAATTTCAACAAAGATGTCACTAATGAATCTATTTTGGTCACATTTTCGTCTTTTCAATTTGACCAATTGCAAGATACTCTAAGTGTATCAAATCCACTATGGTGTATTACTTAGTACTCTTCGAAGCCAATACTTCATCATTCAGTAAAAGCACGAATTCTGACTGCGAGCTTTAATGTAGCTTTTACAATGATCTCTTCCATACTTTCAATATCATTTCCTATGTCCTCCTAGGACTCTTAAGAATGTTCTTGATCTTGATTCGTTGTTTCTTGCCCAACTAATCTAATCCTACTTGTCATGCTCAAGTGATACGAGTCATCAAATTTGCTACAGGTTATGGCATATATGATCGATCCCATAACAGAAGCATATGAGACACAACTCATTTCCTCTAGCTCAATAGTAGAGCTAAGACATTAGCATCGCTCAATGTCATGCCATATTTATTAAGCACAAACCTTTCTAAGTTTTGCATATCGAGTTTCCTCAACATTCCATGCCCTTTGCTTCATCAAACGAATCACTTTGATCTATCTCGATAGATCCTTATTATGTACATGTTTTGTATCTCCCATGTAGATCATATCAAAACAACTCTCATACCAAGCCAAGTTTTTACACTTGCTAAGTTAGAACTCAGTTTCCTATGAATCCAACATTATCTATGTACAATACAAGGGTGACTACAATGTTCCCACTAGCATTGATGAAAATATATGGCTTATCTATGTTTCTTGAAATTCAAACTCCTTAATTTTTTATCATTGAAATAAAGATTCAAATTACTCCCACTAGCTTTGACATATGTATGACTCATCTCTATTTCTTCAAATAAAGATTCCAATTACCAGTGACTCATTTACCTCATTAGTATAAACTCTTATACAACTAGGTGTGTGACATCCTCTATCATATCTATAAGGAAGAGGTGGAAATATATCAGTACCCTCATTAACTCTTTTAATCTCGAATTGAAAGTTATGTCTAACTTTAGGCTCTTTATTGGTTGACTCTCGAATTTTATCAAGATTAATGTGCCTCCCACTAGCCATTTTGGAAATCAACTCCCCCTCTTGGAAGAATGTCGTTCAAACAACATACACTTTGTTCTCAATAGGATTGTTGAACAATTATCTAAAATGCTTGTGTTGGATTAAGTGTCTAAGCCCATAAGTGTAATCGGTATGTGCTTGATTTGATAGTAGCATGATCCTTTTGGGTTGCCTTCACCCTAGCAACTTGATAGGATGACTTTTGGAGAGAGATGTTGAATTTGTTATTTGGAATAATAAATTGATTTATTAATGTATTATGGAAATAATGTATTAATTAGAAATCATGTTATTTATTTAGTATTTAATCAGAAATTAATTTGGAATTAATTTTAGGATTAATGGAACTGATTTAAAGAACAGAGACTATTTTGCAAATCATTGATAGTTGTGAAACTCACCAGATGGACTCCATAATAAGGATTTGAAGAAATTATATAGATTTTGTGCAAGTCCTATTGATGGAGCTTAAGCAGGAAATTAGGGTTTCCTCTAGCAAACCCTACCAACCCAAAGCTATGTAAGGAACACCTGCATGTGATTTTTGGTGACTGCTTGCTTGCTACATACCCTAGCCAAAATTTTGAAGAATTCCCTTCTCTCTCCTTTCATCGTTTTTCTAGTGGTGTTTGTGAGCCATTAGAAGTGCAACATTTAAGACAGTAAGCTTTTAAGAGTCAAGGATCTACAAAGGAGTTCTTGTTATCACGACATAAAAAGCAAGGTAATCATTGAAATCCTTTTGTTATGTGATTTTTGAAAATTGTATGCTAGATCTTGGGTTTATTGTTTTGGAATTTAATTGCATGTTCAACTAGTGAAAAACTTAGATCCAAAGCAATTAGGGTTGCATGATCACATAGGATGTTGTTATGCTCAAAACTTATCAGTGGTATCAGAGCCTAGGATGTTTTGTAGTTGAATTTTATCCATATGTGAATTGTCCAAAGTGAATGAAAAAAATTCGTCAATATGTTCATCCGACTCGATGAGTTCAAAGTGGGATTCGACAAGTTGCCCCAACTCGACTAGTGTATTGCAATAACTCGATGAGTCGGGCTGTCAGATCCCTGATTTTTCGGTTTTGATATTTTTGATTGATTAGGATAATTACCAAATTGATTTTAAATGTCTAAAATCGAATTTTCTAGAAAAGTAAATAAATATCCTTATCAATTTAAGAGATTTGGTCAAATTCTTAGATAAAGACAAAATTATTTGATTAATTTAATTATTTAAAATTAGATCTAGTAATTTTCGAAAGGTTTTAAAAATACCCATTTGGTTTCGGAATTTAAAATTTGTTTAAATAGTTTAATTTTGAAATCTTAAATTTTAAAAACCTAGTATTTTAGAAGTTTAAAATACACCCTTATACTATTTTAAGATTAAAAATTTAATTTATATATATGTATAAGAAAGTCCGTCTTATCGTTAGTAGGCCTCATTCACGAAGTTGATCTATAAGTGGGGTATAAGGAAACTACCTACAAAATGGCGGTTAAGAACATTCTTAAGTATCTGCGAAGAACTTAGGATTGGGTCCTTGTACTTGGAGGTAGTGATGACTTCCGAGTTACTGGTTATAGAGACGGAAATTTTTAGACAGACCGAGAAAACTTCTTTTCTCAGTCTGGTTGGGTGTTTACACTCAATGGAGGAGCAGTAACTTCGAAAAGTTCCAAGCAGGAGACCGTGGCTGATTCAACGTGTGAGTCAGAGTATATATTTGCGAGCAAAGCGTCAAAGGAGGCTATATGGTTGAAGAACTTCATTAGAGGCCTTGGAGTTATGCCATCCATAAAGGAGCCCATCGAAATTTTTTGCGATAATGAAGGAGTAGTTGCCTTGACCAAGGAACCAAGGGATCATGGAAGATCCATACACACCGACAGAAAATACCACTTCATCAGACATCGGATAGAAGAAGGACTCATCGTCGTCAAGAGGATATCGTTAGAAGAGAATCCTACATATCCCATTATAAACGGTCTGAGTAGGATTAAGCATGTTCAACATGCGAGGAGCATTGGTCCAAAGGACGATAATAGTTTTAGTGATTAGACAGATATTCTAGAAACTTGTAACAATATACATGTAATTGACATTGATGATTATATAATGGAGATTGATATATGAGTATTGTTTACTATCTATTGTCAATTGTTTATCATTGTGTTTCAATTTTGCATGTTTCACTTCCCGAATATTTGGATTATTCAAATCATCCACAGTAAATCATACTTTGGAAGTAAGTAGTGAATTAAGACTATCATGAATTGGCTTGTAGATTGTCTAAGTGTTTAGACATAGCAATGGTTTGCTACAACATTCATGAATACCCCTGAAATGGGATTTTGAGTACTGGATTAAACCCACGCTCATAGAATTACTTCATGGGATTTATCACAAGTAATTATGAGACTATAATATCGTATAGTCTTTAAACTGAGATATATGAGTTGTTGTTTACGAGTTGGTTGTGCATTGATAATGTGTAAACGCATCAATAACTTGATGTTATAAAAGGTATTGTTGTGTATAATTTGATGAATAAATAGTACAAGCATACAAGTCAAAGTTTATATGTTCCTTTTATCCCAAGGGGAAAAAGCGATATCCAAGGCCCCTCAATGATTTTGTGTTGGCTTATGTGTCAATCTCGGTCAGGACTGAATTGATGTGTTAAATTAAGTTCTTTGTCATACAAATCAGAAATCGGGAAACAAACTATTGGAGAATATGAGTGATTCTATTCCATGTCTTTGTCCACATGATATCTTGCAGAACGGAGGATTATATGATCTCTTATCTTAAGGACACACAACTGACTAGGTTAGAGTTTGACAGTGGCCTTTGAAAGCTACGATTGCTGGTCAAATTTTGAACTCATGCTTAAAATTATAGTTATTAGACTTATCCAAGTTGGAGACTGTTGGATTAGGTGTCTAAGCCCATAACTATAATGTGTATATGCTTGATTGGATAATAGCATGGTCCTTTTGGGTTCCTTTACCCTAGCAACTTGATATAATGCCTTTTGGAGAGAGAGGGATTGAATTTATTATTTAGAATAATAAATTGATTTATTAATGTATTATGGAAATAATATAGTAATTAGAAATCACGGTATTTAGTTAGTATTTAATCTTAAATTAATTTGGAATTAATTTTGGGATTAAAGGAACTATTTCAAAGAACATGTATTGTTTTGTAAATCATTGATAATTGTGAAACTGGGTTGATGGGCTCCATAATTAGGAGTGGATGAAATTCTATAGAGAGGCCCTATAGATTTTGTCCAAGGCCTATTAATGGTGGTCCATGGGTTGCTTAGGCCTTCAGAAGGAAATTAGGGTTTCCTCCAGCAAACCCTAGCACCCCATAACTATATAAGGAATCCCCTGCATGTGATTTTTGGAGACTGCTTGCTTCCTACATACCCTAGCCAAAATTTTGAATAATTCCCTTCTCTCCTCTCATCCATTTGCTAGTGGTGTTTGTGAGCCACTAGAGATGCAACATTTGATTCACTAAGCTTTTAACAGTCAAGGATATACAAAGGAGTTCATGTTATTACTACATAACAAGCGAGGTAATCATTGAAACCCTTTTGTTATATGATATTCAAAAATTGTATGCTAGATCTAGGTTTTATTGCTTTGGAATTCAGTTTTATGTTCAACTAGTGAAAAACTTAGATCCAAAGCAATTAGGGTTGCATGATCACATAGGATGTAGTTATGCTCAAACCCATCAGCTTGATGGGTTCACCAACGTGATAACAGATATCTATACTAAGTTCTATATTGTCGAGCACTTCACAACGAACGTAAGCCTCATAATCATAAAATTCCATAAACGCTAGTGAGGACTGAATTCCACTTTACATATCGTAGAGTGTTTCACGAACCTTCTGATTTGGTACAAGACCAAAAGACTAATGGTAACACTATTTATGATATAATCCATTAATTGTTAGTATGCATAATGTGACTCATTTAGTACAAAATCAATGAATGATTTGTTTCTCTGTCCAACTAACAATGCTTGTGGTAGTGTTTTGGGTGTAGATAGCTCGTAAGACTCTTTCATAATTCCTTAGATGATCGATAATGTTTTGGACTGAGATTCTCATTATGAGTGTCTCATCCTATTGCGCAATTGATTCTTAATTTCGATTTATAAGAGCTCTAAACACCTAAAGGTTCTAGACTCATATTCATACGAAGTCAATCTTACCATGTATCGTGGTTAATCTGAACGGTCCATTAGTGCAAACTAATTCCAACAGATATTCACATCACCCAGTGATGTATTCATCATTTATCTTGATAAACACGATTTGCATTTATCATAAGACTCTAAGTCAAATGATATCCAAAATCCATTCCAATTAGACACCATGTAATGCATTTCTCATTTATGTATCCAAGAATATGATACCGCAAATACATTTTACCCAAGCCTTTTGGATGTATTTAAATCAGTATGTATTGTGGTCAATTTGAACGATCCATTAGGTAAACTAATTTCAATAGATATTCACACAATAATACATCTTATTCAAGTATTTAAATTATCTTTCAGCAATTGTTACTATACGTACTTTATAGATTTCATGACTTACTTTTAACATGATAGAATGCTCCACATTTAAATATGTTAGAACTATCTCATGAATCATAGTACAAACAATTTCAATTATAATACCATAGACTAAAAATTTGGGAAAAGAGTTATTTTTTGATCCCATGAATAGTCACAAGCGCTCGACACTCACGATCAAATTTACCTTCTCTGGGTTTCAGTATTCTTCCTTTATTTTAGTCACTGTACATTCTTGCGATTATCAGTACTTCATCCTTAGAAAAATACTCAAGGTTTAGAAGTAATGTAATGTTCTGATGGCATTATGAATCCATATATTTGATTGAACACCAAACATGGGAGAACTAGTTATCTTTTGATCCTATGGAAAGTAGCAAGGGCTCGTGATCCATGATAAAAATTTACTTATTCATGTTTCAGTCCTTTCACCTCAAATATATATTTTGGGCATATATGCATTCTTAGTCCTTTCTTGTTCTGGAAGCGAATAGCTATCAAAACATGTCTCAGAATAAGCCGTCCTCTTCCCTTAGCATTTGGGCCTAAATACGGTATACCAACTCTAATTGCCTTTTAACCCATGAACAATTGGATTTCTTCTTCTTGAAACTTCTATTCGTGATCTTAAAATATGGTATTTTGAAGTTTGAGTTTCAATTATTGCCCATATAAGTTCCAAAAGGAAACCTCAACAAGCTACACAACTCCTTTATAGACATTCCAAGTTGTTCATACCAAAATCAAAATGAACTAATCGTAAGTACATAGTGGCTTAGCTACTTGTGTTCAAGGTAGGTCCTAGGACCTACCTTTTGTTTTGTAAAGAAACACGTATATATATAAAAGAAATATAAGGAACTACCTTATTATTGTCAAAAGACCTACCTTTCCATATATTTTTCAATTTCATTTACATAAGGAATCGTGTGGTTTTTGGTTCTAGATTCACCACTATATGTACATGACAGCTAGTTGACTCACCCTATTCAACTCCTAACTCATGGAAATTCCATATTACTTCAATATGTTAGTTTACAACGTACACTTGATAATTTCTCTTTCTAATAGTTTAGAATGCAATGTTTGGAGTAACCTAGGAAGAGATTTATCAAAGTCATGATCTTTCCTTTTGTTTATGAGAACTATTCCCAAACTATGAATTTGACTAGATTGATTATCCTTATAGCTAAATCTTTCAAAGGTTTTATTGTAGTAGACTTTAGTGGATCAGGTTATAGACATCATCAATATCAATTTCTATTATAGTTTGTTTCACTTATCCTTAGAAAATAATCACCCTAAATAAATTTATTTTAGAAGGCTATGATCCATATTTGGCTTCATGATGTGTTAAGGGATGCCATAAACACACCATAAAGTTATTTACGAAGGCAAATCCCTTTGCCAATTTCGATCACCACGGAATTCCTAGATCTTTGAGATTCATTGACTATCAATGAAATGTTGATCTTGGATTATGTTCATCTCAATTCAATGACGACATCATCATGGATCATTAAACAGATGGCGAATCGACCATACAAAATCTCATGGTCCTCGGCTCAAGTTACGCTTGAAATTTGCGGGTTCCACATCATTCTCTACTTATACTCTCAAATTGACATGTCGGGTAACCACACAAGCTCCATCAATAAGTTATAAAGAGAATGTCCAACTTTTATGGATAGCATAAGATTCACATTAAATAGACTGTGAATTAACCAAGAAAAATCGCATGGTCGTTGACTCAAGTTATGCTTGACATTTGCAAGTTCCATATCATTCTCAACTATATTCAAGATTGACGTGTCGATTAACCACACAAGTTCCACCAACAGAATATAAAGATAATGTGCAATTTTCATGGATAATATGAGACTCACATTCTATTAATAAAATGGGATTTTGTTTTATACTTGTATTTATAATACTTTTAGATTCACCATTATCACTATCAAACCCTTTCGGTAACTCCATTCTCAAAATGCAATAGGGAGGTAAGGGTAGTAAGCTCCAAGGACAATAAAAACCGACCTCATTAGGAGTCAAAGAGATCTCCTCAAACCCCTACATCAGAATGGGTGAGCCTAGTCATGACAAGACTGATAATGTCAATATTTAAACCTGGGAGGACACATGTTGTAACTTTTTCATACATATAATATATACAATTCTAATATGTATAAATACAATGGGTAAATTTAAAACTCTTTAAATTTAGTTGTCTGTTATTAATTCTGATTAATTAAGAGGATGCAATTTATCAATTAATAAACCATGAGGGGGTATTATTCAAATTTATAAATCTCTATTATAAATAATATTAAATACTTAAATTCACTATTTAAATAATAAAAAAATATTCAAATTTGAATAATCACATTTAAATAATATTTATCAATTTTCCTGATTTAAAACATTTTAAATTTGGTATTTATCTGTATTTAATAAACCTTCATATTTGAAAAATGAAAAAAAAAATGTTGAAACCCTAACCTGCCAAGCTCACGTCATGAGCAGCTTCTTGCTCATGTTGTGAGCTGCGATTGCAGGTATTCACAATTACAAAATTTTCAATTATTCTTCTTCCATTCAATTTCAAACAAGTATTTACAAAAAATATGGACCTAGGGAGAATGTAACCATAAACCAATGGCTCTGATAGCACCGTTGGTCAAGGACGCAATTTAACAATTAACAGAAGTTGCTCCCCGTGCTACTCTCTGGTTTTGGAATACACAAAGATATCATCAATGAAAACAATAACATATCGGTCGAGCATCGGCCTGCACACATGATTCATCAAATCCATAAACAATGTAGCCACATTGGTTAACCTAAATGGCATCACCATGAACTCGTAATGCCTATAACAAGTCTGGAATGCGGTCTTCTCCATGTCCTCCTCTCCCAACCTCACCTGATGTTACCATGCCTCAAGTCAATCTTGGAGAACCAACATGCACCCTGCAGCTGATCAAAGAGGTCATCAATCCGTGGAAGGGGATAACGATTCTTGACCGTTAACTTGTTCAACTTCTGGTAATCAAAGCACATCCAATGTGAACCATCCTTATTCTTGACGAACAATATTGACACTCCACATGGCAAACTGCTCGATCTGATGAACTGCATACCTAACAGCTCTTGAAGTTGAAAGGAAAACTCTTGAAGCTTGGGTGGTACCAAGCGGCACAATGCCTTGGCAATCGGAGCCGAACCTGGCACTGGATCAATCTTGAACTTAACCTTCCTCTTTGGAGGCACACCGGTTAACTGTTCTAGGAATACATTAGCAAACTCCCTAATAACTGGCACATCTGAAACCAAGACCTGCTCCCTAATCTGAGTTTCAACCACATAAGCTAGGTAACCAGCACACCAATGTTGAATATATTGTTGAGCCCTAGCTTTCGAACAAAACCATGATCCAACCCTGGTACCTTTTCTATAGATAACCCGTTCTCCCACACTGGTCGTTGTCCCTCGCAATCCATCATGGCACCAAACCTGCTCAGCCGATACATCCTCACTATCACGTATACATCCCCCCATGGGGATAAGGATAGGATCAATTGGATAAGGCACCCTGAAGAACCCCAATATACAACCATGATATACATTGGATCCAGAAACCTCGTGTTCGTTGGCTATAGAAACCCACAACTACGAAGGATGGATTGTAACGCCCGTGTTTCTAGCTAAGCATTATTATGATGATGTAATAGTTAGGGTCAATAATTGTAACCAATTTTGAAGTAATGAAGAAGAATTATATGAGTATTATGTGATTTATGTGCAAAATATGTGCTTATAACGACATAATAAAATAATAATAATAATATGCTTCAAAATATAGAAAGAAAAATTGACCCAATATATTTGAAGAAAGTTGAAGTAGTCGTGACAAGGATTTTGGATATATAAGGAACGCTGAAATCCGATTTATAACAAAGAAGTTATGATCCGTCGAAGTTTTGCGACTAAATTGGCACAACGCCGCGTATCGTAAAAAGTAAATTTCTGATAAGCTACTTTTTATCCTTAAATGTCTAAATTGAAGTCGTAATATACGTTAAACTGAAAGTGTGCATATAGACAACGTCCAAATCTATCTACTTTTGAGGAAGTTATGATTTTTCTAAGACTTAGCATGCCAGTACACAGTTCGGAAATCGAATTTTAGATCGATCAATTATTAGCCGACACAACCTAAACGAGCATTGAACATCTTGCTAATAGGAGCTCAAAGATATAAAGACAGACGAAAATGGACGTGGGATGATAAAGTTATGAATTTTAATGGACTTTAACTGTCTAAGCGTGTCAAAATATAACTTTAAAAATAAAGTCAAAATTAGCCAATTAAGTTTAAACGAAAGTCGTAGATCACGTGTCTACCTATGTGTGGATCTAAAGAACGTCAAAACGGAGCTCATATGTGAAAGTTATGGATTTTAGAAGATAATTAATTTTGGGCTAAACCTGCGAGTGACACGTGGCGCAATCTAAGCCGTACCTTATTTCCCAGGGCTTGGAACAATATGGTGACACGTGACATGAAAATGTCCTGCATTTAGCTCTTGAACACCCCACGCTCGTGAGGTTTCCAGCCTATTAATAGAGCATGTTTTTCACTCATTTCTCCACACCATTCTAACCCATTCTCTCTCAAACACCCCCAAACCCTCTGTTCTTTCCCCTAGCACCTCCTAGGTGTTAGAAGAGAGTCCTGAAGCGCCAGAAGGCCCCGAGAGAAGAAGAGCTTTCAGCTCAGAAGCTCTACCTGTGCAGAGCCTGAATTCTCGCTAAACCCAATGTAAGTTATTTATGCTTACCATACCGTAATTATAACTTATTTTTAAGTTCATTATTGTTATTATGAACCTATAAATAAGATTTATCAATGATTCAAATTCGTTACACTATTTGATCTACTTACGGGAGAGCTGTCTAGAATGGTCACATTGGCTTGGGTGTTGGATTTAAGAAAGGCTATACGCCGAAATGGTCCTACCTCCCAACTGTCCTGTCTGGCTGATCCTTACTTGATAAATCTTGAAAGTAGACTTCGGGTTAATGATAAATCTAAAGTAATAATTAGTCGCAATAAATAATAAACTAAAATGTAGTAATAATAATACTAGGTTTCGTCAAAGGAAAACACAATTGTAGAAGCGAAGCGCTGCCTGAATTTCGAGTTATCACTTTAACAAGTTAGTGCATAGTTAATTTCATCTTACATATAGATATGAAGTATTTAATATAAATTACGTGCTATGTGTGCCTATTATTTGTGTTCCTGATTATATATGTTGGATAAAAAATTTATACATGTTTTACTCAATTTAAACTGTATATGTATTTTATACCTATAAATATGTTGGGTAAAGATGGGTAGATGATATAGATGATGAAAGATGAAATAAATGATGAGAGGCCTCACCTTTAAAGCTAATACAGTCATCTAGAAGAGTATGGATGATGACCATGGACTATTCTAGATAGTCCAATAGAACGCTATCAGACTCACAAACTGTAGATGTTTTTGAACTACGTGTTCACCAGGTGTACTCTATCCCCCTTGTCGTTGCCTTACTGACATATATTATTCAGGAATCCCCAAAGCAATATTTTTTTCCTGATGGTAACACTTAGGTTAGGTCCCTTGAATTAGATGCTTTAAGGACAAAAAGTGGGGATAAAGTGAACAGGTAATCGGGTTGAATGATTTGATGAAATTAAATTATTTAATTATTATGAGTCGAAAATACTATGCGCTTCTCAGTGTCCCAAGCCTGACCCACTCAATTGCTTGTATTACAGGTAGTGGCATAAGAGCACAAGTATGATCGGATGAGGGATCCATGGATTATAGGCCATTAGAATAATAGATGTTTGTAAACCCTATACTATTTCTGTTTATGCTTATGTTTTGTATTAACGAAGACATCCCAATGTTTTTAGTATAATTAAAATAAATTTATTTTGAAATGCTTTGATAATATCTTTATCATATATTTCGGAACAAATTCCACAAATCAGCCTTTCAAATAAACCATACACAAATCGGTCTATTTTGGCCATGAAATTGGGGATGTTACAGTTAGTATCAAAGCATTAGTTGAAGAGAACTAGGAATTTGAAGGATTTCTAGACTAAAATTTAGAATGTTAAGCGATGATTGTGAGATGGGAGTCTGTTGTATTTAGGAAATATATAGACATGAGCACAAGCTTATTTTAGGAATGATACCTAAACTGCTTTTATATGCTAAATGACTTATACCTTATATGCATTATATGATCAGATCAATGGTCTTTTACTGAACAGATTTGGAAACTTATGTGTTCAGATTTCTAAACGTTCGACTACAATATTAGAAATGACATGTAACCTTTCGAAGTGACAAGAAGGATTTAAACATCTATCGTAGATAAAGATCTAAATTTGCCTCCATTGTTGTATAGATCAACATGGTGAGACCTCGCAACGGATTAGGAAACACTAATGGAAATGCTAATGGTAATTAGCAACCTATGGTTGAGTGTGCACTAGAGGTAGCAGTTGTACCCAAGCCAATCACGATGGCAGGAGTGCAAGAGAAGATAAAAATGATGTTGGATCGTAAAATGGAAGAGACACGGTGTCTACTTCAATAAAATAACGATAAGACAAATGTACCTACTGTGTAGGCGGAACTAAAAATCGAACAGTCAGAAGAAGGGAATTGTTGGGTTTTTGTTCAAAAAGAGTTTCATAAACTAGAAAAATATGGCAATGGAATACTTAAAATTTTGAACATAACATGACATTTTATACCCACGAATGATCATATTTCAAGTTATAGAAAGATTAAAATACCAACCATAGAAAGGATGAAGAAATAACAACCTTTGTTTTTCTTTGGATCCTCTTGGTAGGCTTGGAAGTTGATGAAGAAGATGGAACTTTTGAGACACAAACAATTACTCAACTTGATGTAGATGCTATTCCAAAACTATTAACTCTTAAGCTTTATGTTCTTATCAAAATAAGAACACAAATAGAGCAAAAGATACAAGTGTTCTTCAAGTTTTCTAATAAAAACTTGTGAGAGTGAGAGAGAGAGGGAGCATGTTACAATTTTAAGGACTTGAAGGTATCAACCCATTCATGAATGCAACCCTCAAATTTATATTGTCTTAAAGTGAATTCTTTAACCATTAGGTCCTTCAACTTTATACAAGCATGTCCCTATGTCATAAGGGTGTCCATGCATGCTTCCTAGACTTAATACTTTTGATTAAACAATTTGAAATCCAATGCACCTCCTTTATCCTCCAAATTTCAGCCATTGTGAAGAAAAAGAGAAGATTATGTTTAAATTTTATAAACTCAAAGTTTATAAAATATAAACTTTATCTTTAGATAAATGAAAAAAGGATTCAACTAGTACAAAAGTTTGTACATGACTTAGTAATTCATACATCAAAAAATAATATGTTACTTGATAATAAAAATTAATTATTTCCTAGAAATAAAGAATTCCCTGTTTAATTATAAGAGTTTTATTGAATATTTATTAAAATGAATTTCTAATAAATAATTAATTACATCAAGTTGTTAGTGTGACCCATTAGTATCATATGTTAACTAGCAATATCACTTTAATATGATTCTTGAGCATACTAGACCTTTCAATCTCCCACTTGCTCAAGACTCATATTAGACTAATATAGACAGTGGTGAACGTCTAGCAACATTTCACTACTCCCCAAAACATACAACTTTGTATCATTCTATCAACATCCAATTCCCAAAAATCTCAAAGCTACAATTGGTGTATAAGGTAAGTTTATCAGTTATCCCTTTACTATAAAGATCATTTTGAACATGACATTCGGATTGTGGTCAATATCATTAGGAGTTCAAATTTTGGTAAGGCGGCTTAGATGTCTAACTCTCAACACCTAATAGGAACAAATCCCATCATGACTACATTAGCCTCTTGCATAGTTCACACCATACCCAGAAATGGATTTTATAACTGCTTGGTTAAGGAACAACATTTGACCATATCAAAGCATAGTACTCCCCATACTCAGGTCCCACTATGTATCTCAGGTGTTAAGGTTACAAAGGCAGTACCTTTTAATTAAGTATCATTCATGACAGCGATCCATGAGACGATCTTGATGTAGGTCAATTCAATACTAGTTCTCTAACAAATACCTATGAAACTTGGTTACAACCACTTGCCTACTTTCATCTAGTAACAGTCAACCAATCCAATTCATATTATTCTTACTTTATAATTGCTCCCACAATTATAACCAATTATGAGCTTTTAGAATAATAACATTATTCATGGATTAAACTTGTTAATATAGAACACAACAAGTATTAATGTGATGACTATAACCCAATATATCATAACATTATCTAAGAGTAAACCCATTTCTATAATAATAAATTCTTATATCTGAAAAGTGACCATTCATACTTAGCTCAAAAGAATGACTTTATCAATGGATTTGTCGAAATTTAATTCGTGTGAATTCTGTGAAAATAATATCATCTCCATACTCAACTTTACTCTAAGTATAGTTAAATATCTTTGAGAATATGATTGGTGTTCTTTCATGATATAGAGTCTCTTAGCTTGATTAAGTATACTCTCGAAGTCACAAAGATTTCTATGTGATCTTCAAATGGTAGAAATCAACATAGTTTTTCAATGCTCCCATTCATCCAATCATATTTGAATTCAACTTCTAAAGTAGGGTATTCTTATTTTGTAGTAGATCGTATCATTATGTTTTTCTTGGATATCATTCCAACAAGACTTACCCTTCATTCCATAATGAAGTCACAATCCAATTATAATTCATAATTATTTATATCTGTTTAGAAATTAACATCTTGTGTAGCTCTTTCCATAAAGATCATTTCTAAACTGATTGTCTCATATACATTCTCTTAGTTCTAAAATACTCTTAGAATGCTCTCTTAGTCATCCAATGACTTAACCATGTATTCAACTAGTACCCTATGACATGCTTACAAGATGATAAAATACTATGCCCTATGCATAATATGGTGTAAATGATGAATTCATTTGTCAAGTAAATAGAATATAAATCCTTTATTCTAGTTCAAGCCCTTAAGCTATGTACTTTTGAGGCTATCTCAAAATGGTGCCATATGACAATGCCAATAATTCTCCTAAAGAATCTTGTGTCTTGACCCCTTTCAAGATATTTTCATTATATGTATAAGGTCATGAAACTTTTAACATTCATTTTATCTATCCCTTATAGATTTTACATTCCAAAAATACATCTTCTTCTTCCTAAGTCTTTCATTTTAGAAGCACTTTCCGAGTCAAGGTGAAAACGACCTTGCATAGTCAAAATGAGATATCAAATGATTAAGTATGTCTCATTTATACAAGATTACGAATTTCACTATGCTCCCTCTAGTTCTTAGTAAACACACATGTTCTAATCATTTTGATATAAAAACATACGTTGTGGTTTTACATAAAATGATGATTATAACAATGAGATGTTTTTTTTATATCTACAAGTGTATCTCAACCTCTACACTTTTTGTTTAGGATAACATAAATTAAAAAAACCTCCAGGGTAATCTATACAAATATCTTCTAGTAGATGTCTATTAAGAAAAACAGTCTTTCTTGAAATCTATTTAGTACATCTCATATTAAGAATATGAATTTACAGTAAATAATATCATTGTTGTCTAATCATAGCTACTTGTGAAAAAGATTTGATCACAGTCAATTTCATGAGTATGATGAGGACCACAGTCAATGACATGAGTATGAGAAAATCCTTTTACTACAAGTCTTGCTTTAAATGTGTATGGTTATCCATGTAATATATTATTTATAGAAGAATCATTTTATCCTTCTAGCCTTGCTATAGGGAGAAATTTTTATCAATCCCATACTTGATTCTCATACATGGATTACATCTCATGTTCATGACGCTAAGTCATTTATCAGATTCAAGATCTGACATAGCATCTTGGTATTTGATGGATTTTCTAGAAACAATCAATAAAAGTTCATAAAAGAGAGATTCCACATTTCTCAAGTCATAGATGATTTCTACCACTAATTCAAACAATTTGTGTTTGTGAATAGCCATTATTCAATTTTAACAATCCTTGTTAAAACTAGTGTCAACTAGTTAATACATAAGATTATGGTTCTTGAGCTGCTTCAAGTTCCATCTACCTCCCACTTACTTTGTCATTAGAAGCTTGCTTTCTACTAACTTAGGTTTCACAATAATAAAAGAACCTATTCTTGGTGGGTTTGCATATAACAATCTAAGCCACATTTAGAGTATTATACAAGTATGTATTTACTAGATATTGGGTTTAGAAACTTTAGTCCAACATCAGCTTCAAATCCATAAAACATTAAGTAAGATAAGAATGGAGTCTTTCCATACTAGGTCTTATAAAGTGATTAATCTACTTATTAGTTGGTATTTATATTCAAGATACAATTAATAGCGATTGCAGTATTATCCCAAAAATATTAAAGAAGGATATTTCTACCGATTAGAAAGTAAATCATACCAACTAAGATTTAATTCAACCTTTATTATCATTAAGGCCTTAGATGGTTCTTACCGATTTGTATCTCAACTTTTGAAACATTCAAAAAAGATTTCATAATTATGCTTTACCACGTAAAATATAATTAAAACTACTATGGTTGTTAATAAAGTTGATTTTGTATTTTGTGCTTAATCTCAAATATTCATTAAAAAGGAAGTCCTACACCAAAGTGTATAGTGTCTTAATTATTTTCTCTACACTTTATTGAATTTCATTAGGAATCCTTTACTTATAAATAAGGTTCACATATTTCAAATAAACTACAGTATTTTCCTTCAAGGATCCCTTTCTTGAAGTTGGAATATGTGAATGTCATTTATATAATAAAGATAACAATGTCAAAGATGAGTTTGATTTAAAACAAGTTTAAGTCAAAAGTGATTGCACATAGAATTTAAATTTATTTATAAAATGTTGATATTTACTTTGCAATTCTATTAAGAGATCTAGTCACATAAATAGAAGTTAATCATTTCATAATATGAATATTTTTCTTTTGAAAAATGATTAAGTAAATTATCAAACATTTGAATAAAATAACTGAGACATAAATCTAGGCATGCTAAATTAAAACATACATTGTTCCAAAAAAAATTGTTTTACATTACAAGTACTTTATGTTCTAAGCATAAATAATAAACCAAACTTCGATAGTATAGTTCCAACTTGGTTATGCTCAGCTATTTACTCTTCAATAAATATCTATAAACCATTTACAAATACTAGATTGACATTTAAGTACCAAGTACCTAAGTTTCATATGAAAAGTATGAGTTATATCTTGCAGATACTAGAAGTAGTAGTCTCTTCTATACTTTCTTTCCAAATAAGATGAGTAAATCCTCTTCCAGTGTCTAGTTTCTTCACAAAAGAAAAAAAAAATCCATCTATGTGAGCTTTAGTATATTTCTTGGGCTTAAAAGTGTTCAGTTCATAAAATATGGGCCTCTTACATGACACAAGGTGATTCTTTTAGCCTTGCATTACTCCAATGTTTAAACTAGCTATAAATAAAATATCAATGTATTTATTCGAATATTGCTTGACCTGTTATATTATCATATATGTTTAAATTATCCAAGACTTCCTAGAAGTCATGAATAACTATTCCTAGCTTGTTGTTAAAAGCATCTTTATCATCACAGTGATGCCTTTACTAGGTATCATGTTCAGGTTTATTGCTCAAAGAAAATAGTTTAGGTTTAAGTGTATACAATTTCATATCTCTCACGATATTGTCTCTTAAGACATGCATCCATTCATTGAAGTTGTATCTATTGAATGTTATTGTTTCATTAAGTCATTAAGGAAAATGACAATTCATGATGAGGAATATTTAACTACAAAATTTTAACAAAATTCATTTAGTATTTTCAATATTTAATCTTTAATAATTAATAAACCATTTATTTTCCAAAAACATTAATTATCAAAGCCTAGGATCCAAGTTGCAAAACAAAGAAATGGTTAGGTATCCTTATCCCATCCATTTGAATTTAACCCGGTAGATATCGATTATTAATTATATCTTGCTATATAATTCCTAGATTTATGGGATCTATAATAACAAATTTAATTAGACATGTTTGATCCCATCTATGCCTCGAATTTCTCGTTCTTAGCTATCGTTTATCACAAAGGATTTTCGATCAAATCATCCAATTTGAAAAACTTGTATAATCAACCTATAACTTGGTTATAGAAATCGGGATAACACCCCGGCCATCAAAAGATAACACTAAGCGATTAGGTATCCTTTATCCCATTAGTGCATACAAGAAATAAGCGAGTGTTCTTCAAAATGGATTGCATAGATTTGAGGTTTGTAAAAAAGGGTCTTTATATGCCTTATAATTCTATTTTAAAGACCTATGACATCATGGTTATTACATGCATATAATAAACCATGATATCAATTTTCAAAAGAAAATCATTTTTTAATTTTCCATATAAAAAACTAGTTTTTATATAATTTTGACGCAATTCAATTCTAATAACTGGTATTAATTTTGTAACATCGTAACATTTCAAAACAAAATTTTCAAATTTTATAAAACATAATTCACTTAATATTCATAAAACAACCATTTTGAACATTTAATCCAATTAATACAAAAATCCCAAGATCTCAAAAAAATCATAAATCCCGTGCGTGTGTACGGATCAAGTCGGCGCCTTCACACGGTCGTCACTAGTACCTGAAAAAAATAACACCAAACACTGTAATCACAAAGCTTAGTGAGTTCCCCAAAATACCACATATAACACATATTAGCCACTCGAGGCTATAACTCTATGGGTCCGTGCACCCAAACTCTGTGAACCCTTAGGTTCTAACTCTGGTAAACATGCACAGCATAAATCACAAAGAATAATGCAGCGCAACACATAGCATATAAATATAGCATACAAACACGGTATCACATAACTCTATTTACCTACTCAAGGTAAAGTATAGTGAGCAGACTCACCTCGCGTGTCTCGGTAATTCGTAAATCCCTGAAATCACTAGTGCTCGATCTCCCGAGCTATAGTCCTCCTATAACACAATACATCTCTAATTAACACTTTCCCAACTAAGGTTGATTATCCCTAAACAAGTCAACATAGGTCAACACTAGTCAATGGTCAGTGGTCAACTTTGACCGGACTCAGCGAGTGCACTATAATGACTTGGCGAGTCTAAGCGCATACACTGATTTCCCTGAAATCCTCCCCTGAAACGTCGAGTATTCTCCTAACTCGACAAGTTCCACCTGGCATGAGTTGTGGGGCCTCCACGACTCAACTCGCCGAGTCTCAAGAACAACTCGGCGAGTCCCAGCTTGACTCAGTCCACCTGTGAACCCACTCTGACTCTCCCTGACTCACTGAGTCAATCCCTCAACTCGACAAGACCACTCGCTGAGTGGTGCTGGGAAATCTTCATGCTACTCGTCGAGTCTGTTCTTCGGACTCAGCGAGTCCATGCCATGCAATGACTCAAAATCACTCCTAAGGTCAGATCTGATCCACTAACTCATAGATCTAGTCCTTCCAGGCTTATTTATCACGTAAAGTCGCTATGTTGATGTACATACAACCTCTATATGACCATATATGATGAATTAGCCACAAATACCACAACTCATGGCCATAACCTCTATTGTTCTTCATAAAGGTTGATGAATGAGGCTCTCTGGACCTCTATGGATCCAGATCCAAAGCCTCATCACTAGCAAGGGACTATTTGGCCATCAAATCAACCCAACAAAGGCCACAAGAAACCCTAAATCCAATTATACTTCACAAAACAGAAGATGAGCCGAAATAATACCTCTAGTTCGATGATCTAAGCTTCAAATCCACAGTATAGCAACCTCCTTTGCTTCCTCTTGGCTAGAACCTCCTTCTTCTTTGCTAAACAACACACAAAGGTCAAGAAATGCTTCCTTTCTCTCTCAAAACGTTCAAGCACTCTAGGGTTTCTCTCTATGGACTGGTGAGAACAAATGACGGCCATAAGGCCCTTTAAATAGGTCTCAAACCCTGGGAATTAGGGCTTCATTACAAAGCGTGGACTCGCCGAGTCTACTCTTGGACTCGTCGAGTCCAGACGCAAACCCACATCCAAAATCGCGATCCTACTCGGCGAGTTCAAGCTCTAACTCGCCGAGTCCACTCATAATTCTTAAAAATGCATCAAAAATAAATACCTGGAAATCCCAGGCTGTTACAATTCTCCCCCACTAGAACTAGACTTCATCCTCGAAGTCTCGCTATGCAAATAACTCTGGATGCTGGTCGCGCATCTCACGCTCCGGTTCCCAAGTCATCTCGGACCCCTACCGATGCTGCCACTGAATCAAAACAAAAGGTACCTCCTTGTTCCTCAGAACTTTGATTTTCTGATCTCTGATTGCCACTGGTCTCTCAGCATAATTCAAGCTCGCGTCCACCTGAATGTCCTCTAATGGAACCACTGCCGACTCATCGGCTATACCCTTCCGTAATTGCGACACATGGAAAGTGTCGTTAATCTGCCCCAACTCTGCTGGAAAATCCAAACGATAGGCTACCCTGCCTACCCTCGCGACTACCCGAAATGGTCCAATATATCGGGGGCCCAACTTGCCCCTCTTCCTGAATCGAATAACTCCTTTCCAAGGAGAGACCTTCAGGAACACAAAATCACCGACCTGGAACTCAAGCTCGGACCGGCGTCTGTCCGCATAACTCTTCTGTCGACTCTGAGCAGTCAGAAACCTCTGTCTGACCTGCTGGATCTGCTCTGTCGTCTGAAGAACGATCTCAGTATTTCCCATAACGGGCTGTCCGACTTCTCCCCAGCAAATGGGGGTCCGACACCTCCTCCCATACAACAGCTCAAAAGGGTGGCATACCGATGCTCGAATGATGGTTGTTGTTATAAGAAAACTCGGCCAAAGGCAAATACAAATCCCAACTTCCCCTGAAATCCAATACACATGCTCGGAGCATGTCCTCGAGCGTCTGAATCGTCCGCTCACTTTGTTCGCCTGTCTGGGGGTGATATGCGATACTAAAATGCAGCCTAGTACCCAGCTCCTCACGAAACTTCTTCTAGAATCTGGAAGTGAAACGTACATCCCGGTCTAAGACAATCGAAACCGGCATCCCATGCTGCGATACTACTTCCCTTACATATATCTCTGCTAACTTCTCTGCGGAAGAACTCTCGCTGATAGCAAGGAAGTGAGCTCTCTTCGTCAACCTGTCTACAATCACCCAAATTGCATCAACTCCCCGAACAGTCCTTGGTAATTTGGTGATGAAATCCATGGTAATCTGTTCCCACTTCCATTCAGGAACCTCCAATGACTGCAGCTTACCATGCGGTCTCTGGTGTTCGGCCTTAACCCTACGACAGATTAAGCACCTCTCAAAAAACCACGCAACGTCCCTTTTCATACAGGGCCACCAATACTCCCTCCTCAAATCCAAATACATCTTAGTGGCCCCAGGATGGATCGAGAATTTCGACCTATGAGCCTCCTCCGTCAAAATAATACGCGTTCCTCTGACAAACGGTACCCAAATACACCCCTGAAAAGTCATAAGCCCCCGTCCATCGATAACGAACTCCGATACCAACCCAACAACTCGCTCCCTCTTCTGGTTTTCTGACCTCACTGCCTCAGCCTGTGCTCCTCGAATGGTGTCCAACACCGGTGTCATCACGGTCAACCACAAACATACATCTCGCAACGGGGCGCTCTCCGCCCAGCGACTCAGGGCGTCAGCTACCATGTTAGCCTTGCCCGAATGGTATAGGATCTCACAATTGTAATCCTTAACCACACCCAACCACCTCCTCTGCCGCATATTCAGGTTGGGCTGATCCATTAAATACTTCAGACTCTTATGGTCCGTGTATATCGTACACCGAACCCCATACAAATAGTGGCGCCAAATCTTGAGGGTGAACACCACTGCCCCCAACTCTAGGTCATGGGTGGGATACCTCGTCTCATGAGGCTTCAACTTCCTCGATGCATATGTTATCACATGCCCTCTCTGCATCAGCACCGCTCCCAACCCCAAGATCGATGCATCACAGTATACTACAAAGTCCTCCATTCCCTCCGGGAGGGCTAACACCGGGGCCTCGCATAACCTTTGGCGAAGCGTCTTAAAGGAGGCCTGTTGCTCGGGGCCCCATGCAAAAGCGACACCCTTCCGGGTCAACCTAGTGAGTGGCACTGCGATCTTAGAGAAATCCCTGATAAATCTTCGGTAATAACCGGCCAACCCTAGAAAACTCCTAATCTCGGAGGGTGACCTCGGCACCTCCCAACTCATCACCGCCTCAACTTTGGCCGGGTTGACCAATATCCCTTCCTGGTTAACAAGATGTCCTAGGAACTGGACCTTTCGTAACCAGAAATCGCACTTGGAGAATTTGGCATAAAGCCTCTCTGTCAAACCCCAAAACCGGAACGGCGGAAACGTTCTGGGGTGGATAACGTCATATCAAGTATCACAACACATGCATTATAGTAATCAAAGTACAACAAAACATTGCATTAATAGTGATAGTTTTACATGGTTACATCAATACATCAAAGTAATACAAATAATCAAATAGATACAGCGCAATACTAAGCTATCTTCACCAACAGCTCCAAGATGTACCTGTCTAATGCTAACCTGAGAATACAAGTTATTTGAAAAGTGAGTATCAACATTTTTACAAATGCTGGTGAGTTCATAAGTATTTAGTGACATTTCATTCAAATAACTTCATAAAGTAATAGTTTAAGTGTTTACAGTGTACTAGAGTTCTTTCCAGAAAATCCTATATTTTCTTTAATCAAAGCAGCCTTCTACCAAGACTGGTCAGTGTTATGTGGTAAAAAGTGGATTTCCCTTAATTGCTATCATTATCAAAATATTGAATTTGATTATTTTAAGAAAGCAAGAGATGACAGGGAAATAACATATGCCTCAGCAGTGAGGACTGCTGACTAAGGCAAAGCAATCATAGACTCCAGGAGAGTATCGAACGAACAACATGCTTGGCTGAGTCTAACAAATAGAGACACAGACCCTAGAAGGTACCAAATGAAAGGTACAGCTGGTAAGGCCCAAAATAGTGAATACATACCGCAGGCAATATCGAATGAAAGATACGTCTAGCCAGGTCTAAAACAGTGAATACAGTGGATACAGACCCCAGACAGCATCAAATGAGAGATACGACTTGTAGGGTCAAAACAGAGGAGACAGACCCCAGACAGTATCAAATGAAAGATACGTCTTGTAAGGTCAAAACAGAGGAGACAGACCCCAGACAGTATCAAATGAAAGATACGTCTTGTAGGGTCAAAACAGTGTGACTCTGAAAATGAATTACCATGAATTATAAGGTAACCCGGGATAATCGTAACCATACTAACCAACACTAGAGTACCAGACGCCCTACAAGCATCTATATAATGTGACATTTGTCACCCCTTGGCTTGGTGAGCCGTGGATTGTAGCTAGCAGTCAGGGTGCGGGGGTGTCAATCCCATATAGATCTGTACACACAATGTCCGCTCTCTGTATAGGAGATTCTGGTTACCAACTAGACGACGGAGAAGGCCGTGTCCTGAAGATGCACCCCAAATAGTGGGTAGAGACTTCCAAATATTGGGTAGTGTGTTTCTAATGTAAGTGTAAACTAGAGGTAGAGACTCTTAACTGAACTGACTAGAGAATTCCTGTATATCTATGCTTGTGTACATAATATATAACTAATGAATCGAACGACCTTCGGATGGACATCCGATCCCACCAGACCACATCTCAACGAAGAAAAGGAAATAGGGTGGACAAGCCTTCCTAAGTCCTTCAATCATTATTTATATGCATCTATACAAGCACAAACAAACATCTAACTACGCTTGAGTGTGTATCAAGTGGTATCATACAGTGAAGTATAAGTGTATGGT
The DNA here is from genome assembly GCF_052625555.1 of Lactuca saligna. Taxonomy (NCBI): domain Eukaryota; kingdom Viridiplantae; phylum Streptophyta; class Magnoliopsida; order Asterales; family Asteraceae; genus Lactuca; species Lactuca saligna. Next base: position 154,114,831 of record NC_136423.1, read on the forward strand.
GGAACATCTGAGTCGTGAAGTATAAGCGTACAGAGTGGGATAATCGAATCATGAAGTATATGTGTACCAAGTGTAAGTGTATCACGAAGTGGAAACGACGATAAGTGAAGTAAGGGTGTCTATTAAGTATAAGCGACTACAAGTATAAGCGAAATAGAGACAATACCAAGTATAAACGCATCACAAAGTGAAAGCGTTATTGAGTATGAGTTTAAAAAAAATAAGTATAAGTGAAGCAGCAATAACTAACAAGTAAAAGTATACATGAAAACCTTGGAAAAACCTTTATACTCAGGAAAATCGCATTTGTATTCTTTGGTAAATTAAGTGTGAAAACCTTTAGAAATCTTTGGGAATCTTTCATAAATTGGTTTGAAAATGGAACTTTGATAAAACAATAAAAGTAAGAACTTGAACAAGTGAAAACCCTTTTTAAATCCATTTATAGTGCCCTACTCGGTAAAATAGTGTACAGTGGTAAAATCTTGTGCATGCGGGTTATCAATCACATGTGATTGATATGATAACTGGCATGTTTAACTTGTATTCCCCCCTATAAAACATGTTAAAACATTTAAAAGGTTCATTCAGGGGTATGAACTCACCTGGTGTAAGTAGGTCCGACGAAGGTGCCGTTTGGGCGTTCGGTGTCACGCAAGGACTTGAACACACACAATGACCTATTTAACATATGTTCATACACAATTAGTATATTTAATACTAATTAAACAAATATACGCGCTCACAGGAGCAGAAAACACTTTGGTTAAGTGTTTGGGTGTCCCGGGTAGCGTTTAAGGGTGTGTATAGCTAAGGAATGGAGTTTACTCTCAAAGTGTAAACACTTAATACCTAGTTTACGGCCCAGGGACTACTCACCATGAGTTTACGGCCGTAAGCTCATCGTGAGGGTATCTAGTGTGTTTTTAAGGCTCTATCTTGTTAGGGGAATTATGGTTTTTAGCTAGTGCTTGCAGCAGGGTCTCATGGTTTCTCTCTAATCTCTCGTGAGCATCTTCTAGATAAATGGTGCGGAGGGTATGCATTCTTGTGTCGGTGACAAGTTCGGCAATCTGATGTAGGGCTGTTCTGCCTTGAATCTCATTTCGGGCCACTCTGCGGACCAAGATTGGCAAGATTCTGCGTGCTGAGACCCCATTGCTCAGGTCGTAAAAGTTTCGGTCGCCAATAAATAGCATGGGTTGATCTTGTCCTTGGCTCCATGTTTCCAAGCATTCCACCGACACAGGCGTCGGGCCATGAAAAGCCAGACAAGGGTTAGGAATTGGAAAGGGAGTTTCTCGGGGTAGGTTCTCAACCTCTGGTTCAGAATTAGCATCGTCTAAAAGGTTTTCATCATGGTGATCATTCAAAGGGATAGGATGATCATTCTCTGGTTCTTCTCCAAACCAACCAGCTTGACTTCGTTCGGAAGATATTGGTTTTCGTGGGGATGGAGTCCAGCTATGTTTTCTATGTGAGAATTTAAGGGTAAGAGAATAATTATTAGACGAACTATCTAGATAATTATTTAAGGGTAAGAGAATAATTATTACATCGCTATTTGTGAAGTGCATACCAGCTATGTGTAATTTAACGGGACAGACCTTCGAATAAGTGACCTTAACTCCGTATTCACACAGAATAGGGGTGAAGTAAAATTTTCACAGATTCTAGGTCTATAACATCCTAATTACATATAGCCTTAGTGTATCCACTTAGCAACTATCAACTTAGTGATGAAGATCCCGTTTTTAGTTATCAAGTATAAAGTACTTATAGTAACACCAAATACTCCTATAGTATTTTAATTTTAATGTTATGTTCTATTGCACTCATTAAGGTAGGGTTGGTAAGATTTTAGCATTGTCGCAACTACCCAATTTAAACTTAGGCACATGCTAGTCAACCCTCGGATAATATAGGTGATCAGGCTATATCTTCCCAGTTTTGACCATATGTCTCTAAGCCCACTTGTGTTGCCCAACAATCGTAATTCTTTTGTACTGTCCTAGTGACACTGGTTTTAGTATGAATGCAGGCACGTATACTTACTTAAATATTTTATTATTTAAAGTATAAACTCTAAATCAGAGTATTTTTAATCCCATTGTATTTATAGTTAGTATATCTTTTATGGGTTGATATACTCAATTCACTATAAACAATGCTCTGATACCAATCTGTCACACCCCAAAACCGAGAACGGCGGAAACGTTCTGGGGCGGAGGACGTCATGTAATGTATCACAACAAATGTAAAGTGGTAAATAAGCAACAACATCATCCATTGCATTAATAGTATAATTTTAATTACAATTGTTTTCTTTCATAGTACAAGACAACAAGATAACTAATCAAAATAAAAGACGAGTCTTGACTTCTCCGTCTTCTCTAAACCTTGCATCGGCACCTGTCTATTTATAACCTGAGAATACAAGTTATTTTGAAAGTGTAGATCAGCATTTAAGATGGTGAGTTCATAAGTATTTAATGTCATTGCTTTGATTAGTTGTTACGAAAGACTGGTGAATGATTGATGAAACATTTAGTATAAGTATGAAAAACTCTAGAAAATCCCTTATTTCCTACTAGTATAAAAGTAGTCTCCTACCAAGATTCGATTCTTTTGAAAGTACGCATCACTTGAAAATGGGATGGTTTTTTTTCCAGTTTAACTATCATTAGTTAGTCCCTTAAGTATACCTGAAATGGTATCAACGTAAAACATCCGTAGATTGTTCATTTACCTCTGTTGCTAACAGTCTGGTTTAGGAATAGTTAGTCCCTTATGTATACCTGCGACGGTATCAACCTAAAACATCTGTAGATTGTTCATTTACCTTTGTAGCTAACAGCGGTTCTCGGAATGGTTAGTCCCTCAAAGTATCCTTTCGTACTAGGATATAAATGTTGGATTAATGTCTAAGTCCATAACTATAATTGGTAAGACTTGACCCGACCCGGCATGGTCCATTTGGGTTGCATGGCATCATGCACTTGGATAGACTATAATGAGAGAAATAAGACACTTATGGTTATTAATATATTATAAGTTCTAGTATATTAATAATAAGAATAATAAGATTATTTAATTAGTATTGATCAAGAATTAATCTAGGATTAATTAAGTGATCAAAAGAAGACTAATTAAATATATGGGTTGATTGTGTAAATCATCCATACTTGTATAGTGGGCTAATGCTCCATGGATTATCTAGTTGGGCCAAAACCCATATGATGCTCCTTGGATGCTCCATGGTGTATTTGAACCCATGGATCCAAGGAAATGGAAAGTCATGACAATTAGGGTTTGCCCTAATTGTAACACTATATAAAGATCTTATTCTTGACAAAATCGGTCACTAGATTATTCTAGAGAGGGCTAGCCGATTTTATGAAGTGTAGAATTCTCTCAAGTTATTCCAAGTGTATTTGGTGTTGTGTGAACCATTTGAGGTGTCACACTTGGGGCACTAAGCACTCAAGCTTCATGAAGACAAGCACCATTAAAGAGGTATGTATTCTATCTTGTTATATTGATATTTTTGTATGCTAGATTAGGATAATACCTTGGATGTTCATATTTGTATGTATAATAGAGAAAACATAGATCCAAGGTATTTAGGGTTGCATGTACACTTAGGAGTGTTAGAATGCTCATAACCCAACAGTGGTATCAGAGCCTAGGCTTGTTTTCTTGTTATACCTGCAATAGAAGCTGAAAAATCAAGTTTTGATGCTATCAGCCCAGCTGACTCGCCGAGTCCATGAAGGGACTCGATGAGTCCAAGGCAAAATGCATCCAACTCGCCGAGTTGTGTTCATGCACTCGACGAGTTGGACCCCAGACAACATATCTTCGAGGTTTTTGGCTAGAAATGGACTAGGAACATTACCCTAAGTTGTTTTTGAACTTATAAACTTGTTTTTTAATGTGGTAATGTTCATGCTAATCCATTTTTCAAAGATAATTGTCAATAGATTCATGTTTTGTATTAGTTTAAAGGTTAGACTAATTACATGAAAAAGTTTGATTTAAATTATCTTGTTCTTATGAGTTTCTTAGATTAATAGAAAAGTTGAGTGAAATAGTTGTTTTCAATCCATTTTAATCTAAGAGTTGAGTATAAAATGTGTTTGTGTAACTTATCCTCAAGTTACATGAAGAGTCACATTAAAGACTCATAAAACTCATAAAGTTGGCAAAGGTTACAAAAATGAAGAGTCTAGTTCTAATTAATTGGAGTTATGACTCCATAATTTGTCCTCAAGTTATGGAGGACCAAGAGTCTCTTCATTAAATAAATATATAAAAAATAATGTAACCTTAATTAATTTCATAAGTTATAAAATAAAGAAAAAGTTAATTCTTTATTAGTTTAAAGTCTTCCATAATTTGTCCTCAAGTTATGGAACTTGAAGAGTTTTTGGATTAAAACTACTTTAAACACATAAGTTATGGAATTAATTAGTTTTGAATAGTTTCAAAACTTGCCCTCAAGTTTTGGAATTTGTAAAGTTTTCTCTTATGAATACTTTAATTCCAAGTTAGCCCTTAGAATTTTAAAAGTTAAAATTCAACCCTTATACTTTATAATATTATAAGTTAATAATATATATATATATATATATATATATATATATATATATATATATATATATATATATATATATATATATATATATATATATATATATATATATATATATATATATATATATATATATATGTATAAGAGTAAAGTCGGTCTTACCGCTAGTACACCTCATTCACGAAGCCGGTCTATAAGGTAGGTATAAGGTTGTTGCCTATAAAATGGCAACTTAATGGGTGTCCACTCTCACCCACCGCTTGCTTGACTGGTGGAGGGTCGTTAGCCGAACGGGTTTGACATGACTATAATTCTCCCTTCATTAAAAGTATTAATGATAAATACTAAGTAACTAAAATCTTAATAATTCCCAATCTTAGTTACTTAGGAAAATGTGAAGAAGGTGCTAATCCATGAAATTACACTTTGCACTTTGTTTAAGTCGGTTAGTGGAGCGTGTGTGGTTAACCGGCACACTAACTCGTATTTAACAAGGTAGGCAAAGGGTAACTTAATATTTATCATAGTATCGATGGAGCGTGTGTGGTTAACCGGCACATCGATTGAGGGGTAATTTATTAAGGGTACCAACTAATTTGCATGGTTACTTCACACCTTGTTTTGTGATCCTCGGCATCCCAGTCACAAAACCTGAAGGGCACACTCGAGATTGAAACATGCCATTGAACAGTTCAATGAATCTCAAAAGATCTAGGAGTTTCAAAAACCAATTAAAACCTAATAATACATTTCGTTTATCTTGGTGGAAATTGGTGAATCGTCATTCACCTACCTTCAAATTGTTTTATAGCTTGGATTACGACATACCTCTTCTAAGTTATAAAATAGTCTGTTGGGTCCTAGCCTTAATATTTCATATTGGGTGTCATATTAAGGACTTTAAATCAACTATCTTGAATATCTCCCAAAACATGTCTGGTTTAGACATTTATGATCTTCCCAAATCTCTTGAAACAAGCATTCCTAATGAAGATGATGTCCCATGGATATCATACTTCTTTCTCCTCCTCCAATTATTCTCCCTAACCCACAAGTCCTTGAAAAGTTTAAGATCACTCAAGCCCTATTGGCAAGGCAAGGTCTAGGTGTGGTCACATCTTGGAGATGTAGTCACATATTGACAAGCCGGGAGAGTTGGGTGTCAAAGTCTTGAGAAAGTTGGTAGTTCAATCACTTTCTAATTCACATAGTGAGTTCCTTTGGGACACCTATGAAACAGACTATGACAAGACCCTTAATGATCTTATCTACCTGCTAAGATCAACTTTCTTAAAACTTGATGGACATTAACAATAGTGACACAGGAAATCCAGAAAAGCATTCTCTTCCCAATGGAAAGGGATCGGCCATAGTCAACTCGGTTGAACAAATGGTAAAGAGAAAAAAGGCTAGGTCTGTAATAGTCCTGTGTACCATCATCAAAGGGTCCATATGTTTATATTGCCAAAGAAAGGGGCATTGGTTGCGAAGCTTCCAGATTTACCTAAGGATGTTAAAGTCAATAAGTTTGACTCTACTTCAGGTAAAGTCCACTATCTAACTCTGTTGAGTTTCTATTCTGAGATTCTTGATACATGATGTGACTGGGTCATATGGTAATGTTTTAAGAATCAAAGAAAAGTAAAGGAACTTAAAAAAAAGAATATGCTGAATCTGATTGCGTAGATGGATTTCTATCGCGTAGTTTGAAGATCGGATTCTTGAGCTACTTCTTAGGAGTTATGAGATATTGCTTAGGAATAGATAACAACAAGTTTTCATATGGGTTGTAAGGATAAGTTTTTCCGCATAGTTTTTAAAATAAAAGAAATTTTTGATTTTATTTATTTTAAATATCCTTACAATGGCATTTGAGGAAAAAGTGTTGCTTATATGATTCCATTAATAGCAAGAGTGGAAATATGAAATTGATTATTTCATTTGTGGTAATGTCTAAATTTATCAAATAAAGGAAAGATTCTCATCACCCAAGTTTCAGTTGGACCGGAACTTGGAATCATGCAAGTTGTATAACATGATGAATGAGAACTTTCAAGTATTGGAAAAATTAAGACTAATTACTTATTCACATGGATGTGTGAGTAAAGTAATGGACTAAGGGATCGAGTACACATTCTTGTGCACTGGTCAAGTCCATCACAAAAGATTGATAAGACTATTCGTCATAGTTTACTAAAGCTCAGTAAATATGATTATACTTACGGGCTTAAGTGTAACTCTGAGACATTGGAAAAGGTTCCAATGTAAGGCAGAGCGAATAAGAAGAATCAAATTAGGCAGAAGGATAAAAGTTTCTCAAATCTGAAAAGATGGGAGAGTACTTTAGTATCAGTTTTGTGATCATCTTAAGGATTAAGAAACCATATCAAAATTAGTTCTCTAAGGAAGTCTTAGTGCATTCTCATGACTAAGAAGAAGGGATCTTGAATTGTTGAAATGGTTAAATCAAGAAGATGAGTCATACTTCGTTCCAATACAAGTCTTAGAGTCATACTCCAAGATTGTAATTTGAGTGACATGTCTTAAAGAAGGTTTAAAACACTTGACAAATGTAAGAGTAAAAGTTTTCTACTCTTGTACATTTGAAATTGGTAAGTTGTGATGTTTTGGATAAAACAAAGACCAACTTCGGCCAATTGTGTGAAGTGTTTGTCTTGATTAGAATCCACACTATCTCTTGGATGTTTGACAAGGGAGTCTTATAGGTCAAGAGGACAGTGGGAGTCTTAAAGGTCTTGAAATTCTCAAGAACTAATCAAGAATAAAACCTAAAGTTCTTCACTAGCACACGACTTAAGGTTTATAACCTATCGTGTTGACATATTATGTGCCCATTCCAGTTAAAGTTGGCTTTGCATATGAGTTCTTAGAGTTCTCAATGTGTTGCACAACAACTTGGAAGCAATGGTAGGCCCTTGAGCTACCAGGTGGCAAGAAATTAAGATTGAGTTCAGTCCATATGAGTTTGGATTTGTCATTAACCTTGTCTTGTGACTATGGTTTTGACAATTCACATGGATAAGAACACATACACCATTAAATCTAAGTGTCATAAAGTTTCTCTCCGATTCATGAAAATGATGGTGAGGAAACACTTTCACTAAGTAGAATTTAGCTAGATAGCAAATGTGATATTTTGCATTCTCAAAGTCGTTAGTGGAGCGTGTGTGGTTTACCGGCACACTAACCTGGACTTGTGAGAAGTAGCAAAAAGGTCTAACCATTATGATTACGGCATCCCTCTTCATAATTGTTTAGACACACAAGTGTGCTATCTAAGGGAAGGTGTATGTTTTTGATAAAGTCTTATCAAAACAATCTAGTATCAGAAATCTGAACTTTGGTAAGTCAATAAAGTATTGATTTCTAGAAGTCCAACTAATTTCTGAGTACATGTCAAAGCTAGTGGGAGCATAAGTGTTATGCTAATAATCATCATGTTAGTGGGAGCATGATAATTATGATAAAGATTGCAAGTTAGCAATGTTAATTATAGAAAAGCAAAAGGTTTCAATTGGGAAAAAGTTGCTTAGATCATGAGGTTTTAATAATTTAGTCAAGGATATATATGAATTTCATGTTGGAATGGCTCAACATAAGGAAATTCTGTATATGGGTCCATTATTTGCGTTCTAAAACTCGATTATGATTATGGCATCCCTTTTCATAATCTGAATTATGAGAACTTGGCAAATAGAAATGGAAATGTTATAGCAAAAGACTGGTTTAGTCTTTATGTGAGACATCATGAATCGTGTCCCATATGCTTCGGATATAGGATCGATTACATGTGCTATATTCATTCTTTCTAAAAATTTCCAAATGCCTGGGGCATTAAGAAGGGAAAAGGTTTAGAACTGGATATGACTAAAAGGATTAAACAATTGTCGAGGACAATCTAAGGTTTACCAAAGATTGGTTGCTCAAGGACAATTGGAAGTATAGTGATAATTCTGGAAGGACCATATTGACATAATCTGTAAGGAGGCAACTCTTGTTCAGAAGTGATAGTCGAAATGGAATCTGGAAATGTTTCAAAGTTAGAATTTTCAATCTGTGTAAGATTAAGGAAACTTAATGCAAGAAGGATGGTTCCAAGGACTTGATCTCCTTTGGAATGCTCTGAAATGATTGTTGTTAAGTCTTTCTGACTTTGTGCATAATCATTACAAGAGGATCGATGCATATAAGTTTAGAATCTAACAGATTTCAGTAAATGACATGAATTTGGAATTCTTGCATTTGCAGTAAAGATTTGGGAGTGTGAAAAGAGAATCATTGAAGTTATGTTCATTTGATCTAGTTCACAAAATAAAGATCATAGACAAATATATTATGCATACTTGGTGTATGGCATGACTAGTGTTTAGAAAACATAGTGTGCATGCTTGGATCATGGGACAACTATTGTTTTAAATTCAAGAATATAGTTGATAGCTGAAACAATATACAATGAATAATGTGTAATCATATGGTGATAAATAAAAGGTGTTTTATTTATATTCATAAGTTCTGAGACCATATTGGATTCAATTATTATTGTGTTTCACTTTGCATGTTTTGACTTCCCGAATAAACTAGGTTATTCTTCCAGAATGACTAAGTTATTCAAACCATCCATAGTCGGTCATATGTTAGAAGCAGATATGAATTAAGATTGTCATGGGTTGGCTTGTAGAGGTCTAAGTTGTTGGACAAATGGCTACAACACTCATGAGTGATCATAAGTTCTGAGTATTGGATTCAACCCGCGCTCATTGGAATCACTTCATGGGTTTTATCACGAGTGATCATGAGACGATAATATCTTATATTCTTCAAACCTAGAGATATGAGTTGTTACTATGAGTTGATAGTACATTGATTACACGAAACGCATTGGTAACTCGATGTTATAAAACGTGTCTTTGTGTATAATTCAACAAGTAGTAGAACAAGCCATATGAGTCGAAGTTTATCCATTCCTTTTACCTTCGGGATAAAAGCGATATCTGTGGGCCCCTCGATGATTTGATGATGACAAATGGAAGTGCTCGGCCAGGCCAGGACTGATTTGATTTGTTCAATTAGTCAGTCGTCATAAATCGGAAATCGGGAAACAACTAATGGACAGAGAGAATGATTATAATCCATGTCTCAGTCCATATGATATTTAGAATGGAGGAATATATGATCCCTTATCTAATGGACAAGTATTTGACAAGATCAGAGTTCATCTACAAGGTCAGAGTTCGACAGAAGCTTTTGAGAGCTACGATTTCCAGTTGGTTCCTGAAGTCATACGCAATAATAGTTTTAGACTTATCCAAGTGGGAGACTGTTGGATTAATGTCTAAGTCCATAACTATAATTGGTAAGACTTGACCCGACCCGGCATGGTCCATTTGGGTTGCATGGCATCATGCACTTGGATAGACTATAATGAGAGAAATAAGACACTTATGGTTATTAATATATTATAAGTTCTAGTATATTAATAATAAGAATAATAAGATTATTTAATTAGTATTGATCAAGAATTAATCTAGGATTAATTAAGTGATCAAAAGAAGACTAATTAAATATATGGGTTGATTGTGTAAATCATCCATACTTGTATAGTGGGCTAATGCTCCATGGATTATCTAGTTGGGCCGAAACCCATATGATGCTCCTTGGATGCTCCATGGTGTATTTGAACCCATGGATCCAAGGAAATGGAAAGTCATGACAATTAGGGTTTGCCCTAATTGTAACACTATATAAAGATCTTATTCTTGACAAAATCGATCACTAGATTATTCTAGAGAGGGCTAGCCGATTTTATGAAGTGTAGAATTCTCTCAAGTTATTCCAAGTGTATTTGGTGTTGTGTGAACCATTTGAGGTGTCACACTTGGGGCACTAAGCACTCAAGCTTCATGAAGACAAACACCATTAAAGAGGTATGTATTCTATCTTGTTATATTGATATTTTTGTATGCTAGATTAGGGTAATACCTTGGATGTTCATATTTGTATGTATAATAGAGAAAACATAGATCCAGGGTATTTAGGATTGCATGTACACTTAGGAGTGTTAGAATGCTCATAACCCAACAATAAAGTCCAATCTATCTCGTCGATGATGTGATTGTATCACAAGGTAAAGATGGAAAGGCGAACTATATAACCATATCTAGACATATAACATGTAATAGTAATTTGCCATATAATTTCTATGTAAAAGTGATGAGATTATACTTACCTTTAATCTATAAAGATCGATTAGATCTTGAACAAGTATATAAACATAAACAATATGAATGCAATAAAAAGAATAAGTCAAGATGGAATCAAACGTGTCGAATGATTAAACAAAATCCTCAGAAGAGCTCTATTATGAACATCAACTGTAGAGGATTGGAAGGTTACAGGAACGATCAAAGAAACCTGTTATCGTCTAGATATATCGCTATTTTTAGATCTCTAAAAACCTTAACCTAATATGCATGCAAGCGTAAACTTATATACAAAACATAAAAGGTTCACGGCTGGACAGGCCCCAACCGGAATACTAAAAGGCTTATGCTTAACGATCCCAAAAGACGCAATCTTCAAAAATAATTTCTAGCCCAACAATCTCCCCCTTTGCGTCAATTTGGAGCGAGACCTTCATTAGTTACTTGGGCCAGCAGCTGAAGCAGGCACCTTCTTCTTCACGGTACTAAACAGACATTTGGTGATGGAGAGAATGGTATGTCTAAACCGGATGTACCAATTAATCATATCTTCAAAGTACTTGATGTCATCAGCCGAGTTCTCTTTACACCGTTTGATAATGAACAGCACGTGCTCCAAACAAGTTGTGGTGTAAAGATGCTTGTCAGCTAAAGCGAAGAGACATTTATGTCCTTCCGCTCTAGTGAACATAACCGAGTTGCGTCTCGGGTCGATCCTGCCCAATAGCATTTGGTTGAGATCACTGGCCGATCCCATAGGAGCAATCTTTGGTTTCTTCTTGAAGACTGTGGCGACCTCCTGATCCATTAGGGCAACCTCCATGATGTAGCAGGCTAACATCCTTTTGACATGGTCTAGAATGGGACCATATTCAGCTTCATTAGTCAAAAGGATATTATACAGGACAATCCAATCATGAGGATTTAGATTTGGTAGATCTGCCAGGGAGATAAGATGAGCAGTTCTTGCAGATCCCCGAATCAACTTGAACCGAACATTTATTAAACGACCTTCAGTATAAGGTTTCAGCACCCGAACATTTACAATCTTCTGGGCGCTCCAAGTAAGGAATTGTGGACGAGCAGCCGCCAGATAGAAGTCAATGAGCTCTCTGTCAAGCTCAGCGTTCGGGTGAGGGACTTCAAAGATGTTTGAGAAGACGTGGAAGATGAACGCCTTTCGAGTCAGCGGCATATCGAACTGCGAATCGACAGTGTTGTTGCAGTCGAACGAGATAACCGGCTCGAGCCATAAAATGCTAGGAGTTTCAATGGCCTCTTTAATCAAACATTCCCTGGTCCAGGCAGGGAAGAGAGTCTTTCGACTCTCAAGGAGATCGTGGGCTTCTTTTTGTTTGCGTTCGGCTTCTTCAGCCTCTCGCGCCACACGACTGGCATTTTCATCAACCTTGCGACTGTTCTTTCTTTTTAAAATGTCAGCAATGGTCTCCTTGTCGCCTTCTTCATCTTCTTCCTCAGCTATGTTTTTGCCTTTGTCCTTCACACCCGAGCCTAAAGCTTGATCAGTCGGAGATGGTTCGGTCGTGTGAGTAGCTTTGGAGGAAGGAGGTGGTTTTGATCCTGTCTTCTCATCTCCCCCTTGTTTCGGAATGGACACAAAACTTGGGAGCCCTTCTACTTTGTTAAGAAGATCGATGGCTGGAGAGAGTTTTTCAGCAAGGGAACGCCTCACCGAAAAGTTTAAGATGGGATCGTGTGCGTCCAGAATGTTGGATATAGCAGCGTGGACATCCGAAACACACGTCTTGATCACCTCCCTTTCGGATCGAAGATCTTCCAGTTGTTGTTGGGATTGGGAGAGTTGAGTTGTCTTGACCTCAAGGGCGGTTGTTTTGGTTGCCAGATCGTCCATTAACGAACGCTCGGTTGCAAGATCCTCTTGTAGCTTGGCGAGGCGAGCATCAATGGAGGCACGAAGGTCCGAGTTGTCATCGCATATGTTTTGGCGGAGAGTAGCGAACGAAGGCAATTCCGATGAGACAAAGTTGGCCAATTGTTGAACAATTGGTTCCAAAGATGTCTTGGTGGCATTGGCACTTTCCTGCAGGGACTGCAGCAGGGTAGAAGCGTCAGAAAATAGTTTATCGACTTTTTCGGTCGCAGCCTCATAGGCTCTGGTAGAGGCTTCAATCGCAGCAGTTGATGAGGCCGCCGAATCATGTTGAGCCCTGGAGAAGGCATCAACAGTTTTCTGAAGGATAGCTTCAGAAAGAGAGGACTGCTGGTTGGAAGAGGAGGCGAGAAGTAGGTCAATCTTCTCGTTGAGCTCTTTGAGATGCTTCTTTGTTACTGGAGCATCATCCTCCTCGTCACTTTGAACTTGAAACGGACTATAGTAGACCGAATCAAAGATCATATTTTCACCACCAAGATAAGGGTTTTCGCCCTCAGAGGCATTTTCAGGAGATGAAGGGGGTGATGAAGTTGGGGGTGTTGTGGGTTTGGAAGGATCAGGTTGAGTGAGTGTTGGTAGAATTTTGGTTGGTGGTTGAGTATGGGTAGTTTCGGTTGTTTGGGTTTTGGTTTGAGGTGGTTCGGTTACGTGTGGTGATTCGGTTGTAGTTGTAAAGATTGGTGGAGGGGAAGGAATTGGGGAAATTGGAAGTTCCATCTCTAGGGTAGGGGACTGAGGTGGTGTGTTGCCTCGTTGAGGAGATGCGTCTCCTTGAGAGTCGTCAGAACCCGAACTCTCACCCTCAGAGTCACTCGAAGAAGAGGGAATTACAAGCTTTCGTTTCGGTTGGGTCTTCCTCCTCTTCGGCGTTGGGGATTGTGCGGCTTTCGGTTGTTTCCTCTTTTTAGGAGAAGGTCCCTTTGGAGCTTTGGACATTTGCTTCCCTTTTTCTGCCTTTTTTCCCCTGCTTACCGGTTTGTCTGCATCGTGAATTGACCTGAGCATATCCGGGGTAAGTTCCCTTGGACCAGATGGCCTTAGCTCCTTGAGCTTCCGAATCAACCTGCTGTCAGAGGGAACGTCGCCATACATTGACTCCGGGATAGAGCCAATGAAGGAGAATTTTGATGCATCTGAGACGATGATCTTCTTGGTATGGAAAGTACCAACAGAAGACATCGATGCACCATCAGCAGTAGAAACATCAAATCTATCCATGGCCCATTTTGTAATCAGGATCCAGAATCGGGCCAACGATACCTCAGAGTGTCGGGATGAAGAGGAGAGGCTTTGAATAAGTTGTTGCCATAGGACAAACCCATAGTCCAGGTTAATCCCATTGTAAACCCCGTACATGATGGTGAGGAAGAGACGACTTGCACCATCTGATCATGAGCTTCTTTCCGACAAGCCCTTGAAAAGGACTGTAAATAGACCGTTCCACTGTGGCGGAAAGCATGACTTTTTGAACCTTGCGACAGAGGTAAGAACTTCTGTGTATCCCATGTTGTAAAACATGTTATACAGATGACCAATCTGAATCGATTCCGGATGAACTCTTGAAGGGTCAACAGCAAACCCTAGCAAGGTGCAGAAACGTTGGCGAGAGATTGAGGTTTTGTGTTCTCCAATCTCGAAAAAGACCCGGTCGACGGCCTTGTCGTAGAATGCAGTCGCGTAGACCTGTGATAGGGCCACCATCGGCACAGATTCGATTCTGGAGAGAGCCGGAACAAGTTGGGAATACTTCAAACACTCTATGACCGGCGACATATAGGAGACGTACGCCAGTGGGTTAGGATCAATGACCAGACATTGTTGTGGGCGAATGGGAAGGATCTGTGAGGTAGCATGAACAGAAGAGGAATCAGCCATTTGTTTTGCAGGTATGAAGAAGATAATGAACAGGAAACTGTTTGGGAGTATTTGCGCTCTGGAAATTTTGAAGGTGGTAAAGAGGTAAAAGGTGGTGTAGTGGGCTATTTATAGTGGGTGATAGGAGAGAGAAAAATCGTTTCAAATCTTTTATGGAAATTTGAACCGAGTTGTTGAGTGACAGATGGATGACAGTTGGGGCGTGCGATGATCACGTAGGAGAGAGAGTGTCAGGTTCCTAGGATCACGCCGCCCAACAAGCGCCGTTTCATAGGGACAAGCCGTTACTATTTCCACACGCGCATTTAATGCCACAGGACAAGAGAGAACTTAAGGTTTAAAAGGATTCCCGTTAAATTACGATCAACCATTTATTAAGAAATGTTGAAAGGCTTCTTTTAATTAGGCTAAAGAAGAGTGGCTTGAAAATAAAATCTCAGAAAGAAAAATGAGAACTAGATCCCAAGGGAAGAAATGTTATGGGTTTTAACAATTTCACAGGAATCACATAAAATTGGAGATTTTAACAGGGTACTTTCGTCAATCCTTTAGTGAAAACTTGAGCAACTTAATTGTTCACCGTCAATTCATTAGGTGTGGAATTTTGGGTTTCACTTAGCTCGTAGTGACACAATACTAAGATCATAAACACAGATGTTGTGTAACCATAAACCTCAGTGGTAATTTTTGAGAGTCTCAAGGGTTACTATGATGGAATGAGTGTTGTGGAGAAGTAATGTGGAGATGGTGTAAGAGAACGAAGTACCTCTGCTGCGAAAAGAAGGACCAAGCAGGAAACTCTTAACTCATGTGAGAAAAGAGTGAGGTAGCTCACGATTAGAATAAATGAGTTGGCCTTATTGGGAAGACAAGGTTTGTGTCTACCAGGTCATGAAGGCCATTATTCAAAATCTTATGAGGCTTGAGACACATACAGCAGCATGCTTCTAGGGACACTTAGGTATTTCATCAAATTTATCCCCATAAACGAACACGAACACACAAAAAATAAAATAAAAAAAAATATTTTTGGAGTTTTTGAGATTAAAAGAAAATTTTGAAAGAGGAAAAGAAAAAGAATAAGACCTAAAAAAATTAGACATAAAAAAAACTTTAAAATTAGACAAAAGGAAAACCGAACCCGAACATTCAGTTGATTTCGGTTGTTGAAAATTTTGAAAAATCGAACCCGAACCTTCAGTTGATTTCGGTTGTTGAAAATTTTGAAAAACCGAACCCGAACCTTCGGTTGGTTTCGGTTCTAGAAAATTTTGAAAAACCGAACCTGAACCTTCGGTTGGTTTCGGTTCAATAAAATTTTGAAAAACCGAACCCGAACCTTCGGTTGGTTTCGGTTCAATAAAATTTTGAGGAACCAAGAAATTTAGGCAAACAAGAAAAAGTAATTTTAACACGAGGAAAAACAAAATTTGTACAAGAAATATACAACATAGAAAAACTACCTTTGAAGTAATGAGTGAGTCAGATAGTTGAACCGAACCCGAACGTTCGGTTGGTTTCGGTTCTTACGTTTGAGTTTGAGAGGTAGTGTGAGGTACTGACTCTGATTCGATCATACCTAGTCCTTGCAATATTTTATAGAATGATGCTTCAGGAAGAGCTTTTGTAAAGACGTCAGCCAGTTGATCAGTGGTTCTTACGAAGTGAACTTCGACGTTTCCATCTTCCACGTGATCTTTGATGAAGTGATACCTCAGTGCTATGTGTTTGGTTTTGGAGTGTTGCACTGGGTTATGACAGGTCCTAATTGCACTTTCAGAGTCACAATATAGTGGGATCTTCTTCATATTGAGTCCATAGTCTCGAAGTTGACTTTGAATCCAAATCACTTGTGATGTGCAGGATGCAGCTGCAATGTATTCCGCTTCGGCAGTAGACAACGACACGCACGTTTGTTTCTTGGATTGCCAGCTGACTAACTTCCCGTAAAGAAATTGACAACCACCAGTTGTGCTTTTACGGTCGAGTCCACATCCTCCAAGGTCAGCATCAGAATAGGCTTGAACAAAGAAGCCTGAGTTGGATGGATACCATAGACCTAAGGAGGTGGTTCACTTGAGATAGCGTAAGATGTTCTTCACTGCAAGCATGTGAGGTTCGCGTGGGTTTGCCTGAAATCGAGCACAATAACACACAGAAAACATGATATCAGGTCTACTAGCAGTTAGATACATCAGTGAGCCAATCATTTGACGATAGAGCGTGATATCGACAGCCGGTTTGTCTAGGGATGGGGTAAGCTTGGTGCCGAATGCCATTAGGACTTTGACTTTTGTGTCTCCCATCATACCAAACTTTGCTAGGAGAGTCTTCGTGTAAGCTTCCTGATTAATAAAGATGCCTTCGGGTCCCTGTCTGATGTTTAAACCAAGGAAAAAGTTAATTGGACCCATTGAGCTCATTTCAAACTTAGTCTCCATCAGCTTTCTGAATTCAGCTGTTAAACTAGGATTCGTGGAGCCAAAGATGATGTCATCGACATAAATTTGAACTATCATAAGGTGGTTACCTTCCTTTTTGCGAAAGAAGGTTGGGTCAACCGAACCTTGTTTAAATTTAGACATCTTTAAAAATTTTGTAAGCGTTTCATACCAGGCTCTCGGAGCTTGTTTGAGGCCGTACACAGCTTTATCCAGAATATAGCAATGATTTGGATGCTTTTCGTTCACGAACCCAGGAGGTTGCTCCACGTACACAGTTTCTTCGAGTTCTCCATTGAGAAATGCACACTTGACGTCCATTTGGAAAACCTCAAAGTTCTTGTGAGCAGCATAAGCCAGAAATATTCTAACAGATTCTAGCCTAGCTACTGGAGCGAAAGTCTCTTCATAATCTATCCCTTCCTCCTGACAGTATCCCTTTACCACCAGACGAGCCTTGTTCCTTATAACATTACCTTCCTTGTCCATTTTGTTCCTAAAAACCCATTTGAGACCAACAACCGAAGCATTTGGAGGAGTTGGAATGAGGCGCCAGACTTTGTTCCTTTCAAATTCGTTCAGTTCGTCTTGCATTGCTTGAACCCAATCAGAGTGATCTAGGGCAGTGTTAACTGTCTTTGGTTCAACCTTTGATACGAATGAGTTAAACATACAAAACTCAACCTTTGAAAATAAGGATGTCTGTTTTGCCTTCAGTTGTGATCGGGTCAGAACCTTTTCAGAAACATCGCCAACTACTTGAGAGACAGGATGATCTCTGGTCCATTTGATAAGAGGAGGGTAATTCGGATTAAAGGTTGGATCTAGTTCAGCATTGATCATTTCTTCTGGCTCAGATTGGCTATCGTAATCGAGTGTCAGATCATCATGTTCGTCCTCAATTGATGAGCTTTGAGAGGCATGAGGTTCATGTGTTTCTTGTGGTACTGAGCTTCCAGGCGTTGAGGCATCTTCGGTTGGATAGGTATCTTCTATTGGAGAATCATCTTCGGTTGTTGAAAGACCTTCAGTTGGAGTGGTAGAATTTAGTTTCCCCTGGACTTGTGAGCTTGGCTCCCCCTGGACTTGTGAGCTTGGCTCCCCCTCGACTTGAGAGCTTGGCTCCCCCTCGACTTGAGCGTTGTTGGAAGGCGAGTCATTAGTGGTTGATCCTTCTTCATGCATTCTTCTTGCAGCATCTTCGACAATCTGCTTCATAGGATCAACTTTGTTGTCTGCTGCACCTGCTTCGGAGAGTGAAGCTTTCTCTGGTTCGTCAAAGAGCTCCAGAAATGTCTCGTATAAATTGGCGACCGAAATTGTGACCTTGTTAGTTAGAGGAAAGATTTCCCCTGCAGTGTCTTCTTTGGCATGTAGCTTCTTGACATAGGTATCGTCAAAGGTCACATAGTATGTTTCTTCAATCTTTCTCGAACGCTTGTTTAGGACCCTGTACGCCTTGGATGTGAGAGAGTAACCCAGAAAAATTCCCTCGTCGGCTTTGACATCAAACTTGTTGCGGTGTTCTTTAGAATTAAAGATGAAACACCTCGAGCCGAACACATGGAAAAATTTCACATTGGGCTTTCTGTTGTTCAGTATCTCATATGGAGTGAGCTTGAACCTCTTGTTGAGATAGGACCTGTTCTGTGTAAAACAAGCAGCCGAAATAGCGTCAGCCCAAAAATAAAGAGGTAAGGAAGCGAAACTTAGCATGGTTCGGGCAGCTTGACACAAAGATCGGTTTCATCTTTCGACTATTCCATTCTGTTGCGGTGTGTAGGGAGCTGAGAAATTGTGACTTATTCCCTTTTCTGCAAGAAACTCTTCAAACTCCCTGTTCTTGAATTCGAGACCATTGTCGCTTCTGATGTTGCGAACAACCTTCTTGAGCTGTACTTCAATTTTCTTGATAAATACTTTCAGCTTTTGAGTCGCTTCAGATTTGAGCTTTAGAAAGAACACCCATGTAAATCGTGAAAAGTCATCAACAATAACAAGAATATACTTGCTACCACCGATGCTTTCGATAGATGAAGGACCACACAAATCGATATGAAGTAATTCGAGTGGTTCAACAACTTTTGTGTTGATTATAGATGGGTGACTTTGGCGACTCTGCTTCCCCATTTCGCATGCAGCACACAAATGATCTCTATCGAACTTGAGCAATGGAAGACCCCTAACATGACCTCCAGTGACAAGTCGGTTGATATCTTTAAAATTGAGATGAGATAATCTTCGGTGCCACAACCAGCTTTCGTCGGATTGAGATTTTGACAACAAGCATATAGCTGGGTTTCCTTTGATGGGTTCAAGGTTTAAGGGAAACATTTCACCCTTTCGCTCTGACTTGAGAATCACTTTCTTTGCCTTTTTCTTTATGATTTCAGAACCTTCATCATCGAACGAGACTTTGAGACCTGTACCTCCAACAAGCTGAGATACACTAATGAGGTTGTGTTGGAGTCCTTCCACATAAGCCACCTTCCTTATAGTAAAATCCCCATTTGTTATCATCCCGTATCCCTTTATGGTTCCGAAAGAATTATTTCCAAACTTGACGTTGCCACCATTTGCAAGAGATCTGTATTCCCTAAGCTCCTCTTTCCTCCCTGTCATGTGACGTGAGCAGCCACTATCGATGTACCATTCTTCGTCGGACTGCTCGTCACTTATAACCTGCAAAAATTAGGCAGATTTAGGAACCCAAAGTTTCTTGGGTCCACGTGAGCTTTGCATGGGAACGGGAATAGTAAGTGAGACGTCAACTAGATATGTTCGTTTTATAAGAGTTGTTTCATCTTTCCTTTTAATGGTTAAAACTTTTATTTTGTTAGGATTGGGTGTGTTCGGTTTAGACTCTGGTTTGGATTCATTGACCTTCTGCTTTCCCTTTTGTTTAGCTGATGAATGAGATTTTTGAGAACAAGAGGAATCAGTTTTAGAATAAGATGGAGATAAATCGATGGAAGTAGAAGAATTAGAAGAACGAGAAGAATTAGAATGAGAGGGTTTGGATTGAGAGGATTTCCTGGCTAGAGACTCTAGGTGACCCTTTTGCTTTTGATCGTTGGAGGGACTGACCTTAGAGTTTTGTTCTCTTTTGACTTCAGAACCGAACCTTTGCGTTCGGTTGGAGCTGTCTTTGGAACCGAACCTTTGGTTTCGGTTGAAGTCTTTTTCAGAACCGAACCTTTGCCTTCGGTTGATATTTTCTCGTGACCTGAACCTTGGCTTTCGGTTGTTGTGACTTTCAGGCTTTCCTACAGGATTGTTTTCATACTTCAGATTCTTGTCTTGGTGTGAGAAATATGCATTCTGGGAATGCCAGAATTGTTTCCTTTCAGAAAGGTTCTTCCTGTATCTTTGGTTCCTTTCTCTCTTCCTATTCCTCATCTGCTTAGGTTGATGATGAACATTCGCTTTCGTTTTCGGTGTCTCCTTGGCTGGTTTCTTTTGAACTGTAGGAGTTTTATTTTGAGCCGAAGGAGCAGAGGGAATGTCTTCCTTTGCCGAACGATCATCCTTCCGAGGAATATCTTTTGTACCACTGGTATTTGGCTCATCGAAATTGTCCGGCTTATTCAAGGGTTCAGGTATGTATCTTCCTTTGCTCTTCCAGGAGGTTCTTTCAGATAAACCAATAGTTTCGTTTGCATTATCTATTGGAGCTTCCCAGAAGTACTCATCGCAGCCATCAGCATTGTCTTCGTTTACAATAGCTGTGAGTTCAGCTGTTTGATGTTCACTAACTCCTGTCACCTTGTATACTTCATTCAGAGTGGTCCTGACCTTTTGATACACAACCGCTTTCTCAACTAATAATGGGGACTTTTGATGGGACAACCGAGCGAACTCCACTGAATTTTCAGAAATAAGATTCTTGTGGTTTTCAAGTTCGGTTTTAATAAATTCTGAGCAGTCAACCTTGTCCTCTACAGAAATTTCACTCATGTTTTCGTCCTCGTTAAGCTCAGATGCATTTTCAACATCAATTTTGTTTTCTGAGCTTACGTTGGCGTTTAAAGAGTCAAATTTTTGCATGGTTTCGGTTCTCAGTTTAAGTCTGTCATTTTCATCCAAAAGATTTTTAAGCATGTCCTTGTGGTCTTTGGATATAATGAAGGACTCAATTTTGTCCAGTCCATACATGTAGGTCGGATTGACATCATCAGACGATATCACACTCTCACAATTGTAGGCTTCGGCATCGATTTCATCCTCCTTAAACTCTAGGAAGGGAAAAATCATGTGATGGATCTTTTGGCCTATTTCACAATCCAAGTGAAGCTGAGTAATATTAGAGTACAAACGTTTAGCAATTAAACAAAAAACATTCCGCTGTTTTAACAATTTTAAATTGTCTCGTTGCAAATAAATGTTTTCGTCTTTAACTTTAACTAATTCTGACTCCTTTAACTCGATCCACATTCTCCGCTCCTCAGTTTTCGATGCCACCCTGCTCGATTGATCAGTTAGGTTAGAATTGGTGACTCGAGTTTGAGTTAAGCTACTATCTAGATGAGAAATTCTTGTATTAACGTTTTTTAGTTCTTTCTCATATGAGGATGATGGTACTTTGCATGAAATAAAAACAGATTGTACCTTCTTTATTAGCTCATCGAGCTCATTGAATTGCTAGCTGAGAGGTTTGGCCGTAAAGCACATGTCCTCCTTTACCTTCGGTCCATCGCTTCCTCTATCGGTGTTGTATCCCCGCATTTGAGATACATCAGTTACCATGAAGCATCTTCCTCCACTTCTTTCCTCCTTAGCCACATAAGCCTTTCCATGGGTAGGCTTCTTCACTTCCTCATCTTCTGAGTCGGTAGACCAAACTTCCGTGCTACCGAACTTGTCATCATTAACAGAACCCTGCACAATGAGAGCATTAATAGAAGGGTTAGCGGTAGACTTCTTCTTTCTCAAATCGTCCAATCTTTTCTACAACACAGCTTCCTCATCATTTCCATCATCCTTTTCAGCCATCTTCTTAAGAACACAGTCCTTAGCATAGTGGTTTTTCCCACTACAGTAGAAACAGCTTACTCCGGAATCGCCATCCACCTTCGGTTCCTTCTTGTGCTCCTCAGCCTTCGGTTCATTGTTCACCTTTTCAGAGCTGTAACTCTCCTGCCAGTTTCGGTTTTTGTTGCTGGGGAATCTCTTCTTTATGAACCTCTTGGGATTGGACACCATCATGGCATAATCCTCAGACGTGAGATCATATTCCTCCAAGTTGAGATCTTCATCTTCCATCACAACTTTACTTTTAGATAGGAGGGCCATCGAACCAAGACTAGAGACGACGTTCTTTTCTTGCAGCACAATCTTCCCTTGGGACTTGAGAATACCCACCAGTTTCGCCAAAGAGTATGATTTAAACTGCTCATGGGCTTTGACTGTGGAAACCACTTCTCTCCATTCAGACCTCAGACCATTCAAGAAAGTAACCTTCTGTTCGATAAGCTTCCTTTCAATATCGTGTTTGATCATCTTGCTGAGTAGATGACTAAAGCGATCAAACATCTGGGTGACGGTTTCTTCGACCCCTTGCCTGAATTCTCCAAACTCAGATAAAAGCAAAGTTTGAATAGAATGTTCAAGATCCTCGTCTGTAGAATACAGTTCACGAAGTCTATCCAAAACTTCCTTTGCCGTTGTGCATGAGTTGACCAATCTGAATGTGTCGGACTGAAGGGCGAATCTGATCAACCTTAACGCCTTAATATTGCACTGGAATTTGTCCTTTTCATCTTGTGCAATATCCTTCACGTCCTTTAGCAGATCATTGTACTCCTTTTGTGTCTTAATGATTCTGGACGATGCAGAATGAGAGAATGGTCCATTGATGATAGCTTCCCATATGAGGTACCCATTATCCTCCGATCCAATCACGTAGTCTTCAAAGTGATGTGCCCATACTTCATAGTCATGGGTGTATAAGATTGGAATCTTTGTCGTCGAACCGATGTTGTTGGAAATATTAATAGGATTTGATTGCGTCGCGTCCATTATGATTGTAACAACCTGTTCAAAGATCAGACTTGTAATAAAGCAGATTAGGGCAAAACAATAAATATCAAGATACGTCAATAGAGAGATGACGGCTCAATAAATATTGATAATTGCGGAAAAACCCTAATGGAAATCTTTTTCACAGAAAAGATGTGTATCGATTACACAGCCTCCTGCTCTGATACCAATTGATGAGATTAAACTTACCTTTAATCTATAAAGATCGATTAGATCTTGAACAAGTATATAAACATAAACAATATGAATGCAATAAAAAGAATAAGTCAAGATGGAATCAAACGTGTCGAATGATTAAACAAAATCCGCAGAAGAGCTCGATTATGAACATCAACTATAGAGGATTGGAAGGTTACAGGAACGATCAAAGAAACCTGTTATCGTCTACATCTATCGCTATTTTCAGATCTCTAAAAACCTTAACCTAATATGCATGCAAGCGTAAACTTATATACAAAACATAAAAGGTTCACGGCTGGACAGGCCACAACCGGAACACTAAAAGGCTTATGCTTAACGAGCCCAAAAGACGCAATCTTCAAAAATAATTTCTAGCCCAACAAAAAGTATTCATGTATAAGTATTCATGTAAGAGTAATCTTTCATATAGCATGTAGTCTAGACTCATGAATGAACTGACTCTGGTGTAATTTCTTGTAGTAGGGAAAATGTTTTGTTTACTCTAAACTATTCCTATAATAGTTTACTAGAATGTAATTGATGAGTGTCCAAGTAGGTTTATACCCCTTGCTACCCAAGAGTATCGGAACTAAATTTACTGATGGAACATTTATGACCATATATGTATACATGATATATATATAACTAATATTTAAACGACCTTCGGAGGAGTACCCGATATCCCACCAGACCACATCCAAATCGAGGAAAAGGAAATAGGGTGGATAGCCTTCCTAAGTCTTTTAAACATTTCTTATATAACTATACATATAGATGCATGCAATTTATAATATAAAAGCATAAAGAAGTTTTGTAAAATCGTTGAAAAGTCTAATAAAGAATTTGTGACTTGATGTCAGTTTATAAAATGATTGAAAGTATTTTGTTTGATAAGACAGTTTAAGTACACGGAAAACCACTGTTTGAGAACACATTTGTAGCCGAGTTTGAAAGGAAGCTTACAGTGTGTAAGATAGTTTGATAAATATCTTTAATCATGTAAAAACGTTTAAGAAAGTCATTTGAAGTAATATGTTTAGTAAAACTATTAAACTTGTAGTAAATCCATTTGTATACTAGTTATAAATCACATATGATTTCGTTGATAAAAAGCGTATAATGAACTTTATTATATAACACACGACAATAATCGAGTATTTAACTTGTCTTCCCCCCCTTAAAAGCATATAAAAGTATTTATAAAACATTTGAAAAGTGTAGTTTATAGGGGTATGAACTCACTTGATTGATTGAAGAAAGCGTGACGAAAACCGAGCAGAACTTCTACTCGAGAAAGCGGATCTCTCGAGATTCTCGGGAAATCTCGGGAGTCTCGGGAGTGTAAAACTTTCTTCCAACCTTGGATATGAAAACCGGGCCTTTGGGATGACTCCGAGGGTTGAAACGCAGAGCTTCCGCTCGAGAAAGGAAGGAAATTAGCAATTTTGGCCGGCACCATCGCATCCTTTTTATAGGGGTCTGAGAGGTTGCGTTACGCGGGGCGTACTAGAGTACGCGCTGCGTACTCATGCGTCATGCATGAGCGCATCCTCGGTCGAAACATTGGAGCGACGTGGACAAACCGGATCCTAGCATCCGAGTACGCTGGGCGTACGAGGGATCGGACCGGTGACTCCTTCTTCGGATAATACCGGGTTTTAATTTAATTTATATTTAAATTAATTAACAAACTTCAAAAATTCATATCTTTCTCATACGAACTCCGTTTTTGACGTTTTATATATCCATGCGAAGGTGAGACTACGATCTACAACTTTCATTTAGACTCCGTCGGCTAGTTTTGAATTTATTTTTAATATTATATTTTTAATAGGTCGGGATACGAAAAGTCCGTTAAAGTTCCATAACTTCTTCATCCGATGTCCGTTTTCGTCAGACTTTTTACCATTGCACTAGTATTGTTGAGCCCTTTGATTCTCATTTAGATTGTGTCAGCCAAAAGTCTCTCGATGTCTATTTCGAGTTTTTAGCTGTCTACTGCTATATCTGTAACTTAGAAAAATCACAACTTCTTCATACGAAGTCAAATTTGGACGTTCTTTTTATGTACGTTTACGGTTTGATGATATCTAAAACTTTCATTTAGATACCTAAGGCCAAAAACTATTGTATTGAAACTTCGCGTTTTACGTTTATCAATATTGCCGGTTTTGCCAAGAATCTTCGGTTGGTCATAACTTCTTCGTTATAACTCGGATTTTAGGGTTCTTTATATGTATGAAAACCTTGACACGATTCCTACTACTTTATTTAACCCAAATAAGATTTTTGGAAAGTTAAATTTTGACCTAAATTTGACTTGCGTTCCATCATATTGCCTCAAAATATCGGGTTGTCACATATTCCCCCCCAATAAAACATGTTAAAACATTTAACAGGTTCATTCAGGGGTATGAACTCACCTGGTGTAAGTAGGTCCGACGAAGGTGCCGTTTGGGCGTTCGGTGTCACGCAAGGACTTGAACACACACAATGACCTATTTAACATATGATAACATACGTTCATACACAATTAGTGTATTTAATACTAATTAAACAAATATACGCGCTCACAGGAGCGGAAAACACTTTGGTTAAGTGTTTGGGTGTCCTGGGTAGCGTTTAAGGGTGTGTATGGCTAAGGAATGGAGTTTACTCTCAAAGAGTAAACACTTAATACCTAGTTTACGGCCCGGGGACTACTCACCATGAGTTTACGGCCGTAAGCTCATCGTGAGGGTATCTAGTGTGTTTTTAAGGCTCTATCTTGTTAGGGGAATTATTCTAGGTGCAAATCTAATTTGCATGAGTTAGTTTAAGGTCTTTAAGGGCACTATAATGGAGTTTACAGCCTAGGGACAACTCCTAAGGGAGTTTACGGCCGTAAACTCTCATCCCTTGAGTTTTGTGAAGTTTCAAGCCCTTATATCACTTCTAGTAATTTATTCAAGGCTATAGGGGTGTTTGGGGTTCCAAGAGGGCACTCCTTTAGAGTTTATAGTCCAAATAACCAACCTTTGAGAGTTTACGGCCGTAAGCTCTATGGCTTGGCCGTGAACTCTCATACACCCTCCATTCTTTGAGTTTAAGCCCTTGTTTCAATCCTAGTATTTTATGGTAGATGTCTAAGGCCATTTGGGGAACAAAAACCAACATTTTGGCTTGGTTTGGGGAGTTTACGGCCTTGACACATGTCTGGGCCGTAAACTCGTTTTAATCCTCCAAATCTTAATGTTTAAGTGATCTAAACCCAAGAGGATAAGCCCCTTATTTTTGTGTTAAGTCCTAGGGTGATTTAGGAGTGTTTTTGGGACATTTAGACAAGGTTTAGGGGTGTTTACGGCCTAAGCTTGTGCTTGGGCCGTAAACTCTCTTTTATGCCCTAGAATCTTGTGTTTTGATTCTTAAACACTCCTAAGCTAAATCCCCATTTAGTTTCTATGCTTTTAGGGACATTTTTGAGTCATTTTGGCCACCATTTGGGGGTTTACGGCCTAAGGAGGCACTTAGGCTGTAAACTCCTTTTTCATGTCTCAATCTTGTAATTTTTAGGCTAAAAAGACAATAATGCACGCATAGAACAAGTTAGGGTTGATAGTCTGACGTTTAGGGGTCGGAAATCGCGTTTTTTGGAGTCGAAAATGAGCCTAGAGAGAGAGTATAGAGAGAGAGAGGGTGGAAAAGTCTCCAAACGGAGTTTACTCCCCTTTATATATGGGTGGGACTTGGAGCTCAGTGATATTCTACCCGATACTGTCGTTTAACGGGGATTTTGGTCGCACCTGATTTAGTGGTCGTGATATAAAAACTAACTTTTTCTGAATAATGGACTAGGTGTGTTATATGTTTTTATTTCCTTTTGTCACAACTTAACGACATATATAATTGAAATATTTATTTAATTGGCGACCTCTAATTAACGGAACTTGTATACAGTGGAAAATTCCGTTAACGGTAACGGGGTAATGTAACGGAATTACTTGGGTTGTCACATCATCCCCCCGTTAGAGGGGTACAAAGAGTGTCGTAGGGTGAACACATATCAAGTCTAAGGAGTGGATCGGTCGGGTGTGAAAATTGTGGAATATCCGAAAGTAGTAGTGGTCGGACGAGGGTTGGACCAAATCTCTACGAGGATTCTCGGATGGTCCTAAGCTATGAGAAGGGTAGAGCTTTTCAGTACTTAGAACATAGTGTACTTCTATGGCAAGATCATCACTAGCATGATCGCCATTCTAAAGTTCCTAACGTTCTCACTCGTACTGTGTGTGTAGTTTTCAGGTTGGTCCTTAGAAAGCTCGGGTGGTCTTTGGTTTCGTGTTTCCTGTCAACTGGCTGCTAGAGACTTTCTAGATCTTCTAGTGGGTTGTGTGACTATCGTTATTTGTTCACTATAGAGTGTCTATCTCAATCTGGTGCAAAGTGAACCTGCAGTAAAGAATCTTGAGATACGGAAACCCTCGGGTCGAGGAGATAGGGTATCTCCAGACGAGTGTTGGACTATCTCAGGAGGTGGTGCTACTATCTTGGCGTGAGCTAGTATCCGTGGAACACCTAATAGTCCAATGAATCTCTAAGGCTTTGGTTTATTCTAGGACGGAAAGCGCATGCTCCTACATAACCCCTCAACTAACACCAAGGCTGGTGTCAAGTATATAATCTCTTCGGGACATGGGTCATGAGGCTTAATGTAACTACTTTCGCACTTGATCAGGTATTCTTGGCTGCGAAGGTTATCCTGTGGTTCTCGGTCTTCTAGTGTTCACTTCGGAGAATGAAGTCTATCGTCTATAAGGCGATGACGATTTCCTCCATGCAAGAGGGTGGAGGATGATAGGCATTGTTCGTCTATAACAGGGTGAACAAAGTGCCTGAGTAGTGCGAGCATCTACTGCAACTACTTTTCTGAAGGTTTTGAGTTTTCTCGGTCTAGGTTAAGTCTAGTGAGTATAGGGTCTCATCACTCGGAACTTTAATCTTTTCATCCACTCTTCTCAGAGTTTGATTCATCGCAGTTTTCGGATTTCTGGGACATCCGCTGCGATACTCAAATCGGGGGTTTGAGGGTGAATAGGTGGTCGTAGTCAATGGTCTTGACTCTTACGACTCAGGTTTCTTTATCAACCGAGGATGTTAGTTACTAGGTTGGCTCAAGTGAAATGACAACAACTTCGGATCTGCGGTCATTATAGTTGTAACAGCCCGGATCCCCAGGTACCTTCATTTCATATTTTCGACATTTTGTGAGGGGACTCGGTGAGTTGGAGGTCGAACTCGCCGAGTCGGGTCGCGGTTTTGGGCGGGGGTTCGCGTCCGGACTCGGCGAGTCCAAGGGATGGACTCGGCAAGTCCGCGCTGTTTAATGAAACCCTAATTTCCCGGTCCTAAGCCCTATTTAAAGGACCTTATGGCCCTCATTTGCGGCCACCTTGAACCCTAAGAGCCCCCATACGACTGTGATCCCTTGTGAGTGTGTTTGGAGGCCATTTGTTCACCATTTTGTGTGATATTGCAAGGAAAGGAGGGAGAGGATCAAGCTTGAAGAGTTGGGGATCTTGGATCTGTTGCTATTTCATCAAGGGAGTCTTTTTGAGGTAATTTTCAGAGCAAAACTTCATGTTTTGTGTTGATGTGCCAAATCTAGGGTTTCTTCTTGCATTTCTTGGCTTGAATCGGAAGTATGAGAGGTCCAATGGAGATATGGAACCTAGATCTGGACCTTAGCAGGTCCAGGAGACCCCATATGACAAGCTTTTTGTCCATTCTTTTGAGTTAGAAGCTAAACTTGCCATATTAGAGGTTGTTTCTTCAAAATAAGCCTTGTATGCATTGCATGGCAACCAAGACTGAGACTTTATGTGACAAATAAGCTTGGGAAGGCCAGATCTATGTATGTATGGAACGGATCTGACCGCAAAAGCCAGTTTTAGCTGGTGCATGGCATGGACTCGCCGAGTCTGAAGAACAGACTCGACGAGTCGCTTGAAGATTGTCCTTGAGACCACCCTGTGTGTAGTCCTGACCGAGTTATGGGCGACTCAGTGAGTCGCAGAGAGTTGGAAAGGTTTTGACAGGTGGACCGAGTCAGGTTGGGACTCGCCGAGTTGACCTTCGACTCGGCGAGTTGAGTCGCGGTGGCCCTGTGATTCAGGCCCAGGAGGAACTCGTCGAGTCGGGGGAGTACTCGACGAGTCAAAGGGGAAAAACCTTAAGAGTTGGTTAAAATGCGTAGACTCACTGAGTCACTATTGTGCACTCGCCGAGTCCGGTCCAAATTGACTAAAGACTGTTGACCAAGTCAACCTGTGTTGACTTGATTAGGATGGTCCACCTTTGTGGTACAAGTAATAATTATAGATTTATAATATCATAGGAGGATTGCAGCTCGAGGGTTCGAGCCCGAGTGATTCCAGGATTCACGATTAGCGACTTAGCGAGGCATACGAGGTGAGTCTTCTCACTATACTGTACCCGGAAGGGTTTTGACTGTGTGACCGGAAGGTCGAATATGATATGAGATATATGCCTTATGTGTGTTAAGTTATTCGTTATATGTGCCATGTATGATATGTTTGATTTGGGCCGGAAGGCAACATGATATGGGCCAGAAGGCGTGGTCATATGGATTGTAAGGTTGACGTGGGTAGGACCGGAAGGTTTACCCAGTCGGGATGAAAGTCCCCTGAGACACATGGATCGGAAGGTCAAGGCCTGGAAAGGCGTACGTGCGTAGGTTGTATTTTGGGGAACTCACTAAGCTTTATGCTTACAGTTGTTGTGTTATGTGTTTCAGGTACTAGCGAGGACCGTGGGAAGGCGCTAGCGTGACCGTACACACACTCGGGGAAACCATTTTGTTATCTTTTGTTATGTAATCGGTTGTGACTAAAATTTTTACATTGGAACCTAAACTTATTACTCATGTTTTGATGATTGTAAAAATGAAAATTTTTGGTTGAAATTTTATGACGTTACAAGTTGGTATCAGAGCCTTGGTTTGAGGGATTCGAGTACACCTTCGGGCGTAACTGAACTCAAACCGGGGATTTGAGAAAATTTTAATTAATAAAATAAAATAAAATAAAATAAAATAAAATAAAATAAAATTTGATAAGTGATTTTGAGACAACCAAAGAAGAAAGAGTATGTACGGTCAGCCAGCGCCTAAACGGTAAAAATCCCCAAAATACTCTTACAATATGTGTTATGAGATATGATATGATATGATACGCATGCTAGTAGACTAGGTATACATATTAGGACTAGAGTGGCCTGATTTTGTGATGCCTTAGTCTAGGGAAACCTGTTCCTATTAGGTGCTCGAGAGCGAGTGGGTAACTAGTGTATGACAAGAATAGAGTACTTAGGATTCGGGGTTTGGGGAGGAGGACTTGGGGTGAATACCGACGCGGTGTAATTGGTAGTATTGGGCCCGTACTACCAAGGACACCGGGTCAGTGGGCAGCCCAAGAATCCCTGAGTATCGAAGACTGAGTAGGACTACGTTATCGAGTGCGATTATGCTCGATAGAGTCTCTGATATTTTTATGTTGTATTTCAGAGACGTCATGGTTGGACCACGACACAGACCTGGTACGAGTGGAGTGACTGACGAGGAGCTTCGTCAGATGATTCATGAGGAGGTAGCTGCAGCGATCCGGGCCGAGATTCCGGAGATGTTTGGGTCTATTAAGACCACGCTGATGGAGACATTTGATGAGCGGTACGCTGCGTTGACTGAGGCTGCCGCCGCTGCAGCTACCGCAGCTGTGGCCGCTGCCAGACCACAGGGGGTGACTCGTTGCTGTTCTAGGAGTTCAACAACACAAAGCCACCAGAGTTTGACGGGATGCAGGATCCGATTGCTGCGATGAGATGGATTGCTGATATCGAGGCATGCTTCTATACTTGTTCATGTCCGGAGCATCTGAGGGTTCGGTTCGCCCTGAACCAGCTCCTCCTGGGAGCAAAGGATTGGTGGAAGTTTGTGACGGCGAACTTCACTCTAGCAGAGGTCTCAGCTGTGACTTGGGAGAGGTTTACTAATATGTTCAGAGACGAGTATGTTCCCCCGGTGGAGAGGGAACGGTTAGTTCAGGAGTTCTTGACCCTCAAGCAGGGTAATGATTCGGTTACGGTGATCACGCGGAAGTTTCATGAGAGGGCGATGTTCTGCCCCGAGCAGGTGTCCACGGAGCAGGCTCGGATGAGCCGGTATTTGGGAGTGCTGAGGAGAGATATCCGGGAGTTCGTATCGAACTCGTCATATCAGACTTTTGCTGAGCTTCAGGCGAATGCCAGGAAGCGTGAGATCGAGTTGGAGACCCAGGCCAGGGAGGAGGCCGAGTCTCAACGGGTGGATCGGCGGCCGGCTCAGTCTCAGCCGGCAGCCAAGCGGACCAAGTCCGCTGATTTGAGATCCGGAGGTCAGAAGATCCGCACTTGTGGGAAGTGCGGCAAGGGTCATGAGGGGGCATGTCGATCGGGTGCTTGCTACAAGTGTGGCAAGGAGGGGCACATTGCTAGGGATTGCTCCAAGGGATTCATGGTTTGCTTCCATTGCAACCAGACTAGCCATCGGAAGGCCGAGTACCCCCAGCTTCGCTAGGGATCTTCGCCTGCTGCCAGGGTTCCTGAGGCTCGGCCAGTGAAGACCGAGGCTCCGAAGGCTAGTGGGAGAGCTTTCCAGTTGACTACGGAGGAGGTCCGCACGGCGCCTGATGTCGTGACCGGTATGTATTCTTTCATGTATTTACATTTATACTGAGATATTATGCTTATATTATTATCTGCGTAGGTACTTTTCTTGTGAATCATGTGCCTGCTGTGGTATTATTCGACTCGGGTGCGAATCGGTCCTTTGTTTCGTTGGCTTTTAGCCAGCACATCGATATCGATCGGGAGGCAATGAGTCGTCCCCTACGAGTTGCTATAGCGAATGAGAGAGCGGTATACGCCACCGAGGTGATTCGAGGATGCGTGCTCGAGATTTTTGGGGTCAAGTTTCCTATATACTTGGTCCTTATAGCTATGGGGGATGTTTGCATTATCGTGGGCATGGATTGGTTGAGCAAGTTTGGAGCAGTCATTGACTGCGAGAGATAGCTGGTGATGATTCGAGACCCTAGTGGGGGAGTGCTCACGGTTTATGGCGAGGGGACCCGGTGTGGCTCGGCGTTTTGTTCGGCTGCCAGGGCGAGGCAGAGTTTGCAGCAGGGCTGTGATGGATTCATAGCCTATGTGATGGAAACTCGTGTGACCGCGGAGAGGCCCAATTCGATTGATGACGTTCCGGTCGTATGCGAGTTTTCGGATGTGTTCCCCGAAGAGTTACCAGGTGTGCCTCCGGAGAGGCAAGTGGAGTTTCGTATCGATTTGGTTGCGGGAGCGGCGCCCATCGCCAAGGCGCCTTATCGTCTCGCTCCACCGGAAATGCAGGAATTATCCTCGCTGCTTCAGGAGCTGTTGGGAAAGGGATTCATTCGACCGAGTAGCTCGCCTTGGGGAGCACCGATTTTGTTCATCAAGAAAAAGGATGGTTCCCATCGGATGTGTATCGATTATCGGGAGTTGAACAAGTTGACGGTTAAGAACCGATATCCGTTACCTAGGATCGACGATCTGTTCGATCAGTTGCAGGGGGCATCTTGGTTTTCCAAGATTGACCTGAGGTCGGGATATCATCAGATGAGGGTTCGCGAGGAGAATATCCAGAAGACTGCTTTCAGGACTCGTTATGGACATTATGAGTTTGTGGTGATGCCTTTTGGTCTCACCAATGCCCCGGCCGCATTCATGGATCTCATGAACCGGGTGTGCCGACCGATGTTGGATCGATCGGTGATCGTATTCATCGATGATATTTTGGTTTATTCGAAGACTAGGGACCAGCATGAGGAACATTTGCGGGAGATTCTAGGGGTTTTGAGATCGGAGAGACTGTATGCCAAGTTCTCCAAGTGTGATTTCTGGTTACGAGAGGTCCAGTTCCTCGGGCATCTTGTGAACCAGAAAGGGATATTGGTCGACCCGGCCAAGATTGAGGCGGTGTTGAGGTGGGAGGTGCCGAGATCGCCCACCGAGATCAGGAGTTTTCTGGGTTTGGTTGGATATTACCCGGAAGGGTGTTACGTTTTCATGTGGATCGGAGCAGCAGTCTTCATTTGAGACGCTTTGTCAGAAATTGTGCGAGGCTCCAGTGCTTGCACTCCCGGAAGGGATGGAGTATTTTGTGGTATACTGTGATGCCTTTATATTGGGTTTGGGGGCGGTACTTATGCAGAGGGGTCATGTGATAGCGTACGCTTCGAGGCAGTTGAAGCCTCATGAGTCGAGATATCCCACGCACGACCTGGAATTAGGGGTGGTAGTGTTTGCCCTCAAGATCTGGCGACACTATTTGTACGGGGTTCGGTGTACGATTTACACGGACCATAAGAGCTTGAAATACTTGATGGATCAGCCAAATCTAAATATGCGACAGAGGAGGTGGTTGGATGTGGTGAAGGATTACGATTGTGAGATCCTGTACCACCCGGGCAAGGCTAACATGGTAGCCGACGCATTGAGTCGTAGGGCGGATAACGCCCCGATCCGAGATATTTGTATGAGATTGACGGTTTTGACCCCGATTCTGGATATTATTCGAGGGGCTCAGGTGGAGGCTGCAAAGCCGGATCACCAGAAGAAGGAACGGGTTGTAGGTCAGGTATCAGGATTTGTTACGGATGGTCGAGGGCTTATGACTTTTCAGGGACGGATTTGGGTGCCGTTTGTGGGCAGTGCGCGCACTATTTCGATGGAGGAAGCACATCGATCGAAATTCTCGATTCATCCTGGTGCTACGAAAATGTATTTGGATCTCAAGAAGGAGTACTGGTGGCCATGTATGAAAAGGGATGTCGCTTGGTTTGTCGAGAGGTTCTTGACTTGTCGGCAGGACAAGGCCGAGCACCAGCGACTGCACGGTAAGCTGCAACCGCTAGAGATTCCCGAATAGAAGTGGGAACAAATCTCTATGTATTTGGATCTCAACGCCGAGTTATATGTGAGGGAAGTAGTATCTCGGCACGGGGTTCCGATCTCGATTATTTCGGACCGCGACGTGCATTTCACTTCCAGGTTCTGGAAGAAATTCCATAAGGAGTTGGGTACTAGGTTACATTTCAGTACGGCATATCATCCTCAGACGGACGGTCAGAGTGAGCGGACAATTCAGACACTCGAGGACATGCTTCAGGCATGTGTGTTGGACTTCGGAGGGAGCTGGGACACCTATCTACCTTTAGCAGAGTTCTCGTATAACAACAGCCATCATTCGAGCATTGGTATGCCGCCCTTTGAGCTGTTGTATGGGCGGAGGTGTCGCACCCCCATCTGTTGGGGTGAGGTGGGACAACAGGTTATGGGTAGCACGGAGATCGTGCTTCAGACGACCGAGCAAATTCAGATGGTCAGGCAAAGGTTGTTGACCGCTCAGAGCCGACAGAAGAGTTATGCAGACAGGCGACGGTCCGAGCTTGAGTTCCAAGTTGGTGATCTCGTACTCCTAAAGGTCTCTCCTTGGAAAGGAGTGATTCCGTTCAAGAAGAGGGGCAAGTTGGGACCCCGATATATTGGTCCTTTTCATGTGATCGCGAGGGTGGGCCGGGTATCCTACCGTTTAAACTTGCCAGCATAGTTGGGACAGATTCACGATACTTTCCATGTGTCGCAACTGAGGAAGTGTATAGCCGACGAATCGGTGGTGGTTCCATTAGGGGATATTCAGGTGGATGCAAGCCTGGATTATGCTGAAAGACCTATAGCCATCAGAGATCGGAAGATCAAGGTTTTGAGAAACAAGGAGGTACCCCTGGTATTGGTTTAGTGGCAGCATCGGAAGGGATCAGAGATGACCTGGGAGCCGGAACGTGAGACCTATAGCCACCAGGTCCAATTTCTACTTCTACTGCTCCCAGCACTACCTCATCCTAGGCTTACCCTAGGGAAACCTTTGACTCAACTCAACTAGTCCTCAGCTGCTGAAGGCCTCCTCGCAATGCCAATTAGCCATCACCTGGACACCATCACATGTGATGAGGCTCAGATAATCCTTCAAGTAAAAGACTCGTTCCTACAACGGTTCTGCGCAATAGGACCAAATCCAACACTCTGAGATTATTCAACCCTGATCACATGTGACGTGACATATCCACCTAATGGCTAACTCCCATCACTTAGAATCCCACAATATCATGTGTTGTATAGTTAACTTCCTTTGTATTAAGTTGTCTTGAGGTATAGGTAGTGACCTTTCCTCCTGCATAAGAACACAACCTAGTCGTACTGATTATGAAAACTTCCTTACCAATTCCTCAGTTTGAGTTCAGACACACCCTGAGAGCGTGTCCGAATCCCTCAAACCAAGGCTCTGATACCAACTTGTAACGACCCAAAATTTAAGACCAAAACTTTCTTTTAATAAAATCATTACTTAAAGTAAAGTCATCATTCCAAAACATAACGTGAGTATAAGTTTTCAAAACACATGTTCATTATCAGAGTAAACATTCCCAGGCTGTCTAATCTATGGTGTGTGCCATGCGATCACCCCGAGCTCTTCCCTCCGCTACCGGAAGTACCTGAAACCAAAACTGAAAACCGTAAGCACGAAGCTTAGTGAGTTCCCCACCCTACCACATACCATGCATAACCACATACTGCACATGCTGGGCCACGCCCCCTATCTTGGGCCTCGCCCCTACCTCGGGCCTCGCCCGCTACAACGGCCCCGCCGCTCCAAGCCCCGCCTGGCTTCGAGCCCCGCTCGAATACAGATCTGTTTTACTTAGGCCCCGCCTGTCACAGGGCCTCGCCCGCCAACAAATAATAACACATAAACATTTCATAACTAACACATACAACGGGTTCTGTCCTAAGGCCTCGCCCATATCCTGCTACTGATGAGTCATGGAACCCCATCCACGCTACTAATGGTAGTGAGGTACGGGCCTAGCCCACTCTCACTCCTGTTCTAGTTCGGGCCTCGCCCCTATTCTGCTACTAATGAGATATGGAACCCCATCCACACTCTGCTATTGGTGAGATACTTGACCTCGCCCACACTCACCTCCCTACCAGGCACATACATGTATCACGCAGACAACAAGTATAACTATCATATAAACAATTCCCTGGGCACCCGCCCACTATTACTGGATCTCGTCCTGAAAATAATACTTGCATACTGTGCCTAGGGCTATCCCCCCCCCCGGGTCTTCTACTCATAACTACATGGGCCAGCATTGTGGCCTTAGACCCATTCACACAAAGGGAAACTCACCTGCACTGGCTGAACTTGCTGATGATCTCACTAGCTGCTGCCCGACAACTCACGGAACTCCTGCTCCCCTTGCTCCCCGAACTACCAATATCAATGCAACACTGAGTCTAACTGACCCCCAAAAGACAATCAAGTCCACCTTGGTCCAAAGTCAAAGTCCTGGTCAAAGTCAACCTTCCAGGTCAACCCTACTCGCCGAGTCACCCTACTGACTCACCGAGTTCAAAATGATCAGATTCATTTCATTCGCGACTCGACTCGCCGAGTCAGTCCATGACTCGCCGAGTCTACCGATTCCTGAGTCCAGAACTGTTCAACTCACTGAGTCTCCACCCGACTCACTGATTCGAGTCACAACTCGAAGGATTTGGGGTTTCGCGACCTGGCTCGCCGAGTCCAAGAACAGACTCGCCGAGTACAAGGCAATCTTCATACGACTCGACGAGTTGTTCATCCCACTCGTCGAGCTTCTCCACAACTTCATGCTACTCGTCGAGTCCACTCAAAGGACTCGTCGAGTCCCTTCAGTTCTCCTTACATGCAAAGGATTTTTGAGTCATGCATGGACTCCAAACTATAGATCCACCCTTCCCAAGCCTATTCCACACGTAAAGTTGCAAACTTTACGTGTAGAGAAGGAGATCTAGGCAAAATATGCCATAAACTAGGGTGTAAGGCCAAGGGGCTTCAAAATCGACTTAATGGCTGATACTTTATGCTTCTCCAGGCCATAACACACTTGGATCTGAAGTAGCAACTCCAGATCCGGCTTCTAACTCAAAATAATAACATTATGGCAAAAGAGCCCCAACAACCACACATAGATCTAGGTGCAAAAGGATCCAGGAACTAATTTATTACCTCCAAGTGCTCAGAATGAACTCACAATCCCAGATCTATAGCTCCTTCTTGCTCCTCCAAATTCCTTCTTCCTTTTCCAAGCTTTAATGCACCTTCCAAGGCTCAACTAGGAGATGTGACAGCTAGGGTTTGATATCCAGGGCTAAAGAGGTAGTAAGGAACCCTAGGAAGGAGATTAAGACATTTATATAGGCTCCAAGTCCCGAATTTAGTGTTTTCCACGCACAGACCAGACTCGCCGAGTCACCTTGACCGACTCGCCGAGTCTGTCGCTTACACCTCGACCCGGATCCCGCTCGGACTCTCCGAGTCCCTCCTTAGACTCACCGAGTCGGCCCTTAAATTAGGGCTTTCCTTTCCTTTCTTGGCCTTTGAAACTTTGGGTGTTACAACTCTCCCCCACTTAAACTAAACTTCGTCCTCGAAGTTTACTATACTCTACTGTCGGCGATCAACCTCCAAAGCCCCACCATCCATTCTAGCACCAGCTGCCTAACTTTGCTGGCCTTCCGTTTAATCATTTAGACCAACGCCAATCCTTATAGATAATAACTTCGGATGCATCCTGACCCTGAACATCCTGGAAACACAACTTACTCAACCGACAATCTTTCTGGTAATCTCCGAGTACTGCAACATAGGGGTCCACCCCTTCTTTCCTTGCGCGATTTCCCTGTCTTCCCAAGGCAACGCTCCATAACCATCTATCCCTTCTGCCGTTGTGAAGACCCTTTCCTCACCAAATCTATTACTCCCGCCACTCCCAGTACGGGTCATCGTTGCCAGTACCCTCTGGGCATTCACCCTGCTATCATTTGGTGTCGATCATCCCACGATCGACTAACTGAATTCCACCATACTCGGCATCCCCGCACTGCTACTGACTAGAATTCCTGCTATTCGCATCTGGCTTCCGAGTGAACTGAGACCATCCTGGTCCCTACCAACCTATCAACAACTGGATTACCGACCCTCACTGATTATTGACCCAGCACAACCACTAGTCGCTCCCAGCGACATTCGAAGATACTTCCGCTACCTATACTTCTCAATCTTTTCTACCATGCTGGCACTACAAACCTGGGATCCCCGATCCCCTAAGTTGACACTAAGGTCCCTACCAGGTCCCACCTGCGCTGCTAAAAACTCACGGGCCTCACCCACAGGGTCTCACCCAACCATACTACTGAGCAACCCTACTCCCAGGTCTCATCTACACTGCTAATCTCATACGGGCCTCGCCCACGGGTCTCACCCAACTATATCCTGGAGCGGCCTCCCCCAAGGTCTCACCTCGCTAGGGCTATACAGGCAACTCCCTATCATTCTCAACCACTACCCATCCTGATCCCCATCTGATCACTAGGAAATAGGGGCCTCGCCCCAACTCCGCTAACAAAGCGACCAAGGAATGCTACGGCCTACCCATAGCCTGACAATACCTCCACCACTAACTGCTAGTGAATACTACGGCCGCCCCGTAGTCTTACATCACTTTCCACCACTGACTGCTGACACGAAAACGTCTCCTACTATTTGACCTCAAGATCCCCATTCCGACTCACACGAGCTCTACATGCGGCCCTTTAACCTGAATCCGAACCACATACCCCCCATTATCCTTCACACGCATGCACTAATGGGAAGTTCTCAAACTCCCAACTCTGAACTTCTAAACGCTGAACTACCCCCTTTCCTTCTCAGAAATCATATACCCGATCTGGATTTGCGTGCCCTTACCCTATACACTCGGAGGATTCTCCCCCACTTCGATCCTACTCACGCCTCGATGCTTAATGAAGAGAAATCCCAATCCTTGCTACCATAATCAATCCGCTAAGGAATCCCAGGCTTACCATGGCTAAGGATCTAACCTGTCCATTCTAAAACTTATACGGCTCCGAACTAGCAAGACATACCGAGTCTCTCCAAGGCATGCTACAGATACTGCGCTCAAAGTAACCTTCTTCAATACAACGCACCCCTTAACTTCTAAGCCAAATATCTAAGGTATGCAAATGGCATATAACTCGATCGAAGTCAACCCGCTCGAAAATAAAATGCTCACCCGCTAAAGATGCAGAACTATAACAATATAATCATGCACAAAATAAAATAACTGAAAACGGAAGTCGCATACCTGCAATGTCCGGCGCTGCTCGCATCTCCAAAGTAGCCATCTGAAAAGCCCTGCCTCCTACTGCAGGCGCCTCCGCACGGCCCTGACGGCCGTCTGTGATCCTCAAAGTTGCAGGGGCAGGTGCCATCACCCGTCCTGCTGAAAGCAAACTGGGGCACTGGGCCTTCTTATGGCCCCGCTGATTGCAGTGAAAACATATCAAGTCTGATCCCAGAGTGATGGTAGCAGTACAATCTCTGCTAAAATGACCAGTCCGACCGCACCTGAAACAGCCAGACTCACCACCACTACCACTCCTGCACGCACCCCCGTGCGTCTTACCACACCTTCCGCATCGACTGCGGTCCTGATAATCCCTCAATCTCGAATCCGATCCCTTGGGCCTTTTGCCCGAACTTGCGGCTACCTGAACCTCATCCGGCTTCCTCTTCCGGATCTGCTCCAAATCAATTTCCCTCTCCCTGGCCCGAGAAATCATATCCTCCAGCGTCTTACAACCAGACCTGCTCACGAACTCCCTGATGTCATCCCTCAGCATCTCGTGATATCGTGCCTTCTTCATCTCCTCGTCCGCGACATACTGCGGAACAAGAAGGGCTCTCTCCCTGAACTTGGCGGTGATCTCCGCCACCGTCTCAGTAGTCTGCGTCAAATCCTGAAACTCCCGGGCCAACTGCTGCACCTCAATAATCAGAGAAAACTCCGCTCTAAACCTCGCTGAGAAATCACTCCAAGTCATCGCATCCAACGCGGCATCATCACCCAAAGCATGACCAATCTCCTCCCACCAATCCCTCGCTCTGTCCTTCAGAAGACAGGAAGCGAGTCTGACCTTGTCCTCCTCAGGACACCGGCTCGTACGGAACGCATTGGCAACATCAGCCAACCATCTGCTGCTAGCAATGGGGTCCCTAGCCCCATGATAATCTGGTGCCCCACAAGCCCTGAACTCCCGAAATGTCAAGGTACGCGCTCCCAACAAAGCCATCATCTCAATACGGAAGGCTCCCAGCCTCTCATCCAAAATCTCCAGTATACCCTCCTTGACCGTGCCAAAGATCATAGGAGTCTGAGCTAGAAAACTGCGCGTAACCTCCTCTGATATTAACTCCCTCATCCGCTCCTCGAGCTGCTCGGCCCCTAAACCCGAGCCCAATCCTTCTCCGGCGCCTGATCCGCCCGCTGGTCCCTCTTGCAATGTCACCATACTGAAACATACAACATAACCACTATCAGAATTCTCCTCACTGTTGCGAGACCAAACATACTCACTACCAGGTTCCCGGTCTTGTCTCGGCCTTCCCTGAATCGAGTACGGATCCTCTGCTTTCAGTAGTACGGGCCCATACTACCTTCCACATCTATCCGTACTTTCCTCATGAACTACTTTGACTCCACCAGGTCCCTTTTCTACTTCTACTGCTCCCAGCACTACCTCATCCTAGGCTTACCCTAGGGAAACCTTTGACTCAACTCAACTAGTCCTCAGCTGCTGAAGGCCTCCTCGCAATGCCAATTAGCCATCACCTGGACACCATCACATGTGACGAGGCTCAGATAATCCTTCAAGTAAAAGACTCGTTCCTACAACGGTTGGACTCAAACAAGAGCTACGCAATAGGACCAAATCGAACACTCTGAGATTATTCAACCCTGATCACATGTGACGTGACGTATCCACCTAATGACTAACTCCCATCACTTAGAATCCCACAATATCATGTGTTGTATAGTTAACTTCCTTTGTCTTAAGCTGTCTTGAGGTATAGGCAGTGACCTTTCCTCTTGCATAATAACACAACCTAGTCGTACTGATTATGAAGTCAAAAGCTTGTGGTTGATTAGATGTCGTGAAGATCTAAAATAAGGTATGGTTACTCATGCATTAAGGAAAAAGGATAGCTACTTTTGTTCTATTTGTCTTCCTTTTCCCAATCGACAGAAAGGGCATGTGTTGGGCTTCTAAGTTTATTTGCATGGCAGCACGATCACTCGTAGTCTTAAGTAGTCTCCATCTTGAAGTTCATCTTAGAACTCATACCTGGTTCATCAATTTCAGTTTCGCGTATACGAGTCGTATATAATTTAGATTGAAAAGGTAGTCGAATAAATGATTCTTCATTAAGCTCACATCCCAACGAGGAAAAGAAGTTAAATGGAATCATCAATTCTAAACCTGTAGAACCTTGATTATATACTACCCCTATGTATACATTCTTCAACGATAGATCAACCGTATGGGTCTTTGGATTGAACTTGACGTACTACACGAGTGGTACTTCGAGGCGGTTTGTTGAATTTTTCTTCGGAAAGTATGAGAAACAATAAGTGCTCTATGCACAAGTACTTTAGTATTCTGGAATGACGGCTTTGCTAGAAAGAAAATTTCGGAGGAAGAGATGTACGTATGAAGCTGTTTTTGTGAGGATCAAATTGAATCAAGTCATATGATAATGTCGGAATCATAAGGAAACTTAAAGACATTAGATTTGAACGTAAGATGTTTACAGACAAAACACAACCGTGCAACCATCAACAGAGTTACAGCACTTTAGACTACTATAAGACTATTGCTGCGAATAAGGTAGACTACAAAAGGTAAGTATACGCAGTACAAGTATCCCTATACCGACAGGATCCCGCAAAAGATAAGACTCTAGTTGCACTAGTTTTAAAGATGTTTTAAAAATACATACATAATGCTGACGATTGGAAGTGAACGTATACTATAGTAGGTTCTTTCGTTGCTTCTTTCCATTCTGAGGTCAAACTCCTCCAGATTCGCCATTTTCCTTCTCTATTCGACAGTCCCTCTTGAAGTGTCCCATTACGCCACATAGATGGCATATTCGAGAGATTTCGACATTGGTGTTTGAAGTAATGTGTTGGGTCCGAGTCTGGCAGCAATTGGTAGTATGTCCGTTCTTGTTGCATTTAAAGCAGTGTAACGGACGACAACTACCCCGATGATGGAAGTCGCACTTATTGCATTTCGGTAGGTTTCCGGCATACTGCCTAGCTGGTGTAGGGACAATTGGGATACCAGAAGGGATGGTAGTAGGATGTACAGATGTCGTGGCTGCGAAGGTTGCCACATGTTGTTGTCTTTTGCTCGTCCCTTGGGGTGATTTTCCTTTAGCTTTAACCCAGAACTTTCGTTTGTTATTCTTGGGCTTGGGATTCGGGGTTTCGTGGTAGTTTGTTGCCCGTAGAGGTATTTGATTGTTACTTGGATTGGAGTTATTGTTAACAATCCCGATAACATTCGCGTTGTTAGCGTTAAGGTGGGTCAGAACAGCTGACACGATAGCCGAGACTACAGCTTGAAAGGTAGCTGCATCAATCTGAAGAGTTGGTGTTTGGTTGATGGGTTGATCGTTTTTCTTTGGCGACATGATTCTGTTACATGGAAAGAAATTGAATTTGTGAGTGAGAATGGTTGAACCTAGATGTACTTTGATCGCTTAAGTAAAGAGTAGAAGTATGTTCTTGAAGTTTTGACCTACATCTCTATGATGCAGTCCTAGTACAGATTAGAAGTATGTTTGTAGAATGGTCATTAAACGTTTATCATTTCAAGCCGAGGTATTATAGGTTGGTGGATAAAATGATTTAACCTTTAAAAGAGGCTTGAAAATGATTTTGGAGTTAAATTACCATAGTCCAATAACTTGACTAGATGGGGTTTCAGATAGACTCCAACAGTAGTAAAATGAAGGTATTTAAACAAAGAGTAACACAGAAGTTAGTCAACTTTCGATATCATTGATGTTTAAGATGTAATAGGTTTGGGGAAATTGACCTTGTTGTAGGTCATACATCATATTCGGAGTAGAAAAGTATTTGACAGCATAAAGACTTAACGAAAAGTACTTATAGTACAAGGTAGTCACATAAGAATACTACACAGAACATAGATAGGAACACGGTTCTTTAAAACAAAGAAGGAAGTAAGGTATCTCTTACTGGCGACAGTCACCCCCATGTTGAACCCTTAGTTCGGTTAGTTGACGTTCCATATCAAGCAGGTATCTCTCGTACACTCTCTGGTGTACTTGGAGCTCTATGACTTTCGCTCGGGTTTTCAGCTAGTGCTTGCAGCAGGGTCTCATGGTTTCTCTCTAATCTCTCGTGAGCATCTTCTAGATGAATGGTGCGGAGGGTATGCATTCTTGTGTCGGCGACAAGTTCGGCAATCTGATGTAGGGTTGTTCTGCCTTGAATCTCATTTCGGGCCACTCTGCGGACCAAGATTGGCAAGATTCTACGTGCTGAGACCCCATTGCTCAGGTCGTAAAAGTTTCGATCGCCAATAAATGGCATGGGCTGATCTTGTCCTTGGCTCCATGTTTCCAAGCATTCCAGCGACACAGGCGTCGGGCCATGAAAAGCCAGACAAGGTTTAGGAATTGGAAAGGGAGTTTCTCGGGGTAGGTTCTCAACCTCTGGTTAGGAATTAGCATCGTCTAAAAGGTTTTCATCATGGTGATCATTCAAAGGGATAGGATGATCATTCTCTGGTTCTTCTCCAAACCAACCAGCTATGACTTCGTTCGGAAGATATTGGTTGCCGTGGGGATGGAGTCCAGCTATGTTTTTTATGTGAGAATTTAAGGGTAAGAGAATAATTATTAGACGAACTATCTAGATAATTATTTAAAAAAAACCTTCATTAGTTACATCGCTATTTGTGAAGTGCATACCTGTAACA
Source organism: Lactuca saligna (assembly GCF_052625555.1). Taxonomy (NCBI): domain Eukaryota; kingdom Viridiplantae; phylum Streptophyta; class Magnoliopsida; order Asterales; family Asteraceae; genus Lactuca; species Lactuca saligna. The sequence continues at coordinate 154,159,132 of NC_136423.1, forward strand.
TCCCCCTCTAGCACGTATCACAATATTGTCCGCTTTGGGCCACTCGGCACGAGGACTTCCCAGGGGGTCACCCATCCCGGTACTACTCCCGCCCGAGCACGCTTAACTGCAGAGTTCTTATGGGATCTGCTGCCCTCACGGCTTTAAAACGCGTTGTGATAGGGAAGGTATCCACACCCCTTATAAGGAGATGTTTCGTTCTCCTTCCCAGTCGATGTGGGATCAGATCTAACCCACTATCACCCCCCATTATAGGGTTCGACGTCCCCGTCGAACACATCGACCTGTGCCCTAGCTCTGATACCATTTGTAACATCCCCCTCTGGCACGTATCACAATATTGTCCGCTTTGGGCCACTCGGCACGAGGACTTCCCAGGGGGTCACCCATCCTGGTACTACTCCCGCCCGAGCACGCTTAACTGCAGAGTTCTTATGGGATCTGCTGCCCTCACGGCTTTAAAACGCGTTGTTATAGGAAAGGTATCCACACACCTTATAAGGAATGCTTAGTTCTCCTTCCCAGCCGATGTGGGTTCAGGTGCAACCCACCTTCACCCCCCATTATAGGGTTCGACGTCCCCGTCGAACACATCAACCCGTGCCCTAGCTCTAATACCATTTGTAACACCCCCCCCCCCCCCTCTAGCACGTATCACAATATTGTCCGCTTTGGGCCACTCGGCACGAGGACTTCCCAGGGGGTCACCCATCCTGGTACTACTCCCGCCCGAGCACGCTTAACTGCAGAGTTCTTATGGGATCTGCTGCCCTCACGGCTTTAAAACGCGTTGTGACAAGGAAGGTATCCACACCCCTTATAAGGAATGCTTAGTTCTCCTTCCCAGTCGATGTGGGATCACAACGCGTTTTAAAGCCGTGAGGGCAGCAGATCCCATAAGAACTCTGCAGTTAAGCGTGCTCGGGCGGGAGTAGTACCGGGATGGGTGACCCCCTGGGAAGTCCTCGAGCCGAGTGGCCCAAAGCGGACAATATTGTGATACATGCCAGAGGGGGATGTTACAATACCAGCTATGTGTAATTTAATGGGACAGACCTTCGAATAAGTGACCTTAACTCCGTATTCACACAGAATAGCGGTGAAGTAAAATTTTCACAGATTCTAAGTCTATAACATCCTAATTACATATAGCCTTAGTGTATCCACTTAGCAATTATCAACTTAGTGATGAAGATCCCGTTTTTAGTTCTCAAGTATAAAGTACTTATAGTAACACCAAATACTCCTATAGTATTTTAATTTTAATGTTATGTTCTATTGCACTCATTAAGGTAGGGTTGGTAAGATTTTAGCATTGTCGCAACTACCCAATTTAAACTTAGGCACATGCTAGTCAACCCTCGGATAATATAGGTGATCAGGCTATATCTTCCCAGTTTTGACCATATGTCTCTAAGCCCACTTGTGTTGCCCAACAATCGTAATTCTTTTGTACTGTCCTAGTGACACTGGTTTTAGTATGAATGCAGGCACGTATACTTACTTAAATATTTTATTATTTAAAGTATAAACTCTAAATCAGAGTATTTTTAATCCCATTGTATTTATAGTTAGTATATCTTTTATGGGTTGATATACTCAATTCACTATAAACAATGCTCTGATACCAATCTGTCACACCCCAAAACCGAGAACGGCGGAAACGTTCTGGGGCGGAGGACGTCATGTAATGTATCACAACAAATGTAAAGTGGTAAATAAGCAACAACATCATCCATTGCATTAATAGTATAATTTTAATTACAATTGTTTTCTTTCATAGTACAAGACAACAAGATAACTAATCAAAATAAAAGACGAGTCTTGACTTCTCCGTCTTCTCTAAACCTTGCATCGGCACCTGTCTATTTATAACCTGAGAGTACAAGTTATTTTGAAAGTGTAGATCAGCATTTAAGATGGTGAGTTCATAAGTATTTAATGTCATTGCTTTGATTAGTTGTTACGAAAGACTGGTGAATGATTGATGAAACATTTAGTGTAAGTATGAAAAACTCTAGAAAATCCCTTATTTCCTACTAGTATAAAAGTAGTCTCCTACCAAGAATCGATTGTTTTGAAAGTACGCATCACTTGAAAATGTGACGGTTTTTTTTCTAGTTTAAATATCATTAGTTAGTCCCTTAAGTATACCTGAAATGGTATCAACGTAAAACATCCGTAGATTGTTCATTTACCTCTGTTGCTAACAGTCTGGTTTAGGAATAGTTAGTCCCTTATGTATACCTGCGACGGTATCAACCTAAAACATCTGTAGATTGTTCATTTACCTCTGTAGCTAACAGCAGTTCTCGGAATGGTTAGTCCCTCAAAGTATCCTTTCGTACTAGGATATAAAGTCCAATCTATCTCGTCGATGATGTGATTGTATCACAAGGTAAAGATGGAAAGGCGAACTATATAACCATATCTAGACATATAACATGTAATAGTAATTTGCCATATAATTTCTATGTAAAAGTATTCATGTATAAGTATTCATGTAAGAGTATTCTTTCATATAGCATGTAGTCTAGACTCATGAATGAACTGACTCTGGTGTAATTTCTTGTAGTAGGGAAAATGTTTTGTTTACTCTAAACTATTCCTATAATAGTTTACTAGAATGTAATTGATGAGTGTCCAAGTAGGTTTATACCCCTTGCTACCCAAGAGTATCGGAACTAAATTTACTGATGGAACATTTATGACCATATATGTATACATGATATATAAGTAATATTTAAACGACCTTTGGAGGAGTACCCGATATCCCACCAGACCACATCCAAATCGAGGAAAAGGAAATAGGGTGGATAGCCTTCCTAAGTCTTTTAAACATTTCTTATATAACTATACATATAGATGCATGCAATTTATAATATAAAAGCATAAAGAAGTTTTGTAAAATCGTTGAAAAGTCTAATAAAGAATTTGTGACTTGATGTCAGTTTATAAAATGATTAAAAGTATTTTGTTTGATAAGACAGTTTAAGTACACGGAAAACCACTGTTTGAGAACACCTTTGTAGCCGAGTTTGAAAGGAAGCTTACAGTGTGTAAGACAGTTTGATGAACTCACCTGGTGTAAGTAGGTCCGACGAAGGTGCCGTTTGGGCGTTCGGTGTCACGCAAGGACTTGAACACACACAATGACCTATTTAACATATGATAACATACGTTCATACACAATTAGTGTATTTAATACTAATTAAACAAATATACGCGCTCACAGGAGCGGAAAACACTTTGGTTAAGTGTTTGGGTGTCCTGGGTAGCGTTTAAGGGTGTGTATGGCTAAGGAATGGAGTTTACTCTCAAAGAGTAAACACTTAATACCTAGTTTACGGCCCGGGGACTACTCACCATGAGTTTACGGCCGTAAGCTCATCGTGAGGGTATCTAGTGTGTTTTTAAGGCTCTATCTTGTTAGGGGAATTATTCTAGGTGCAAATCTAATTTGCATGAGTTAGTTTAAGGTCTTTAAGGGCACTATAATGGAGTTTACAGCCTAGGGACAACTCCTAAGGGAGTTTACGGCTGTAAACTCTCATCCCTTGAGTTTTGTGAAGTTTCAAGCCCTTATATCACTTCTAGTAATTTATTCAAGGCTATAGGGGTGTTTGGGGTTCCAAGAGGGCACTCCTTGAGAGTTTATAGTCCAAATGACCAACCTTTGATAGTTTATGGCCGTAAGCTCTATGGCTTGGCCGTGAACTCTCATACACCCTCCATTCTTTGAGTTTAAGCCCTTGTTTCAATCCTAGTATTTTATGGTAGATGTCTAAGGCCATTTGGGGAACAAAAACCAACATTTTGGCTTGGTTTGGGAAGTTTACGTCCTTGACACATGTCTGGGCCGTAAACTCCTTTTAATCCTCCAAATCTTAATGTTTAAGTGATCTAAACCCAAGAGGATAAGCCCCTTATTTTTGTGTTAAGTCCTAGGGTGATTTAGGAGTGTTTTTGGGACATTTAGACAAGGTTTAGGGGTGTTTACGGCCTAAGCTTGTGCTTGGGCCGTAAACTCTCTTTTATGCCCTAGAATCTTGTGTTTTGATGCTTAAACACTCCTAAGCTAAATCCCCATTTAGTTTCTAAGCTTTTAGGGACATTTTTGAGTCATTTTGGCCACCATTTGGGGGTTTACGGCCTAAGGAGGCACTTAGGCCGTAAACTCCTTTTTCATGTCTCAATCTTGTGATTTTTAGGCTAAAAAGACAATAATGCACGCATAGAACAAGTTAGGGTTGATAGTCTTACGTTTAGGGGTCGGAAATCGCGGTTTTTGGAGTCGAAAATGAGCCTAGAGAGAGAGTATAGAGAGAGAGAGGTTGGAAAAGTCTCCAAACGGAGTTTACTCCCCTTTATATATGGGTGGGTGTTGGAGCTCAGTGATATTCTACCCGATACTGTCGTTTAACGGGGCTTTTGGTCGCACCCGATTTAGTGGTCGAGATAATAAAAACTAACTTTTTCCGAATAATGGACTAGGTGTGTTATATGTTTTTATTTCCTTTTATCACGACTTAACGAAATATATAATTGAAATATTTATTTAATTGGCGACCTCTAATTAACGGAACTTGTATACAGTGGAAAATTCCGTTAACGGTAACGGGGTAATGTAACGGAATTACTTGGGTTGTCACATCATCACTCCGTTAGAGGGAATTTCGTCCTGAAATTTAGGTCTAGGCAAAGAAGTAGGTATGAATGGCCAAGTAGTGGTAAGGTGTACTTCCTATATGGTTTGTCCTCGCATTCCCATGTGAACTCTGGTCCGTGTTTGTCATTCCAACAGATCTTCACGTACGGGATGCGGATTCCGTCTCGTGCAGTAGTGGGTTCCGGCTGGTGTATCTTCGAGATTAGGGATTTCAATGGTCTTTATCAAGATGAGTGGGGTACAAAGAGTGTCGTAGGGTGAACACATATCAAGTCTAAGGAGTGGATCGGTCGGGTGTGAAACTTGTGGAATATCCGAAAGTAGTAGTGGTCGGACGATGGTTGGACCAAATCTCTACGAGGATTCTTGGATGGTCCTAAGCTCTGAGAAGGGTAGAGATTTTCAGTACTTAGAACATAGTGTTGTAACAGCCCGAAATCTCAAGTATTGTTAAAATTACATTTTGGGGTGTTTTAAAGGGGGGACTCGGCGAGTTGGAGCCAGACTCGCCGAGTAGGATCGCAGACCTGGTCGCGGGTTCGCGACTGGACTCGACGAGTCAGATAGGGACTCGGCGAGTCTGCGCTGTTTAGCGAAAACCCTAGCCGTTTAGGTTTGGGACGTATATAATGAACTTATAGGCCGTCATTTTCCGTCTTTAGCCTACTGAGAAGAACCCTAATTGGTTGTGTGCATCTGGAGCAAGGATTGAAGGCCATTGGTGATCTTGAAGAAGTTATTGTGCAAGGAAGAGAAGGGTTTGGCTAAAGGAACAGCAAGGGAATCACATTCTGAGGATTGGAGATACAGAGAGCACATTATCCAGGTAAGGATTCGTGTATACTCTGCTATGGTGATGTATTTAGAGAATTAGGGTTTATGGAACCCTTTTATGGATAGATTGAATGTTACCCTTGTTCGCCAAACGATTGTAACCCTGTATTAGGACCCTTGGAGGTCCAGAATATCCCATGTCTGTGCATTTCGGGAATTGGTGAAGGTTTTGGATTGAAATCCTTATGCCTTAGGTCAACATGTAAATTATAAGTCTTGGGGTGTATCATGAGCACCTAAATGAAGACCTTATGTAATGGACCAGTCGAGGAAGGCCAGACCTATGAATGGTCGGAGCAGTTATGACCTTAGGAAGCAGTTTGTGTGACTGCATGGCATGGACTCGCCGAGTCAGATGAGCAAACTCGACGAGTAGCTTGAAGAATAACTGGGACTCGTCGAGTTGTTCATCAGACTCGGCGAGTGGAGTCGGGGTGGCCCCGCGATTCTTCCAGGAGTAACTCGTCGGGTCAAGGAGGATACTCGACGAGTAGAAGGGAAAACTTAGAGGATTGGAGGACGACTAGACTCGCCGAGTCGCCAGAGTACTCGCCGAGTCCGGTCGAGTTGACCGTGGACCGTTGACCAGAGTTGACCTATGTGTAATTTCTTAGGGTCAGTTGTCTTGAAAGATAAAAGTATTAATAAGAGAATACATTACCCAGGGAGCTTGAAGCTCGGCGGATCAAGTGCAAGTGATTTCAGGAGTTGCTAATTTCCAGTATCCACGAGGTGAGTCTTCTCACTATACTGTACCCGGAAGGGTTTGACTGTGTGACCGGAAGGTCGGACGTGATATGTGTTATACGTGCCATAAATGGTAAGGTAGTTGCTATGCATGTTATGTATGTTATATGGGCCGGAAGGCAATATGTTATGTGATTGGAAGGTCGGATATGGAATATGATATATGTGCTATATGTGGTAAGTTAACGGTATCATGTGCTGTGTATGTTTAGGGGCCGGAAGGCGATATGTTATGGGCCGGAAGGCAATACGTTATGTGACCAAAAGGTCGGATATGTTATGTGTTATATGTGTTATATGTGTAAGGTTAATTGTTATGCGTGCTGTGTATGTTTATATGGGCCGGAAGGCAATATGTTATGGGCCGGAAGGCAATACGTTATGGGCCGGAAGGCGATTATCTCATGGGCCGGAAGGCATTGTGTAGTGGACCGGAAGGTCAGGGCCTGGAAAGGCGTATGTGCGTAAGGTGTATATTGGGGAACTCACTAAGCTTCGTGCTTACAGTGTTTTATGTTATGTTGTTTCAGGTTCTTTCAGTAACGCGGGATAGCACCGGCTCGATTGTACACACCAAAGAAAGAGTTGTATTTTGGAGGATCCTAGCTTTCTATTCAAGTGAAAATGGAACTATGTTTTGTAATTCAAATATGAATAAGATTTTAAACAAGTGTTTTAATATTAAATTGATTATTTAAATGAAAATTTTGCCTTGAAAATCACGGTGTTACAAATTGGTATCAGAGCCTTGGTTTGAGGGATTCGGATACGCCTTCGGGTAAATCTGGACTCAAACTGAGGAAGTAAGAAAAAGTTTTCAAATAAATAGTTTTCTAAAAGTGAATAAGAGTTCAAAGAGAAAGCAAGAAAGAGCAGTGTGTACAATCAGCCAAAGCCAAACGGTGATTTCCCAAAATACCCTTACTTTTGTGTTATGAAATATCTATGATGCACTTTATGAGATATTATTGCATGCTAGAGACAGGCTAGGTATTTCATATCTTAGGACTAGAGTGGCCTGATTTGTGATGCCTTAGCCTAGGGTTTGTTGTTATATGTGCGTTATGCTTTTGTGTGTATGTGATGAGTGAGGGTATCTAGTTAGAACGCACGAGGGGTAGAGCTACAGAGTTCAGTGGTACTTCCGAGGATGAGCCGAGAAGGTGGAGCTATCACAGATAGGGAGTCCTATGTATTCTTCGATGCTCGAATGCTGCTTGCTTTGTGCTTTGTGGAATTCTCGATGATGGGAGTCAGCTACTAAGTGAGTATGACGATATTCAGGAGGTAGATGGCTGGCATCATTAGGAGCTCTTCAGCAGCTGATAGAAAAGAAGTGGGAGGACGGCGGAAGGGACTAGGGAGTAAACCTAGCCAGATGAGTGCGCTAGTAGAGTAGAGGATTTCGCTGGGGAGCGAGCACGGGCGATGGGATTGGTGAAAGAGCAGGTCGATCAGCTACTTAGGAACTCTGGGATGGTCCGTGTGGAAAGTATGGGTAGATGTGGCAGGTAGTATGGGCCCATACTACTGAAAGCAGAGGACCCATACTTGATACAGGGAGCATTCTGAAGGTTCTAAGGAACGGGATGAGGAGTGATGTTATGGTTCGAGTACCATACATCGGAGCAGATTGCGGAGTGATGTTATGGTCCGGGTACCATACATCGGAACAGATTGAGGATAGATGTTGTGGTTCGAGTACCATACATCGGAGCGGATTGCGTAGTGATGTTATGGTCCGGGTACCATACATCAGAACAGATTGAGGATAGATGTTGTGGTTCGAGTACCATACATCGGAGCAGATTGAGGAGTGATGCTATGGATCGGGTACCATACACCGGAGCAGATTGAGAAGGGATGTCATGGGATGAGTACCATGGTTCGTAGTGGATGATGCTTGTGACTATCTTGTTATCCGGTCATGATCGATGAGGTAGAGATCGGACGCTATGGGTTTTAGGCCTGTAGACCATGATTGAGTATGGAGAGGCGTTCCTCGAGGGGAAAGGCGAGTGCCTATCAGAGTATTTTGGTAAGGAGTTAAAGACAGAGGAAAATTTCGGTTGAGTCGAGCAATCAGTCGATAGAGGAGAGGTCACCTTCTAGGTGGGTGGTGCCATTATGTTCGTGTGCAAGACACGAGAGGCCTGATGTTTCAGTTTTGGATTGGGAATACACCCTGCAGGTTGTTATCGATAATGATTTCCCTCAGAGTATCAGGTAGCAGGTGTGCCGCGAGGCAGTGACTTATCGTGAGCAGACAGTCAGTTGGGACTGAGGTAGTCGAGGACCACACCACACCTAATTGGGAATAGTAGGTTGTGTTATAGTGGTAGCAGTGGGGAGTTCAGTCGAGTTTTGCAGTGCAGAGAGTTTTCGTCTATGTTGGGAGTGGGTCCCTGTCCTTGGGACAATTTCGGGTTGGAACATTGGTTGATGAGTTGAGGTGAGAGGAACGATGATTTTGCGGTGCAGTCTATGAGCCAGAGATGTTATCGAGCAGTTCAGATGCTTAGTGTTAGATTGGTATGGGATTTGGAACGATTAGAGGCAGTCGTAATGAGAAGTTCTTGGAGAGTTAATCAGAGGTTCGGGGTATAGAGGGTTGATTGACTTCCTTAAGGGGGGAATTATCGGGCGTTGCATAGCACTTCCTCGGAGCAGGTGCGATTTCGCTGGTGAAAAATAGTCGTGGGTTGGTTGAGTGCTAATTGGTGATGGTTCGAACTCTAAGTGAGGGAGAACTGGGTGCAGTATGTAAGAAAGTAAAGATTTGTCAAGAGTGGTTATAAGTGAAGTATAGAGATATGCTGTAAGAAATCATGAGACCAGAGGTGTCGGTGATCGAGAAAAAGGGTCAGAGTGAGTTAATGCGGGAAGTACTCGAGGAAGAGAACGAATGTATCCATGATAGGTGTTTGGTGTCGTTGCAAGTAGATAGAGAATGATTGGGTCGGTATGCGCATCCTTGTTTGGATTTTGAGTGTCGGGGAAAAAGGGATTCGGAGGATTATCAGCATATTTCGTAACGTCGGCGTTATCTCGTATTCCAATCGAGAAATTAGATGCACCGAAGTTGTAAGGTGGGAAAAATATAGATTTAATTATGGGTTCAGAAGGAATGTATTTTGTGTTTACATGATGTTTGGGGCAGGAGACCAGTGGTTGTGGCAGTATTCTGGGATATCCGGGTATGATATCTTTATTTCGGAGTTACTCGTGAATCTTGAATTGAATCGACTTGTGGTATATCAAGTATCTATGAATCCAGTCGGAGCCCTCGAGTATGGAAATTCAGGGAGATTATTTGAGAGAGTGGATTTTCGCAAAGGTGGGCATTTGTTATGTTGATTGCCTCCAGGGTCCGTGATGGATATTCGAGTCGCAGTACTCACTAGTCAGAGGGTGTTGTGATACTGCGTGGAGTTGCAGTACTCACTAGATGGCAAGAGAATTTCGACGTTGGAATATTTTCGAGCAGTGTATGAGGTGGAAGAGTTTCGAGTTTGGGTAGCCCTGGTATTGAGTTTTGGGAGCTAGGATGTTGAGTCGGGGGCGAGACGGGGGTCTCCGTCTCTGTCGGGAGATACGGTGAGATACGCAAGGAATACGCGCAGCAGTAACCACAGATTTGAGTCGAGACGATCCTCGGTTGGATTATATTTTCTTGCACGAGGAAAAGAGGATTTGGTGACTTGCGTGTCACTGGGTCGGGATAGTGGTCACGGGGAGAAAAGTTAGTGGGATATTTGGATCACGATATGGGTGACCGTTGGGGGCTCAGATGTGGAGCCAAAAGTTGATCTTGTACTCAGTCTTGAAGAGGAACATGGGAAATGAGCTTATCATGATGACATCTGAGGACACTTTAGAGAGGGTGAACGATTCAGACGCTCGAAGACATGCTTCGGGCATGTGTATTAGATTTCGGAGAAAGCCGCGGTACGTATTTATCATTGGTTGAGTTGTCCCATATCAACAGCCATCATTAGTGCCGCCCTTTTGAGCTGTTGCATGGAAGGTGATGTCGGACCCTCATTCGCTGCGGAAAGGTAATGCATGGACCCGAGAGTCCTTGCGAGCAGATCCAGAGCATGTGTAATACATGGAGTAGTGGCAAGGTTGTCAAGCGGATTTCCCTAGGTAAGGGAAGAGAAAGGTATGTTGGGGCTAGTGCAGCATGTGTATGTGTTTGCAAGAGGAGAACTCGTGAGAGTTGCTCTGAGAGTGAGAATGGATCTCGCAGTCGTTCCGAAATGGATAAAGTGGGCTTTGGATCGGGGATCCGGTGATTCATGGTTTCCTAACCCTTATGAGTCGAGTGATCGTGGAGATTTGGAGCAGAGTTGCATTGTGGGTAATTCTCGGTTACAGGGAGTGGTGGGCAGTACAGAGATCGTGCTTTAGTCGACAGAGCAGATTCAGCGGGTTAAACAGAGGTTATTGATCGCCTAGAGTTGACAGGAAAGTTATGCAGACAGACGTCGTTACGAGCATGTATTTCAGGTCGGCGACTTCGTACTTCTGACGGTCTCTCCTTGGAAAGGGGTGATTCGATTCAGGAAGAGGGGCAAGTTGGGGCCCCGGTATGTTGGGTCTTTTCATGAAAATGCGAGGGTAGGATGGGTGGCCTACCGTTTGGAGCTGCCAATGGAATTGGGATGGATCCATGACAATTAGGTGGATGCGAGCCTGAGTTACGCTGAGAGGCCAGTGGCCATCAGGGATCGGAAGATCAATTAGGTGGATGCGAGCCTGAGTTACGCTGAGAGGCCAGTGGCCATCAGGGATCGGAAGATCAAGGTTCTGAGGAACAAGGAGGTACCTCTGGTATTGGTTCAGTGGCAACCTCGGAAGGGATCGGAAGTGACTGGGGAGCCGGAACGTGAGATGCGGGAGCAGCATCCGGGACTATTTTCAGAGTGAGACTTCGAGGGCGAAGTCTGATTCTAGTGGGGGAGAATTGTAACAGCCCGAAATCTCAAGTATTGTTAAAATTACATTTTTGGGTGTTTTAAAGGGGGGACTCGGCGAGTTGGAGCCAGACTCGCCGAGTAGGATCGCAGACCTGGTCGCGGGTTCGCGACTGGACTCGACGAGTCAGATAGGGACTCGGCGAGTCTGCGCTGTTTAGCGAAAACCCTAGCCATTTAGGTTTGGGACGTATATAATGAACTTATAGGCCGTCATTTTCCGTCTTTAGCCTACTGAGAAGAACCCTAATCGGTTGTGTGCATCTGGAGCAAGGATTGAAGGCCATTGGTGGTCTTGAAGAAGTTATTGTGCAAGGAAGAGAAGGGTTTGGCTAAAGGAACAGCAAGGGAATCACATTCTGAGGATTGGAGATACAGAGAGCACATTATCCAGGTAAGGATTCGTGTATGCTCTGCTATGGTGATGTATTTAGAGAATTAGGGTTTATGGAACCCTTTTATGGATAGATTGAATGTTACCCTTGTTCCCCAAACGATTGTAACCCTGTATTAGGACCCTTGGAGGTCCAGAATATCCCATGTCTGTGCATTTCGGGAATTGGTGAAGGTTTTGGATTGAAATCCTTATGCCTTAGGTCAACATGTAAATTATAAGTCTTGGGGTGTATCATGAGCACCTAAATGAAGACCTTATGTAATGGACCAGTCGAGGAAGGCCAGACCTATGAATGGTCGGAGCAGTTATGACCTTAGGAAGCAGTTTGCGCGACTGCATGGCATGGACTCGCCGAGTCAGATGAGCAGACTCGGCGAGTAGCTTGAAGAATAACTGGGACTCGTCGAGTTGTTCATCAGACTCGGCGAGTGGAGTCGGGGTGGCCCCGCGATTCTTCCAGGAGTAACTCGTCGGGTCAAGGAGGATACTCGACGAGTAGAAGGGAAAACTTAGAGGATTGGAGGACGACTAGACTCGCCGAGTCGCCAGAGTACTCGCCGAGTCCGGTCGAGTTGACCGTGGACCGTTGACCAGAGTTGACCTATGTGTAATTTCTTAGGGTCAGTTGTCTTGAAAGATAAAAGTATTAATAAGAGAATACATTACCCAGGGAGCTTGAAGCTCGGCGGATCAAGTGCAAGTGATTTCAGGAGTTGCTAATTTCCAGTATCCACGAGGTGAGTCTTCTCACTATACTGTACCCGGAAGGGTTTGACTGTGTGACCGGAAGGTCGGACGTGATATGTGTTATACGTGCCATAAATGGTAAGGTAGTTGCTATGCGTGTTATGTATGTTATATGGGCCGGAAGGCAATATGTTATGTGATTGGAAGGTCGGATATGGAATATGATATATGTGCTATATGTGGTAAGTTAACGGTATCATGTGTTGTGTATGTTTAGGGGCCGGAAGGCGATATGTTATGGGCCGGAAGGCAATACGTTATGTGACCAAAAGGTCGGATATGTTATGTGTTATATGTGTTATATGTGTAAGGTTAATTGTTATGCGTGCTGTGTATGTTTATATGGGCCGGAAGGCAATATGTTATGGGCCGGAAGGCAATGTGCTATGGGCCGGAAGGCAATACGTTATGGGCCGGAAGGCGATTATCTCATGGGCCGGAAGGCATTGTGTAGTGGACCGGAAGGTCAGGGCCTGGAAAGGCGTATGTGCGTAAGGTGTATATTGGGGAACTCACTAAGCTTCGTGCTTACAGTGTTTTATGTTATGTTGTTTCAGGTTCTTTCAGTAACGCGGGATGGCACCGGCTCGATTGTACACACCAAAGAAAGAGTTGTATTTTGGAGGATCCTGGCTTTCTATTAAAGTGAAAATGGAACTATGTTTTGTAATTCAAATATGAATAAGATTTTAAACAAGTGTTTTAATATTAAATTGATTATTTAAATGAAAATTTTGCCTTGAAAATCACGGTGTTACAAGTGTACTTCTATGGCAAGATCATCACTAGCGTGATCGCCATTCTGAAGTTCCTAATGTTCTCACTCGTACTGTGTGTGTAGTTTTTCAGGTTGGTCCTTAGAAAAGCTCGGGTGGTCTTTGGTTTCGCGTTTCCTGTCAACTGGCTGTTAGAGACTTTCTAGATCTTCGAGTGGGTTGCGTGACTATGGTTATTTGTTCACTATAGAGTGTCTATCTCAAGCTGGTGCAAAGTGAACCTGCACTAAAGAATCTTGAGATACGGAAACCCTCGGGTCGGGGTGATAGGGTTTCTCCAGACGAGTGTTGGACTATCTCAGGAGGTGGTGCTACTATCTCTGCGTGAGATAGTATCCGTGGAACACCTAATAGTCTAATGAATCTCTAAGGCTTCGGTTTATTCTAGGACGGAAAGCGCATGCTCCTACATAACCCCTCAACTAACACCAAGGCTGGTGTCAAGTATATAATCTCTTCGGGACATGGGTCATGAGGCTTAATGTAACTACTTTCGCACTTGATCATGTATTCTTGGCTGCGAAGGTTATCCTGTGGTTCTCGGTCTTCTAGTGTTCACTTCGGAGAATGAAGTCTATTGTCTACAAGGCGATGACGATTTCCTCCATGCAAGAGGGTGGAGGATGATAGGCATTGTTCATCTATAACAGGGTGAACGAAGTGCCTAAGTAGTGTGAGCATCTGCTGCAACTACTTTTCCAAAGGTTCTGAGTTTTCTCGGTCTAGGTTAAGTCTAGTGAGTATAGGGTCTCATCACTCGGAACTTTAATCTTTTCATCCACTCTTCTCAGAGTTTGATTCATCGCAGTTTTCAGATTTCTGGGACATCCGCTGCGATACTCAAATCGGGGGCTTGAGGGTGAATAGGTGGTCGTAGTCAATGGTCTTGACTCTTACGACTCAGTTTTCTTTATCAACCGAGGATGTTAGTTACTAGGTTGGCTCAAGCGAAATGACAACAACTTCGGATCTGCGGTCATTATAGTAGCTTAATCCGTAAGGTTCTCTTGACTCTAACTCCCGTTCCATGGGATAGGATGAAAGGTCTTTCTAGGGAATCTACTAGGTATGCTTCGGGTGGTTATTGTCTTCTGGAATGCATGCGGTGTCTTTTGCTTCGGTTCTTATCTGTCTAAGGAGGGTTGGTTAACAGCGTGCTACCCCTCTCCTGGGTACTTCAGAAGGTTTGAAATTAAAGAGACGACTGACGAATCGCATTAGGTTTAGTTATTTGTATTATGTTTAGGTTCAGAAGAACCTTTATTTGCCGACATGGCTACGGAGAAAGTTCTTTTTACACAGCACTAGGGATGTACACATGGTTGCACTATGTCAAACCATGATCGATAGAGTCGTCGAAATTTGCATACTTCGACATGACATAAAGTGAAAATCGACTGAGTCATATGCCGAACAGGCACACAAGTTCTAGGCATCTTATGGTTTCATCCTGTGTATCTCTATCGTGGATACTTGGACCGATAGAGTCGATGCGAAACTATACAGTGTTCTAAGGGTTTCTGAGTGGAGTACCTTTTCATGAATGGATTCTCACATGGAATTTCTATAATCGCCTAACACATACTAGTCATGTATAATTAAGGTGGGGAGGACTGTTGACTGAGCGACTCCGCCCTAAATCCACAACCAAACGAGGAACAGGAAATGGGGCGGTATTCACTCACTCTAGGTCTATCCATCTTAACTATACATGGCCGTAACGTATATGTTTTGACATTATAGTTTTACCTGATGAATTTTTATATTTTATAACAGTGTTGCGACTTTCGCCTAAATGAGGAAGTATATACATTTTGAATTAATCCTTTAATGTTTTCAGTTTAGTTATCTGAGGTTGTAAGACGTAACAAAAATCTACCAGGTTCTTTGGTGCTTCTCCCTAAGCATTATAGCTAGACTCCTTCTGTGTCCTTGTCCTTTCCTTCAGTTGGGCAGTCCTTCTTGAAGTGTCGGCAAACTGGATTGACCGTCACATTGGTGGTTGATGTAATGAACTCAATCGGGGTTCTGCAGACGTGAGCAGTATGCCCCAACATGTGGCCCTTAGCACAATAGAGTTCCCGGCAGACACCATTTTGATGGTAGCTGCACTTGCTGCAATAGGGAAGGTTTCCTATGTATGGTCTTCTAGGTGTAGGGATGGAAGGGTTGGTAGGGAATTTGACCATCTCAACTCGTTGCCCTTCGGAAGGTCCTTGAGCCGAGGTACTTCCCTCCTCTATCTTGATCTTTCTCTTCAGTGGATTTGGGTGAGGTTCTTGGGTGGCTGGGTATGAAGGTGTTGGTTGCCGCTGTCCATTGTTAGGATCGGAAATCCCGATAGGTACCTTGCTAACATTAGCGTTGTTAGCATTTAGGTGAGCCATGACAGCTGCTACGGCTGCCAAGACTGCAGCTTGAAACGTAGCTACATCAAATAGGAGAGAAGATTTCTTTCTTGTGGGACATTTAGACAAGGTTTAGGTGATCTAAACCCAAGAGGATAAGCCCCTTATTTATGTGTTAAGTCCTAGGGTGATTTAGGAGTGTTTTTGGGACATTTAGACAAGGTTTAGGGGTGTTTACGGCCTAAACTTGTGCTTAGGCCGTAAACTCTCTTTTATGCCCTAGAATCTTGTGTTTTGATGCTTAAACACTCCTAAGCTAAATCCCCATTTATTTTCTAAGCTTTTAGGGACATTTTTGAGTCATTTTGGCCACCATTTGGGGGTTTACGGCCTAAGGAGGCACTTAGGTCGTAAACTCCTTTTTCATGTCTCAATCTTGTGATTTTTAGGCTAAAAAGACAATAATGCATGCATAGAACAAGTTAGGGTTGAGAGTCTTACGTTTAGGGGTCGGAAATCGCGGTTTTTGGAGTCGAAAATGAGCCTAGAGAGAGAGTATAGAGAGAGAGGGTGGAAAAGTCTCCAAATGGAGTTTACTCCCCTTTATATATGGGTGGGAGTTGGAGCTCAGTGATATTCTACACGATACTGTCGTTTAACGGGGCTATTGGTCGCACCCGATTTAGTGGTCGTGATAATAAAAACTAACTTTTTCCGAATAATGGACTAGGTGTGTTATATGTTTTTATTTCCTTTTATCACGACTTAACGACATATATAATTGAAATATTTATTTAATTGGAGACCTCTAATTAACGGAACTTGTATACAGTGGAAAATTCCGTTAACGGTAACGGGGTAATGTAACGGAATTACTTGGGTTGTGTCGGTCGCCGATCCCTCCCCTAAGACTCAGCCTTCTCCCTAGCCTGAGTCTCCAGCTCGATCTCCCTCTTCCGGGCATTTGCCTGAAGCTCAGCAAATGTTCGGTATGAGGAGTTTGCAACGAACTCCCGAATGTCTCGCCTCAAGATACTCAAATACCGGCTCATACGTGCTTGCTCAGTGGACACGTGCTCAGGGCAGAACATCACCCTCTCGTGAAACATCCTGGTAATCACCGTAACAGACTCAGTGCCCTGCTTGAGGGTCAGAAACTCCTGGGCCAAACGCTCCCTCTCTACCTGGGGAACGTACTCATCTCGGAACATGGCAGTGAACCTCTCCCAGGTCACTGCCGCAAGCTCACTAGGCGAAAAGTGTGCTGTGACAAACTTCCACCAGTCCTTCGCTCCCAAGCGAAGCTGGTTCAGTGCGAACCGTACTCTCAAATGCTCAGGAGATGAGCAAGTGAAGAAACACCCCTCTATGTCAGAAATCCATCTCATAGCCGCCACCGGGTCCTGGGTCCCATCAAACTCTGGTAGTTTCGTGTTGCTGAACTCCCGGAACAGCAACGCATCACCACCCTGCGGCCACGCAGCAGCAACAGCTGCGGTGGCCGCCTCAACAGCAGACTCAGAAAGAGCAGCATAACGCTTTTCGAAAGTCTCAATCAGTGTGGTCTTAATAGACCCGAACATCTTTGGTATCTCCGCCCTGATGACCGCAGCCACCTCCTTGTGAATGATCTGATGGATATCCTCATCACTAGCCCCGACGCCCTCCGGCATATGACGTGTCCTCACCATGATCAACCTCTGAAATACAACATATGATAAATTAGAATCCGCTCGAGCATACTCACACTCGACAACTCATCCCTCCTTGATCCTTGGCATTCCGAAGATTCTTACTTGGACCGTATACAACCCCGGTGCTTTCAGTAGTACGGGCCCAATACTACTGTCCACACCGTTTCAGTATACACCCCAAATCCTCCTCTTCGGATCCCAATTCCCAAGTACTCTATCACTCTCTAACAGATCTCTCATAAGCTCCTCGCTGCTACGTATTCACTCTCAAGCATCTCATAGCAGCTCACCTCTCCCTAGGCTAAGGGATCACAAATCAAGGCACTCTAGTCCTAATAGGAATACCTAGCCTACTCTAGCAATAGAATACATCATATCAATTTCTATAAACATATAATATAAGGGCATTTTGGGAAATCACCGTTCGGGCGCTGACTGATCGTACACACATTTCTTCTCTGAATTTCTCTAAAAATCTTTTACTTTTAGAAAAATTTGGTTCTCTTTAGAATTTTTTTTTTCAAATCCTCAGTTTGAGTTCAAATACTCCCAAAGGTGTACCCGAATACCTCAAACCAAGGCTCTGATACCAACTTGTAACACCGTAACATTTCAAAACAAAATTTTCAAATTTTATAAAACATAATTCACTTAATATTCATAAAACACCCATTTTGAACATTTAATCCAATTAATACAGAAATCCCAAGATCTCAAAAAAATCATAAATCCCATGGGTGTGTACAGATCAAGCCGGCGCCTTCCCGCGGTCGTCACTAGTACCTAAAACAAATAACACCAAACACTGTAAGCACAAAGCTTAGTGAGTTCCCCAAAATACCACATATAACACATATTAGCCACTCGAAGCTATAACTTTGTGGGTCCGTGCACCCAAACTCTGTGAACCCTCAGGTTTTAACTCTGGTAAACATGCACAGCATAAATCACAGAGAATAATGCAGCGCAACACATAGCATATAAATATAGCATACAAACACTGTATCACATAACTCTATTTACCTACTCAAGGTAAAGTATAGTGAAAAGACTCACCTCGCGTGTCTCGGTAATTCATAAATCCCTGAAATCACTAGTGCTCGATCTCCCGATCTATAGTCCTCCTATAACACAATACATCTCTAATTAACACTTTCCCAACTAAGGTTGACTATCCCTAAACAAGTCAACATAGGTCAACACTGGTCAATGGTCAATGGTCAACTTTGACTGGACTCGGTGAGTGCACTATAAAGACTCGGTGAGTCTAAGCGCATACACTGATTTCCTTGAAATCCTCCCCTGACACGTCGAGTATTCTCCTAACTCGACGAGTTCCACCTGGCATGAGTTGTGGGGCCTCCACGACTCAACTCGTCGAGTCTCAAGAACAACTCGGCGAGTCCCAGCTTGACTTAGTCCACCTGTGAACCCACTCTGACTCTCCCTGACACACTGAGTCAATCCCTCAACTTGACAAGACCACTCGCTGAGTGGTGCTGGGCAATCTTCATGCTACTCGTCGAGTCTGTTCTTCGGACTCGGCGAGTCCATGCCATGCAATGACTCAAACTCACTCCTAAGGTCAGATATGATCCACTAACTCATAGATCCAGTCCTTCCAAGCTTCTTTATCACGTAAAGTCGCTATCTTGATGTACATACAACCTCTATATGACCATATATGATGAATTAGCCACAAATACCACAACTCAAGGACATAACCTCCATTGTTCTTCATAAAGCTTGATGAATGAGGCTCTCTGGACCTCTATGGATCCAGATCCAAAGCCTCGTCACTAGCAAGGGACTATTTGGCCATCAAATCAACCCAACAAAGGCCACAAGAAACCCTAAATCCAATTATACTTCACAAAACAGAAGATGAGCCGAAATAATACCTCTAGTTCGATGATCTAAGCTTCAAATCCACAGTATAGCAACCTCCTTTGCTTCCTCTTGGCTAGAACCTCCTTCTTCTTTGCTAAACAACACACAAAGGTCAAGAAATGCTTCCTTTCTCTCTCAAAACGTTCAAGCACTCTAAGGTTTCTCTCTATGGACTGGTGAGCACAAATGACGGCCATAAGGCCCTTTAAATAGGTCTCAAACCCTGGGAATTAAGGTTTCATTACACAGCGTGGACTCGCCGAGTCCACTCTTGGACTCTCCAAGTCCAGACGCGAACCCGTGTCCAAAATCGCGATCCTACTCGGCGAGTTCGAGCTCCAACTCGCTGAGTCCACTCACAATTCTCAAAAATGCACCAAAAATAAATACCTGGAAATCCCGGGGTGTTACAAATTTTGAGTGCATTTGAACCTTTTATATCTTTAATAAAACTTCATTTTATTACTTATATATATAGAATTTGTATAAGTTACAAAAATAACCATTTTAAAACTTATAATTGAGTATTTCAAAATTTGACGTTATTAACGATTTAATAAAACCAAGTTTTATTTTTAAAATAATAACTTGTTACATCTTATTTCTAATTTTGAAACACCACATTACATGTGATGTTTATTTTTTACAAAATTATTTTAGCATGTGAAAAACTAATTTATCAACCACACATAATAATTGTATAAAATAAAGAACACAAACAAGCATAAAAAGATATGTGCATAAACTTAGCCAACTAATGACATTTTTGTAAGCCAACACAAAAAATGTCAATTCCATTCCTAAAGGGACATTTAAAGGGACCAATAATCTTCTTGTAATGTTGTTGTAGAAGCTCCCACTGGATTAAACACCCATTGCTTGCAAAAGATTTGAAGAACTTCTTTAAGGAAAAATCGTCTGCATTCATGACACTTTTTCATAAAGTGTCATCTTTCTGCTCAGCACATGTGTAGCATTCATGACACTTTGCAGAAAGTGTCATTTTTCTGCCCATCACATGGTGAACTCGAAAATGGCCCTTTTGTCTTCAAAAAATGGCACCAATTTCATTTCTTGTTACATCTTTGTACAAATAAATTATTTCTAAAAACTAATTATTACTTTATAAAAATAAACAAGAAAACTAATATATTTAATTATTACATACCATATGAAGAAATAAATTATTACAATCATTTTTACAAAAAAACACAACACGACAAGCATAATGGTCATTGGCTAATTTATGCACAGTTTACCCATTGACATACATATAAAACAACATTTGTTTTTCTAAGACAACTTTAAATGACAAAAGATACATGAAACTTTTGTCACATAAAATAAAAAATATAAAGTTGTCATGGAAAAAATGTATGAACTTATTTTAATACAAAAACAAGTTATCCATATTCCCCAAAAACTAAGATTTCTAAAAATAAAAAATCTAACCAAACTTGCAAGGTGGCTCTGATACCAATTGCTGGGTTTTAGTTCAAAAATAGTTTCATAAACTAGAAAAATATGGCAACAGAAGACTTAAAATTTTGAACATAACATAACATTTTATATCCACCAAGGATCATCTTGCAAGTTATAGAAATATTAAAACATCAACCATAGAAAAGATGAAGAAATAACAACCTTTGTTCTTCTTTGGATCCTCTTGGGAGGCTTGGAAGTTGATGAAGAAGATGGAACCTTTGAGACACCAACAATGACTTAACTTGATGTAGATGCTAGTCCAAAACTCTTAATTCTTAAGATTTATGTTCTTATCAAAATAAGAACACAAAGAGAGCAAAAGATGAAAGCGTTCTTCGAGTTTTCTAACAAAAACTAGAGAGAGTGAGAGAGTGAGAGAGGGAGCATGTTACAGTTTTAAGGACTTGAATGGATCAACCCATTCAAGAATGCAAGCTTTAAATTTATATTGTCTTAAAGTGAAGTCTTTAACCATTAGGTCCTTCCACTTTAGACAAGCATGTCCCTATATCATAAGGGTGTCCATGTATGCTTAATAATTTTGATTAAACAATTTGAAATCCAATCCACCTCCTCTATCCTCCTACTTTCAGCCATAGTGAAGAAAAAGAGAAGATTATGTTTAAATTTTATAAACTCAAAATTTATAAAATATAAACTTTGTCTTTAGGTAAAAGACTAAAGTATTCAACTAGTCCAAAAGTTTGTATATGACTAATTAATTCATAGATTATGAAATAATATGTTACTTGATAATGAAATTTATTTATTTCCTAGAAATAAATAATTTCCAATTTAATTATAAGAGTTTTATTGAATATTTATTAAAATCAATTTCTAATAAATAATCAATTATATCACATTGTTGTTAGTGTGATCCATTAGTATCATATGTTAATTAGCAATATCACTTTAATATGATTCTTGAGCATACCAGACCTTTCAGGAATTACAATAGAACCTTTAGTCAAGCTGAACCGCTAGAGATTAGTAGAAATAACCCAGATGAAGGAATTGAAAGGAATGGATGCAAGTATACAGACTTCAGAACTTGCACACCATCAAATTTTACTGGTAAAGAAGATCTAATCGGATTTATGGACTGGAACTATGAAATGGAGCTAGCTTTCATAATGTGTGGTTTCAAGTGCAAGCTACAAACCACTTATGTTCTGTGTCAGTTTAGCCGTGGGGATGCTCGTTGGTGGAACACTTTGGGAAAGACCATAAGCTCCAATGAGCCACTACAACTGAGACGGACAAAATTCTTGGTATACTTTAAACGCAAGTTCTGCTCGACCCAAAACCTGCTAGAGGTAGAAAACCATTTTCTGAAATTAAATAAGGGCAACATATCCATTGATGAGTATACCATGGGAGTACACAATGCCAGTGTGACAACACGAAATTTGTATATTGTGCAACCATTCAATTCAATCAAAGCCAGACTGGCAATCACTATCTTTTAGCCCTGTTTAAGGTCTGTTTGAGTGTTATAAGCCTAGTACCCTCAAGGATAAAGTGTTATGAAATGTATTCTAGAGTGCAGTGTGCAACCTACAAGCCGGAAACTCCATTCATAAGGATTTTACGGCCGTAAACTAGATTTTATGGCTGTAAACACCTCGTTGTCTGTAAACGCATACACATATATGAGTTATGCCTTCATTTCTAATCATTCTTTACACTTCCAACTCAAGAAAAGTCAACTCTCTCTTAACTATCATCGAGCTTACACCTTGATCTTCCAAAATGTAAGAATTCCTTCCATTTAAATTGTTGTTATTCTCCTTAATCTAGTATCACCCTTTGATTTCATTCATCAAAATCATCTTTTTGGGTAGATCTTCAAGTATTCAACATTCTTACCAAGAAAACACACTAGTTCTTGGACCTTAAACTCCCCCTTCAAGCTTCAAAACATAAGTAATCTTCCATATACTAGTTATACTATAGAAGCTCTTAACATTCAACCTTGAAAACAACCATTTCCCTTGAAAATGAGAGTTTACGGTCAATAACATCTCCTTTGGCTGTAAACCCTTGTTAAGATTCCTAGTTTGGCCATAAACTCTTCTTAAGGCTAGGAATGGTTCAAGACACACTTCTTTGTTGTTGAATAAGACCACAAAACACTCTTTGGCACATGTCTTCATGAGTGTACGGTCGTAATCTTTTGGGGCCGCAAACTCCATGGCTATAAACACCTTGGGTGCTTAAACATCATGGTCGTGAACACCATGTGTGGTCGTAAACCCCTTTATGTGCACTCACACGTGATTGTAACACTTCCATTCAAGTGGTACCTAGTCCCTAAGGTTTCCCCTTTCATGATTAAGTTGTATAAACACTAATTATATCCATATATGTGTCTTTATATGCTAAATAGGATCCGTGTGTACTCGAGTCTTCACTTGACACTTAGCAACCTATACTGATCTTTCATTCGCATCACTCACTTTAGGTGAGTTCATACCCCTAACTAACCTTTTAAATGATTTTAAATGCTTTTATGGGGGGGGGGGGGAATACATGTTGAAACATTATAGTTATTATATCAATCACATGTGATTAATAACAATCAAATAGATGGATTTCTTATACTTCAAATCTATGTCATCAAACAACTATTTCAAAACATTTTATCAAACTCTTTTATATGCTAAAACTATTTATCAAACTCAATTAAAGCTTATATATTGTCAAAATCACGCCTATTCAAATATAGTTATATAAATAAGGTTAAAAGGACTTAGGACTGATGACTCACTTTATTACATGTTCCTTGTTTGGTTGTGGACTTAGGGTATCGGTTGTTTTTCGGAATGTCATTTGAATCTTAGTTATATATCATGTATATATGTATAGATATAAAAGTTCTTACATTAGTTCAATGCTTTTAGATAACAAAGGAGTTCAAACATATTTAGTCATTCAAACAATATTACTAGTAAACTTTAATAGGTATAGTTTAGGATATTACTACTCATTACTTCTAGTACAATAAAACATACAAGAGTCTGTTCATACATGAGTCAGTTCAAACATACTATAATGAGAAACAAGGAGGAACATACTACATACTATACAAAGAGAACATACAATACACTCGAATAGATAGATCATACTATACAAGTACAAGAATACTATAACATAAATGTGAGCCACTACTTCGGGGGATGGCATCATACTGTTGTGTCTCGTTTTGTAACCAGAGTCTCCTGGAGGGAGAGCGTGGATTTGTTTATAGATCTATACTCGACTGACCATCATATACCTTGTTGCTAGCTATAGGGACCTGCAGGTCTATAGGTGACGAATGTCATAACTTTTCGATGCCTTCGAGCATCGTGTTTACCACTAGTCGATCAACCATGGTTACAATCATATCACATTATACCTTAATTAACAATTGATTTAAGGTAATTAGTACAATAGTAGTTACTATATATACAATACTACAATACTTTATTATTTTCCTATTGCATTCACATTGTGATCTTCTCACAAAAATGGTAATGTAAAACTATATTTGGTAATGATAGTAACACTTGGGAAAACACACACTCTTACAAGAAACAAACATTCAGAACATTCGGGTCTTGGTATAAGGCTGCATTTCGGTAGAAAATATAGGATTTTCTAGGAGATTGAAACATTTACAGCAAAATTTCATTACAAACATTTACATATATATATATATATATATATATATATATATATATATATATATATATATATATATATATATATATATACAACATTTACAAACACTTTTCTTCAAACTTATACAACATTTGACACTAAATACTTATGTACTCACCAGCTTTAATGTTGATCCTCTATTTCAAAATAACTTGTATCCTCGGGTCATCAGTAGACAGGTACCGATGGCAGGTTTTGAGAAGACGGAGCACTTTCAGACTCATCTTTATTCATTATTATTCATTCTTGGTGTCTTATTATTATTACACAGAACACACTTGTATTGAATTATACTATTAATGTAATGGATGATGTTGTTGTTGTTTACTCTTATGCATTGTTATGATGTTGTACATGACGTCCTCCGCCCCCGAATGTTTCCGCCAATTCGGTTTGGGGGTGTGATAGATTGGTATCAGAGCATTGTTTATACTGAATTGAGTATATCAACCCATAAAAGATATACAAATTATAAACACAACGGAATTAAAAATACTCTGACCAATAGTTTATACTTTTAAATAATAAAATATTTAACTAAGTATACATACCTGCATTCATACTAAAATCAGTGTTACTAGGGCAAAACAAAAGTATTCCAATTTTTGAACAACAAAAGCAGGCTTAGAGACATATAATCAGATCTAGGAATGATATAGCCTGATCAACTATATTTTTTCGAGAATTGATTAGCATGTGCCTAAGAATAAATGTGGTGTTGCAACAAGCCTAAAAACTTACCAGCACTACTACAATGAAAACATTAGAACATAACATAAATTTAAAATACTATATGAGTAGTTTGTGTTACTATAATTACTTATTTGAGAACTAAAAAGGTCTTTACTAGTAGGTCAATAGTCGTTGAGTGGATATGCTAAGGTTATATGTGACTAGGGTATCATAGACATAGAAGTTGTGATCTTTTCTTTATTTATTTTTCCTTGTTTGGTTGTGGACTTGAAGTTAGGGTCACTTATTCGAAGGTCCATTCTATTTTTGGTTACATATGACTGGTATGGACTACGCAAGTATTGAAGTAACTGGTAACGATCATTCTATAGTTATCTTCCGTAGTACGTCTATTAACTATTTCTTTTATCCCTATTCTCGCGTAGATAACATGGCTGGATTCCATCTCCCTGGCGACCCGTACTTTCCCAACCAAGGCAATGTTGGATGGCTCAAGGAAGAGCCAGAAGAGAATCAAGCTATCCTATTGGATGATGATTTCACAGAGAACTTTTCAGATGATTTTGACTCCGATCAAACAAACTTGAACCGATGGAGTCACGAACAGGTTCAACCCTTACCCTACAACAGAGACAGAAGTTTCTACAATCTGAGCGAGGGAAGCTCAGTGGACAGAGTCCTACCTATTCTAGTTCGCAGAATTGCTCGCATTATGGAACAGGGAAGGGAAAATGTCGACCGAATCATGGAGGTTGATGCCGACACGGGAGTCAATACCGTTTGCATTTGCCACCTGAATTCTGCTCAAGGATGGACCCTAAACCAGAATGCAACCCTGCAGAGGGAACTTACTGCAACCCAAGATGAAGTCAGGGGACTGTGAGCCCGTCAAGCAACCTTTGAAAGGCGCATGCGAGACATATAGCATCTCCTTGAAGAATCAAGGAATCGTTCTGGTAGCTCTCATCACAGATAGAGCCTACTCTATCTTCTCTTTTGGATATAACTTAAGTATATGTAAAAACTCTAGTTTTTAAGTTTCTGTCTATGGCTAGACTTTTGAACTTTCAGTCTACTAGGTTTCCATGCTGTCAAAATTTTCTATGTATGGTTTGATGTAAGCCCTACATCTAGGAACATATTACATAATTAATGCCAATGATATTGACAAACATCTAATCTTAGGGGAAATCTTTGTCCAAATACTTTCATCTTTCTAATTGATAGATCTCTATTACCATCATACTCTCATTTGTTTTGTTGGACTATGGTGATTTAGTCCACGGACCACTCTCATTATACTCACAATTGATTCTCACTATCATCATCATATTTGTAAACTTTCAGTTAAACAATACCTCCACAAAGAGTAACAAGACGCAACCCTCTGATAACTCCAACTCAACCACCACCTCCTCCACAATACGATTATGCAGCCCATCAAGCTACGGTATCTACGGCTGTTGTTGGAGCCTTGGCCCAATTCAGTTCCAGCGGTACTAGCGGAAGTGGTGCTGCTGCTCAATCCGCTCAAGGTGATGCTCCTGTGCGTGCTAGGGAGTGTTCATATAAAGACTTTACCAATTGCAAGCCCATCTCTTTTAACGGGACCGGTGGAATCATTTCCCTCTTGCAATGGTTCGAGAAGACGGAGTCGATCTTCGAGATCTGCTCCTGTCCAGAAGGAAACAAAGTAAAATTTGTTGCCTGCACCTTCTCGAACATAACCCTCACATGGTGGAATAGCCATGACAAGTCACTAACTCTTATAGTGGCTAATACTATGGGATGGGAAGCTCTGAAGGAACTCATGATCGAGGAATACTACTCGAGGGCCGAGGTTTAGAAACTTGAACAGGAACTGTGGAGCCTAACCATGAAGGGCTCCGACGTAGTGGCCTACACCACCAGATTCAGCGATCTGGTGGCACTATGTCCCAGAATGGTTCCTACTAAGGGAAATAAAATCAAGAGGTATATATGGGGTTGATGCCTCTATTCCAGGGGAATGTCTTATATTCGAACTCCACTACCTTCGACAGTGCCAGACGACTAGCACATCGGCTCGTGGATCACGAAGTCCGCACTCCATCAGCAACTACAACCCTAGCCATCCCAGAACCTCCCAAGACCGCTGACAACAAGCGGAAACACTGGGTTAACAAAAAGGAAAAAGCGGCGCAAAATTCTACCAAAAAGCAGCAGTTCATGTTGTGATAACACCAACTTCTACTTCGCCTATGAAGCACTATGTTGGGAGCTTGCCTAAATGCAACAAGTGCAGCTTCCACTACACTAGACCCTGCCGGGAAATGCAGTGTTCTAACTGCAACAGGAAGGGGCACACTGCCCGTTTCTGCAAGTCTCCGGTAAGGTCACTTAACCAAGTCCCTGATACTGGTGTGGGCCAAGCTTGCTACGGATGTGGCGAGGTGGGCCATTACAAAAGAAACTGCCCGAAGGTAGGGAGTGCGGGAGGTGTAGGAAGAGTTTTGGCTATATGCCACGAGGAAGCGGTAGCCGACCCTACGGTGGTCACCGGTATGTTTCTCCTCGAAAACTCTTATGCATGCATATTGTTTGATAGCGGAACAGAGAGGAGTTTCGTGAATCAGAAATTTGCTCACTTACTTAAAAACAATCACACACACTTAAGGAATGATTCACTATAGAAATGGCTAACAGGAAAACTGAGAACACTGGCAGTATATACATAGGATGTACTCTAACTCTAGATAGCCATTCCTTTCCAATCGACCTCATGCCAGTCTCAATTAAAAGTTTCGACATCATAGTCGGCATGGATTGGTTGAGTCTTCATCGCGTTGACATCATGTGTTATGAAAAAGTTGTTCGTCTTAATCTTCCATCTAGCAAAACCCTTATTATCTACGACGACAAACCCGGCACGAGCCTTCGTATCATCTCAAGTATTCAAGCCCAGAAGTTCTTATGAAAGGAGTGTTGCTCATTCCTTGCTCATGTTGTCGATACGAGCCAAGAGACAAAAGATCTAAATGGCATCCCAGAAGTATGCGACTTTCCCAAAATCTTTCCAGAAGAACTATCGGGATTGCCCCCACAACGACAAGTCGAGTTCAGAATCCACTTAGTTCCAGGGGCTACCCCAGTAGCCAAATCGCCCTATCGTCTAGCACCAGCTGAGATGCAGGAACTATCCAATCAACTTAACGAACTGCTCAGCAAGGGCTTTATTAGACCAAGTTTCTCACCCTGGGGAGCACCGGTCTTATTCGTGAAGAAGAAAACGAATCATTCCGTATGTGTATCGACTACAGAGAACTCAACAAGGTTACCGTCAAGAATCGTTACCCTCTACCTCGCATAGATGATTTGTTCGACCAACTGCAAGGGGAAAACTACTTTTCAAAGATTGATCTAAGATCTGGGTATCACCAATTACGAGTGCTAGAGGATGATGTTTCGAAGACATCCTTTCGAACTTGTTACGGACACTATGAGTTCGTAGTAATGCCATTCGGATTGACTAATGCACCCACAGTATTCATGGACTTAATGAATAGGGTGTGTCATCCTTACTTGGATTAGTTCTTCATTGTATTCATCGATGACATACTTATCTACTCTCATAGTAAAGAGGAGTACAATAAACATCTACGACTGATCTTAGAAACACTATAGTCAGAGAAGCTCTACACGAAGCTCTCTAAATGCAAATTTTGGATCCAAAGAGTCGAATTCTTGGGTCACGTTGTCAGTGAAGAAGGAATTCATGTGGACCCTTCCAAATTTAAAGCCATTGAGAACTTGTCAGCACCGAAGACGCCTATATAAATTTGTCAATTTCTAGGCCTCACTGGCTACTATCGTAGGTTCATACAGAACTTCTATAGGATTGTGAAACTGCTCACTACATTGACCCAAAAAGGCATGGCCTTTGATTGGGAAGAGAAACAAGATAAGGTGTTCCAAACACTGAAACAAGCCTTATGCACCACATTGATACTATCCCTCCCAGAAGGGATAGAAGACTTCATGGTTTATTGCGATACATCAAGCCAAGGAATCGGTTGTGTCCTCACGCAACAAGCTAAGGTTAACGTCTATGCCTCAAGACAGCTAAAGACACACTAGGTCAACTACACTACTCATGATCTTGATTCAGGAGCAGTCGTATTTGCTCTAAAGATCTAGAGACACTACCCGTATGGTACAAAAAGTACTATCTTTACAGACCACAAAATCCTACAACATATATACGACCAAAAAGAGCTCAATATGATACAACGACGGTGGGTCGAGCTACTCAATGACTACGAATGCGAAATTCGTTATCATCCCGGTAAAGCCAACGTAGTAGTTGATGCCCTAAGTCAGAAAGAATACTCTGGTCGTAGAGTCAAATCATTGACTATGACTATCCATTCACATCTGTCCGTGCAAATTAAGGAGGCTCGGCTTGAAGCCTTGAAACCTGAGAATGTGGCGGGTGAATCCCTGAGATGGATGGATAAAATTTTGCAAATCAAGGGTGGCGGAGCCTTATACATCATGGACCGGATTTGGACACCGAAGCACGGTAGTTTCCGAGACTTGGTCATGACTGAAGCACACAACACTCGATATTCTATCCACCCAGGTTCAGATAAAATGTATATTGACCTCAAGAATTTATACTGGTGGCCTAACATGAAAGCAGACATTGCTACCTTCATGAGTAAATGCCATACTTGCGCCAAGGTTAAGGTCGAATACCAGAAGCCCTCGGGTTTACTACAGAAACCGGAGATACCGGAATGGAAGTGGGAGCAGATCATGATGGACTTCATAACCAAGTTGTCCAAGACAACGGGTGGTCTCGATACCATTTGGGTAATCGTAGACAGGTTAACAAAGTCCGCACACTTCCTACCTATCAAAGATACTGACAAAATGGAGAAACTTACAAGAACATACATTATGGAGATCGTACGACTTCATGGTGTTCCGATATCCATTATCACTGATAGAGATAGTAGATTCACTTCAAGGTTCTGGCGGTCGCTACAAAGTTCCCTAGGAACTAGACTGGACATGAGTACAACCTACCATCTACAGACCGACGGACAAAGTGAGAGAACTATCCAAACCTTGGAAGACATGTTGAGAGCTTGCGTGATAGACTTAGGGAAGGCATGGGATACTCATCTACCCCTTGTCATGGTTTCCTACAATAATATTTATCACACGAGCATAAAGTTTGTTCTGTTTGAAGCCCTCTATGGCCGAAAGTGCAGATTCCCTCTGTACTGGGATGAGGTGTGTAACACTCAGTTAGCTAAAGGACGAGTTCCTGACAGCACTCTCATGGGTCCAGAAATCATATGGGAAACAACATATAAAATCGTTCAAATTCGTGAACGATTGAAAGCCTCTAGAGACCGACAGAAAAGCTACGCAGACAAGAGAAGGAAACCTTTGGAATTCCGGGTTGGTGACCATGTTCTTTTAAAGGTCTCACCCTGGAAGGGCTTGATATGCTTTGGAAAGCGTGGAAAGCTAAATCCAAGATACGTAGGGCCTTTCGAGGTTATCGCTAGAATCGGCCTTGTAGCTTACAAACTCAAACTACCTCGCGAACTTAGTAGCGTGCATTCTACTTTCCACGTCTTGAACTTGAAAAAGTGTGTATCTGATGAGACTCTTGTAATCCCACTTGAAGAGATCGAGATCAACAATAGCCTCAACTTCGTGGAAAAACTTTAGAGATCATGGACCGAGAGGTCAAGCAAATGAAGCAAAGTCGCATCCCAAGCGGTGACCTGAATTCACTTGGGAGCGTGAGGATCAAATGAAACTGAAATATCCTCATCTTTTTACTTAGTTATTTGTAACTACTTAATGGCTTAAACTCTAATTTCGGGACAAAATTCTCTCTAACAGGGGGATGATGTGACAACCCGAAATTTCTATCTTGTGCAACCATTCAATTCTATCAAAGTTAGACTCGCAATCGCTATCTTTTAGCCCAGTTTAAGGTCTATTTGAGTGTTATAAGCCTAGTACCCTCGAGGATAAAGTGTTAGGAAGTGTATTCTAGAGTGTAGTGTGCAGCTTACAAGCCAGAAACTCCATTCATAAGGAGTTTACAGCTGTAAACTAGAGTTTATGGCAGTAAACACCTCCTTGGCCATAAACTCATACCAATATATGAGTTATACCTTCATTTCTAATCATTCTTTGCACTTCCAAGTCAATAAAAATCAACTCTCTCTCTCTCAACTATCATCGAGCTTACACCTTGATCTTCCAAAACGTAAGAATTCCTTCCATTTTAATTGTTGTTATTCTTCTTAATCTAGTATCACCCTTTCATTTCATCCATGAAAATCATCTTTTTGGGTAGATCTTCAAGCACTCAACATTCTCACCAAGAACACACACTAGTTCTTGGACCTTAAACACCCCCTTCAAGCTTCAAAACGTAAGTAATCTTTCATATACTAGTTATACTATAGAAGCTCTTAACATTCACCCTTGAAAACAACCATTTCCCTTGAACAATGAGAGTTTACGGCCAAGAACATCTCCTTTGGCCGTAAACCCTTATTAAGATTCCTAGTTTGGCCATAAACTCTTCTTAAGGCTAGGAATGGGTAAAGACACACTTCCTTGTTGTTGAATAAGACCATAAAACACTCTTTGGCACATGTCTTCATGAGTGTACGGCCGTAATCTCCTAGGGTCGCAAACTCCATGGCCATAATCTCTTAGGGCCACAAACTCCATGGCCATAAACATCATGGCCGTGAACACCATGTGTGGACGTAAACCCCTTTATGTGCAATCACACATGATTGTAACACTTCCATTCAAGTGGTTCCTAGTCCCTAAGGTGTTCCCTTGCATGATTAAGTTCTATAAACACTAAACATATCCATATATGTGTCATTATATGCTAAATAGGATTTGTGTGTGCTCGAGTCTTCACTTGACACTTAGCAACCTATACCGATCTTTCATTCGCATCACTCACTTTAGGTGAGTTCATACCCCTAACTAACCTTTTAAATGATTTTAAATGCTTTTATGGGGGGATACAAGTTGAAACATTATAGTTATTATATCAATCACATGTGATTAATAACTATCAAATAGATGGATTTCATATACTTCAAATCTATGTTAGCAAACAACTATTTCGAAACATTTTATCAAACTATTTTATATGCTAAAACTCTCTATCAAACTCTTTTAAAGCTTATATATTGTCAAAATCACATCTATTCAGATATAGTTATATAAATAAGGTTGAAGGGACTTATGACTAATAACTCGCTTTATTTCCTGTTCATTGTTTGATTGTGGACTTAGGATATCGGTAGTTTATATGAATGTCATTTGAATCTTAGTTATATATCATGTATATATGTATAGATATAAAAGTTCTTACATAAGTTCAATGCTTTTAGATAACAAAGGAGTACAAACATACTAAGTCATTCAAACAATATTACTAGTAAACTATGATAGGTATAGTTTAGGAGATTAGTACTCATTACTTCTAGTACAATAAAACATACAAGAGTTAGTTCATACATGAGTCAGTTCAAACATACTATAATGAGAAACAAGGAGGAACATACTACATACTATACAAAGAGAACATACAATACACTAGAACAGATAGATCATACTATACAAATACAAGAATATTATAACATAAATGTGAGCCACTACTTCGGGGCATGGCATCATACTGTTGTGTCTCGTTTTGTAACCAAAGTCTACTGGAGGGAGAGCGTGAATTTGTGTATAGATCTGTACTGGACTGACTATCATATACCTTGTTGCTAGCTACAGTGGGACCTGCATGTAACGCCCATAGATCCAGGCTAGTCAATTTAGAGGCAATAGGGGTCGAAAATGACTTTTCGACAAAAGATTATTTAGAATAAATAATATGAACCAAGTTGTAGTATATGTCACTAGGTTTCCGTACATATAAAGACGCTAAAATCCAAGTTATAACGAAGAAGTTATGACCCGTCGAAGTTTCGCGACGGAACCGACACGGCATCGGGAAGCGTAAATAGTGAATTTACAATAGAGCAAGATTTAGCCTTAGCAATCTAAACGAAAGTCGTAGAATATGTTTAACTAAGAACATTGATAAAAGGAACTCCCAAATCGGACTTCGTATGAAGAAGTTATGATTTTTCGAAGTTTCGGATTAGCAGTGTACAACCCGAAATTCGAATATTAGATCGAGTGATTTTTGGCCGACACGACCTAAACAGGAATCGAAGATCTTGTTAAGAGTAGTGTAACAAGAAAAATATGGGTGAAAACGGATGTCAGATGAAGAAGTTATGAGAATTTAATAGACCAACCCTGTCCCGGCCTGTTAGTAATATAAAATTTAAAATTGATTCAAAATTAGCCAACGGAGTCTAAACGAAAGTTGTAGATTACGTTCCCACCTTCGCGTGGATATAAAGAACGTCGAAAACGAAGCTCGTATGCAAAAGTTATGATTTTTAGAAGTCGAGAATGCAATTTGCGAAATCTGTTGCTTGATCGATGATGTGGCTCAATCCTGACCGTCGCTTGCTGATCACCGCTCGCTTCGGATGAAGGACATGTCACTTCGCATTACGCCCAGCGTCCAAAGTCTGTATGCCCCGTGTACCCTCGCCCTTATCCATCCGAAGTACGAAGACAGCTGGGTCCGAGCTGGTGGCCTTATCCGAGGAGTACGCCCAACTTAATCCAAGGTCCTCCGACCTATAAATAGGGTGCGAGCCTTTCCGAGTTTTTCACACCAAAATTCATTCTTTCTCTCACTATTTTATCTCTCTAGCCTACCCTAATCCCCTAAAAAGCTAGGTAAACCCCCTAGCACCCTAAGGAAGCCCCGAGGCTCCCGGAGTCCCGAGAAAAAGTGTCTTTCGGTTTCGAAACGCTGCTCCAAAGAAAGTTCCGGTTTTCGATAAAATTCGCTGTAAGTGTGTTATGCTTACGCAACTTTTAATATAGCTTTCAAATAATTATAGGAATGTTATTAGGTCCTTAAAATAATTATTCGGGCTATTATTATGAATTATATTGAGTGTTATTTAACACTTATATGATAATAATAATAGTCAGACTATTAATTTGTCGCGGTTATCGTTAGACTAAACCCTAGTGGTGTTGATACTAGGTTTTATCAAAGAAAATTGTTTTGAGAGTATCGAAGCGTTGTTCGAGTACTAAGTCACCACCTTTCAGGTGAGTGCATAGTCCCTTTCATCTTACACATAGATATGAAGTATTTTATATAAACTATGTGCTATGTGTGCATATTATCTGAATACTTGCTGTTTATGCTGGATGAACGTTTTATACATGTTTTAAATGATTTAAACTGTATACGTATTTTATATATACGAATATGTTGGGTATGACATGGGTAGATGAATGACGAGAGATATAAGATGATGAGAGTATACATTGGCAGCTATAGACTTAGTGCCTATTGGGCAAACACCGGTAGCTATGGATTTAGTACCTGTTAGACGTTGGTAGCTATGGATTTAGTACCTGTTAGGAATTGGTAGCTATGGACTTAGTACCTATTAGTTAGACGCTGGTAGCTATGGATTTAGTACCTGTTAGGAATTAGTAGCTATGGACTTAGTACTTATTAGATAAACACTGGTAGCTATGGATTTAGTACCTGATGAATAGACTATAGCAGCTATGGAATTAGTGCTTTATGAATGAACATTGGCAGCTATGGATTTAGTGCCAGTTCTATAACCCTGGAAGTAAGGGACTTCGGAATAAACGAATGCAGGATAGATGACTCTTAGGATAAATCCTTAAGAGTAAGGAAGATAATGGGGATGGGTAATTTGGTTGATTGTTTGATTGTTTAAATATAATAATTATATTATTGTGGGTTGAAAACCCTATGTACTCACTAGGTTTCCCAACCTGACCCACTCAGTTTATTTATATCACATGTGTTGATATGAAGTCACATTACACTGAGAGATTTAAGGAGATGTAGATCACTAGTATAAATAAATGTAAGTTCTATTTATGCTTATGTTTCTGTATTAACGATGACATCCCAAACGTTTTGAAATGAATAGAATACGTTTCTTCGAAAATGTTTTAATAACGTATTTATCATGTTTTTCTGGGAACAAATTCCGCAACATTTTTATTAAAAGAAGAACTCTGATTTTTTTATAAAGCATAAACAAAATCGGTCTTTTCTGGTCGTGAAAATGGGGATGTCACACTGCAGGTCTATAGGTGACGAATGTCATAACTTTTCGACGACTTCGAGCGTCGTGTTTACCACTAGTCGATCAACCAAGGTTACAATCATATCACATTATACCTTTATTAAAAATTGATTTAAGGTAGTTAGTACAACAGTAGTTACTATATATATAATACTACAATACTTTATTATTTTCCTATTGCATTCACATTATGATCTTCTCACATAAACGATAATCTAAAACTATATTTGGTAATGATAGTCACACTTGGGAAAACACACACTCTTACAAGAAACAAACATTTAGAACATTCGGGTCTTAGTAGAAGGCTGTATTTTAGTAGAAAATATAGGATTTTCTAGGAAATTCAAACATTTACAGCAGACTTTCATTACAAACATTTACAGATATTTACAACATTTACAAACACTTTTCTTCAAACTTATACAACATTTGACATTAAATACTTATGAACTCACCAGCTTTAATGTTATTCCTTTCTTTCAAAATAACTTGTATTCTCTAGTCATCAGTAGATAGGTACCGATTGTAGGTTTTGAGAAGACCGAGCACTTTTAGACTTGTCTTTATTTTTTATTATTCATTTTTGGTGTCTTATTATAATTACACAGAACACACTTGTATTGAATTATACTATTAATGTAATGGATGATGTTGTTGCTTGTTTAATATTATGCATTGTTGTGACACTGTACATGACGTCCTCCACCCCCGAATGTTTCCGCCAATTCGGTTTGGGGGTGTGACAGCTAGTATGCTAGCCACCTACTCTTGAGGCGGCCATCTGGGATGCTAATTTTTTTGAAGAAATGATCGAAGCCAGAACCGCCAACAAGGTTGAAGTTGGCGAGAAGAGAAAGTTTGAGGGATCTTCTAGCACAAACAAGAAAAGGAAATTCTCAAACTTTGGTTGTAAGAAGTTTGGAGGAGGAGGAGGAAGTGAAGCAAGATGGTGTGAGAGATGAACAAGGCAAAGGTGAAAAACAAGTATCCATTTCCAAGGATTGATGACATGTTCGATCAACTGCAAGGTTCGAGCTATTTTTCAAAGATCGATCTTAGGTCAGGATATCATCAGTTGGATGTGAAGAGCAATATATTGAGAATACCACATTCAAAATAGGATATGAAAAACTATGAGTTCTTGGTTATGTCGTTTGGACTAACCAATGCTCTAGCAACATTTATGGATTTGATGCACAAGGTTTGTAAACCATTCCTCGATAAATTTGTAATAGTGTTCATAGATGACATTCTGATTTACTCAAAGAGACACCAGGATCATAGCAAGCACCTGCGATAAGTATTAGAAGTTTTAAAGAAGAAGAAGCATTATGAAAAGCTCTCCAAATGTGATTTTGGATTTGAGAAGTCCAATTCTTGGTTCATGTAGTTAAACAAGAAGGAATAATGGTTGATCCAGCAAAGATTGAAGCTGCAATGAAATGGGAACGACCAAAAAGCCCCACTGAGATTCGTAGTTTTCTACAATTAGTTGGACATTAATGAAGGTTTATCCAAGGCTTTTCTTCGATAGGTGTTGCATTAACAACTTTGACCCATAAAGGAGCTACATATACATGGAGTGAGAAACATGCAGAAGGATTCAAGAAATTAAATAAGAAGTTATCTAAAGCACCGATTATTTCTTTACCTAACGAATTTGAAGACTTCATAGTCTATAGCAATGCATCTGGAGTTGGGATAGGTTGTGTTCTGAACCATATAGATAAAGTGATAGCATATGCCTCTCGACAATGAAAGAGCATGAGAACAACTACCCCACTCATGATTTGGAGTTGACAGCAGTAGTATCCGCATTAAAGATATGGAGGCATTATCTTTATGGAACAATGTGCAAACTCTTCACTGATCAAATGGTTTATCAACGTACGTTGGTTGTGTATTAGAAAATTTTACAACTTTTAAGTGACACGGGGCCGTGTCATTTCTTCACACTTTGACACGGGGCCGTGTCTGTCGCATAACTTTCTGGGCAGTTTTCTTTTATGATCTAATTTTGGGATTTTTAGCCAAAAAAAAAAAGAGACTCTCATTCACTCCAGACGACCAAGGACAACTCTTAAAAGAAGTTTTTACTTTGTAGCTTGAAGAATATCATTTGGAAACATTTTAATTTCATCTTTGTAAGCACTTTAGTACTTTAAATTCATTTCTAGACTTGTTAATCTTGTTCTAGTCATGTGTGGCTAGAACTCTAGACTCTCCAACTTTATGTATTGACTATTGTGTGTGATTTCAGTCATGTGATTTCTTGTTTGTTTCTAAATGCTATCTAATGAATTTGATTTTGTTTGAAGTGAAAGTTGGATTTCAATTCTAGTTCTTATTAGCGATTTGAGTTAGGGTTAAATCAGCCAAGTTATCTATTATGCAAAATCCGTAATTGTTTTGTAAAATAGAACAAGTAACAAGCACTAAATTGAATTCGTTAGAATAAATCTAGTGTAAATCAAATTCACACATTCGTACACTGCATAGCTTGTGAGGAGTATTGAATGTTGTCGGAAATATTCACATAAAGTATAATGCAATCTCTCCATTTAATTCTAAGAGCTTGTTTAGATTATATTGGTAAGGTTAGGATTAATCAAATAGCTTATTTTGGTTAATCAATATGGTGAATGAGAGGTGCCAGAGCTTGTTAGCATTTCCAAGTACCAACTTAGATAGATTTTGAAAATTTTCATTTCATTTATGGAATCACATTACTAATTTGTCTTGCATAGAGTAGGAATACTTATAAATCTTGAATTTATTTTAGTTTATCAATTGTTTACTCATTACTTTAGTCTTTTGTTTAAATCAGTGCATATAAACTCCCCCATTCTTGTGACCACATTTATAGCTTACGCAAAAAGGTATAAGCCATTGTTCCGTGTCTCTATAGATCGACCCTACTTACCTTGTATTACATTTTTAGTGCAATGTAGTAGTGTTTTTGGAGTCATTTTGTACCCATTAATTTGTTGGGTTTGACACGCCTAACAATCATTTCGACATGAGACATGGAACACAATCAATATCATTGTCTAATACATTTTTTCTCGATTTCTGATTTATAATGACGTAGAACTTCTAATCGAACACATCAATTTAGTCCTTGTCGGGTCCGACACTATAAATCAACACCAAATCACCGAGGGACCCAAAGATATCACTTTCCCATTAGGGAAAAAGGAACAAATAAACTTTGAATTATATTCTTGCATCATTTACTCATCAGATCATGCACAACAATATGTTTTGTAACATCAAGTTACTGATGCGTTTACGTATCATCAATGCACAACTGACTTGTAAACCACAACTCATATATCTCCGTTTAAACATTATAAGATATTATCGTCTCATAATAACTCGTGATAAATTCCATTAAGTAATTCTATGAGCGTTGCTTACTCATGATAAATTCCATAAAGTAATACCACCAATAGCCACATAAGACAACCTCATCACAATCCGTTGGAATCTTTTATACCTGCCACTAAGTTGATAGTGGTTTGTTTTGACTGAATGATGTTGCTGGTGGTGTCCAAAATATGTTATCTTCAAAATATAAAGTAAATTAAGAAAGGTGGGGTGGGTGAGA
Source organism: Lactuca saligna (assembly GCF_052625555.1). Taxonomy (NCBI): domain Eukaryota; kingdom Viridiplantae; phylum Streptophyta; class Magnoliopsida; order Asterales; family Asteraceae; genus Lactuca; species Lactuca saligna. The sequence continues at coordinate 154,197,971 of NC_136423.1, forward strand.
TTTTTTGGTATTTTTATTTAAAACAATAAAGAAAGAAATTAAAAGAAAATAAAAACAATTAAAAAAATATTATTTATTATAAATAAAAATAATAAATTTAAATTACTAATCAAATAAAAAGAATTAACACAATAAAGATATTTAAAAAAATAATTAAATGAAATTAATAATCCAATAAAAAGTAACACTTACCAATAGATAAATATTATATGTTAAAAATAATATTTATTAATATATAATAATTCAATAAAAATAATTAATGCAATAAAGAAGAAATTCAAAAAACAATTAATAATAAAAAAAGTAATATTTATTAATATATAAATATAATATATTGAAACTAATATTTACTAATATATAATAATCCAATAAAAAATAATATCAAAAGAACTAATATACAATAATTCAATAAAATAAAAAAGAAAAATTGCATAATTGGTCTTTATAGTTTGGTAAAAAGATAAAACTGCAGAAATGGTCTTAAGGATAAATCTATCATTCATCAAAAATTAACAGTCATGTTATTAAACTTAACGAGGTAGGATCAAAACCAAAATAAACCGCTAAATAAAATCATTTTTTGGACCTTACCCAAAGAAAATGATAAACCATATAAATCATTTTTACAATTTTGTCAATTTTGTATAAATATGACTAACAAATTGCAGTTGTTTTTAGCACGTGCGCTTAGTTGCAAATATTCAATACCTTAAGGTACATAAATGTTCCAGAGTTTTTTATTTTATTATTTTTGTTTACTTTACTTCTTGTTGAATATTATCAGAATGTCACAATTATATTACATATAAGAGGGATTTGGAAAATTATGAAGAATATTTCAGGAAACATAAAGAATCCTTTCTCTTTTATATTGCACCCATTTCTGGCATGCAAATAATTCACCCAACTTTTTCTGAAAAAGGTTTTTTTTTCCTGAAGTTCAGCTCCCCACACCAATAATAACATGGAAAATATATATTCCTCTAAAAGGTTAATTTGACTTAAATAGCAAACAAATACCATTTTTCTAATCTGGGGTAGTTTTTTTTTCAAAACTTTTTACTATTTGGAAAGAAAATTAAATACATTTGACTATTAGAGATGAGATTGATTTTACATCCTAGCTATATTTGAATATTAGTTTTTCTATATGTTTTAGATTAGTTGATCTATTTAATTAAATATATAAAATAAAAATGAATATATTTTATAGAAAATTCACCATTAAAAAATCAAAGATTAAACAACATTATACTCACATAGCATTTTATCTTTTTTTATTTATTTAAATATTGATATATGTTTAAAAAACTAAAAAAATTGTAGCCATCTCATATATTTTATATAAAGACATTGATATATGTTTAAAAACTAAAAAAAAAATATATTTATATAATATTTAAGATAGATAAAACATAAGTTGGTTAATTTCTATTGAAAAAAGTTTTTGAGCTATGTAGCAAAAACAAATTGTTGATACATCATATTTTTTATATCATGACACGTGGCATTATCACAGTTATGGGGTATAGCATCATCAAGGGTAACCCCTACGTTTGGTGATCTCATTGGATCCCTCATCATATTCATATCAATTTCTTGCACCATGTATTTAGGGCTTGAAAAAGACATGGAGTGAAGAACCAAAATGACTATTTTAACCCTTTTTATTTTTGTTTTCATCATAACTTGTAATTTTATTTTTATCTTTTCTAAAAAATCCAAACACACCATACTCAAATACCACAAGAAAAATTTATTCCCCCTTAAACTATGCTCCAAATAGACACCCTTCTCTCACTTCCACAAGTTTTTTAAAGAAATAAAATCCAACAAATTGTAAATAATTTATATCGAAAGGTATAAAGTATAAACAATAGTGATAAAGTATAGTTTTTTTCCGACAAAAACAAAAACACAAATAACAAAACGATATTCCAACTTTAATCAGAATGAGATTGAGATTGAGAAGAATCATTTGTAGATAACTTTCCATTACTTGTTGCGTATGGGAGAACTGATGATGTCATCATATTCATCCCGATGGCGTAATTGTATGAATATACCATCACTGGGTGATCATATTTACAACCCGGCCCGTACTTGCAAATCCCATACAGACTATAATACGAACACACGGGTTGACCCTGTATTCAAAAAGTCAAATAGTCAACTTCACCAGCACAATTCAAACTTCAAAGGCTTTTTAAAAAAATTCAAGTATTTTACAGTTTTGGTCCCAAAATATAGCTTGTTTTTGACATTTTCTCTAGGGTTGTCTATAGAAAAGTCTCAAACTTCTCAAAAGTTTCAATAAAGTCCTAAAAGTTTTTTTTAACAGAAAAGTCTCAATATTTTGATGTTTTACCTAAATTAACGAAAAAATCTTTTTTTATATTTGAACAACAAATGATAGATTATATGACTTTTTCAAAATATTAAGACTTTTCTCTTCATAAAAAAACTTTTAAGACTTTACTGAAACTTTTGAAAAAAGTTTGGGATTTTTTTGTAAATAACTCTTTTTGAGGTTTTTGTAATGTTTTTGGCCAAAAACATTACAAAAATTTTAGATAAGGACCACAATTAAAATAGTTATTTATTTTATTTGGAATAGAGACCAAAAACAAAACAAAGATTTCAAATAAGGATCAAAATTGCAATGAAAACCTTTTGGGATCAAAATTAGGAAAATCACCTATTCATAGGGACCAAAAATGTAATTTGAAATTTACTATAACTTACGGGTCTCAATGGAAGACCAACCGGGCTCCACCCTTGGGTGGCGGCAGAGGGCGGCAGCATGACCGGAAAGTAAGTTTGGGGGGTCGGATATGGCCATGGTGGTGGACCGCCGCCATGGGATGTTGGTTCTAGCGGTGGTTGTGGGTGGTGGAACTTGCACGTAACTCCAAATTTACATGATCCGGTTCGTAGATAATGAGAACATGATTTTTGGTCCTAAACACATTTTTTTTAATTTAAATTTCTAAATACATTAAATTTAAAAAGAAAAAAGAAAAATGATACCTGTCGCATTGGTAGCCCGACCATGTTTAACATGACCGGTCCTAAACCACGCCTATCACGGGGGTGATTGTATTTGCATGTCGATCCGTATTTGCAAGTACCCGTCTTTAAAAAATACTGAAAAGGGTAGTTTGGTAATTTCACGTTTATCTTAACAATCGGTTTTCTAATATTTTTACTCCCTAAGTGTAACTTTTGGAACATAATTATTTATCGTATCGTTTGGTAAGATTAGGACTGAACAGGACACGACATAACAGAATAAAACTTTTAAATTACCATATTACCCTTAAAAGAATCAAATAATCACACAAATGGAATTAAAATCCAACAAAGTAGGATAATGAAGAAACTTACAACACAATCTGGCTCTCCAACTCTTTCTGGGAGGTCACCTCCGTGATGATTCATCTGTAAATTGATGAACAAATGAGAATCGAATATAGATCAGAAAGAAAATCTCCATAAATTTATGATAAAAAACAAGTTTTTTTTTTTTTTTTTTTTACCTGAGCATTGTAAGTTGGATGATTAAACCTACAGTTATCACCATAGCCACACGCTCCGGTTCTTAAATAATATATACAATCGGGTTCTCCAGGTCGATCTGGATACACTGTTGAAGCAGTTTCATCTTCTTTCCCATCTGAGTGAATTCTCAATCGCCTTATGGCTTCTAAAATCCCAGAATTCAAGATATAAATAAAGAAATTTCACATAATTCGAGTTAATGAAGCCTCCGAGTCACACAAATTCAACGAATTTACGATCGTTTGCTTGGTTTAAGAGTGAAATTACAAAATTTGATGTAAAAGTCAAGATGCAGGGTATAAACAGAGAAAAATTGGGGGAAATTAAAGTAAAACAGTGGGCGATAACAGAGTTATACAAAACGAAAACGAAAATGAAGCAATCGGGATATGATCGGAGCATATAGACCATTTGTTGCTTGAAATTTAAGCAAAATTACTAACGAATGATGTAAAATTGTAGAAATTAAAGCCGAGGATAATGCATTTTGTACCTTCAATGTTGTGATTCAACGAAGAATTGGAGATGGAAGAATTATTCCTCTGAACACGCCGATTTTCCGGCATACCAAAATCTATTATCCAAAAGACAAAACGTATAGAAACAAATTGTTTGCACAGTGTTTCTCTCTGTTCCGTGTGTTCTTCGCCAAAAACCAATCAACGCCTAAAATTAAGTTAAAAACTTTCAATCAAATCCAGATACTAACGAAACTGTAATATCAGATTTTGATCGATTACAGAAAACCCTGAACAAAAACAAATAGATATTTATCCGCTGTTGATGATGATGATGATGATCGAGTTCAAATTAAAGATGAAATACAATGAAGAAGGCAAGGAAATCTCAACACCACGCTTAGATTTATGAATGATCAATCAATGTAATGAATGGAAAATCTGCCAAAATATTCTTTTTCAAAACAAATCTACGTTCTCTCTCTAGAAATTTTATTCGGAAATTTCAAATTTTGTACCTTCTCGATCTTTGATCATGAATTTCTAGTGTCATTAAGTAAAGTTTGTTTTTCACGTAAATACTGAAATAATGTCGACTAGTAATTGACAAAAATGACCCTGGAATCCAGGAATCGGGTTCTGCGAATAAAGGGGTTTTTAGTAATTTCCTAATGAATTTTATGTATAGAAAAGAAATTCTTATCAATTCTTACGTACATGTTTAATTTGTATAAAAACATATTAATTTATATGCATAAATACGTTTTTTTTTTATAATGATTAAAAAGTAACTGCCAAATAGATAAGAAATATATAAATATGTCATTGTCCTTATATTAATTAAGATAAAAGCATGCCGGTGGAAAATATGATTTTTTTCTATATATTTTTATATTTTTAAAATAATATTAAATTGTTTTATGGAAAAATCGTCGCCGTTAAGGCGGGAAAAGTATTCTCCTGGATTAGACGTGGAAGGATCTAGACCGTTTAGCTATGCGACCCCTACGAGACGTTAACAAATTACAATATTCAATTTAAAAAATGTTTTTAAAAAATAATATTGATTATTTAAATCGCGATATAAATATGAAAAGTTAAAATCATA